>NW_026585987.1:11930378-11997120 GCF_907164565.1 Psammomys obesus | reverse complement strand
CACACACACACACACACACACACACACACACACACACACACACACACGGACTAGGGCCTGAGATAAGTGTGGAACTCTTTTCAATTTTATATGTTTTAAAATGTAGCTATTTTTGCTATAAAATTAACACATAGTTAAAATAGACACACCTTCCTGTCCCCACAACAGTGACTAAAACCCTCCACCAATAAATTATGTAGTAGACAGGAGAGAAGCCATGTCTCCCCAGTTCCTCTTGTGCATCCAACAAATCTTTCCCTGACAGGTTAGCATGAGCTACGCAAGAGGGACACTCTGTCCCACTTCTTGCAGAGGTTAAGGGAACATAAGAGTGATGTGTCAGCACCAGAAGAACAGACCGGTTTCAAGGGAAATTAACCCCCTACTTTGTAATTTAATTATTATTTCTTTTCATGCTGAAAATAGCTTGGTAGAAGCTAACTTGAGAGAACAGAGAAGGCAACTTTGCTGGGAACCAGTGACATAATGAAATATATTTCAGCATACATTTTAAAGAGAAAAAAAGCCAAGTGCATTTTATAAACCTAGGGAAAGTAAAAAAAAAAAAACAATAATAATAATAAATCTATGACCATAAGTCATACAGTGGGAAGGGCTTATACCCACTGTCATGGCTTCTATCTGAAATCTGAAATGTTCTCCCTGGGCTCATGTTTTGAACACTTGCTTTCTGGTTGTGGCACAGTTTTAAAATCTGTGGGGTGTCAGGAAGGCAGAGTGCGGCTGACAGAAGTAGCTCCCCAGGAATTGGGTGCTGAAGTTTGTACCTGGTTTTAACCTATTTTCTGCCTTCCTCTTAAGCCGCAGTCTCTGGCACAAGCCCCTGCTTTCTTGAACTCCATCATTCCTTCCCTCCTATGTTAGGTGGTAACCCTATAAAACTGTGAGTCAGATAAACATATCCTACTGTAAGTCATTTCTCTCAGGCATTTCGGTCACAGCAACACAATAGGTAAATAATAAATCCACTTTAATCCCACGACAGAAAACTGCTAATAAAGCACATGCTTCTCTTCTCCACTTAATCCCTAGCTTTTGGTAGACAGAAAAGCTAGGATGAAAGTCACAGGAAACTGAAGAATGGGAGAACCTGCGTTATCCTACAAAAGATAAAAGGGAGAGAGTACAAACCCTCTAACAATCTTTCTTTTTTTTCTTTTTTTTTTTTTTTTTTTTTTTGGTCTTTCTGGGTAAGGAAATTACTTTCCAATTAATGATTCAGCTTCCACACAGGAAAGGATGAAAATGCACATCTGTGGGGAAGCCTCATTAAACATCCTCAGAAAGGGATTAGAGCTCTTCCAGCCTCTCCCTCAGCCATAAGCACCTGTCCTTTACACAGTAGTGTGTGGAACTCTGCTGCTGACAAGCCACAACTTCCTTTCTCCTGAGCTCTGAGGATTTCCCACTATTTTTTAATTAATTTTTATTATTTTACATCAATTACATTTTATTCACTTTGTATCCCAGCTGTAGCCCTCTCCCTCATCCCCTCCCACTCCCACTTTCCCTCCCTCATCTCCTCTCATGCCCCTCTTCAAGTCCACTGATAGGGGAGGTCCTCCTCCCCTTCCATCTGACCTTAGCTTATCAGTTTTCATCTGGACTGGTTACAAGACCATTTCTTTGGTTGATGTATTGGTCTCTGCAGTTCCCCCTGGATCCTGTTCTTCTTTGGCTTTGCTGGTCTCCTTGTGTAGCTCCTGTCCGCTCTGGGTTCTTTTATATCCCCCCTTTTTCCCATAAGACTCCCTGGACTGTGTCCAAAGTTTGGCTGTTAGTCTCTGTATCAGCTTCCATCTCCTACTGGGTAGAGTCTCTTTTAGAGGACATCTGTGGTAAGCCCCCATCCTGTTTAGTATGTTTATCCTATATTTATGGCAAATATCTACTTATAAGTGAGTATATAACATGCGTGTCTTTCTGCTGCTGGTATACCTCACTCAGGATGATCTTTTCTAGTTCCATCCATTTGCCTGCAGATTTCATTATTTACTTGTTTTTAATAGCTGAGTAGTATTCCATTGGGAGGACCTAGACCCCCTGCTCTGATGTATCCCATAGACAGCTCAGTCTCTACATGTGTCCTCTAGTAAAAGAAGAAGAGACAGTTTCTGACATAAAGTTGGTTGCCTGCTCCTTGATCACTTCTCCCTGGTAGGATGACTTAGCCAGACCACAGAAAAAGAGGATCCAGGCAGTCCTGATAGAACCTGATAGGCTAGAGTCAGACAGTAGGAGAGGAGGACTTCCCCTATCAGTGGAATAGAGAAGAGGGATAGGGGAGAAAGAGGGGAGAATGGTGGGATCAGGAGGAGAGGAGGGAGGGTGCTACAACTGGGATAGGAAGCGAATAAATTGTAAATACTAAACAAACAAACAAAATAAAATAATATAAAGACCATTTTCCACCTGATTTACTATAACAATCAGCAAATACTGATGCTTATTGTTTGTTTCTCATTCTTTTCTCTTTTTTTCTGGCTTTGAAGAGAAGCAATTCAAAAAATTTGAGACTTGCTCACCTAGTTCAGTTTTGGAAATGATGTTTTCAGGGGTCAAAAAGATAATGAATGCCAGGTAACAAAGTGGAGCAAGTTGAGAAAGGTACATTTCATTGACTGTTCACCACTCAAGAATAATTATCACCTAATCATCAACATTTTCAAATGAAGCAAAAAAAAAATTGTGTGGGTATGTGTGTAACCAATGAGCTTGAGAATATTTAAGTATTATACCTAAACACAGAGAAATACCACTTGTAGATTTCAATCGAAAGTTCTTGGTGATTTTATAGTCCTGACTTAAGAGGGAATAATTACTTGGCAGTTTATAAACATTCCTACCAGCCTCTTTCCTCCAGCATAAATTCTGAGTAATCTGGTCAATGATAAAATGATTTAAATGTACAGAGAAATTCAAAGGCCACTAGTCTGTTTAATTCATCAATGCTACAGATAAGGAAATTGTGGCCCAGAGATTACAGCCACCCACTGTCCCAGGAGGAAAAGAATGTAGATCCGAATCTGACCACTTTCCTCTCATGTTGTTAGAAAGCAAAGACATGTGTGCTACTCTTTGCCAATGAACTAGAGTTGACTCTTCAGTGTTCACCGACTACTCAGTGTTCTACTGGAAAAGGTGTCCATTTTCATATTAGAGTCTTTTCTTCAACATTGGGTTGTGACCTCCTAAGGCAAAGGAATTATCTCACCTGCACCAGCATTCATGTCATCACTTCAGGAATTATTCACTGGTCAGTGAGTGGTAACTTGAAAAAGTCTTTCAAAGTTCAATTACAATATATATTGGGAAGAAATTTCTGTGAAGCTCAAAAAAATAAATCAACCACACATAGAGACTTTCAGTGAATAGATCCAAGTTACAGGAAATAAATGGGGACATCTCAGCTGACTAATGGAAAGGACCACCTAGATCACTGAGAAGAAACAGCCCATAAATAGCAAAAGAAGAAATAACAAAACTTGCTGTTCACAGGAACAAATTTCATTAGGTTTTAGCCTTCCTTTTCCTAGCAACAACACAGGGAAAAAAAAAAGGCAATTCGTTTCATGTTAATATCATTACTTCAATAGGGTGAAGTATTTATTTTCTTGGATGGTGAACCCTTGCCAATTACAACAGCCATAACATAAATTTTCTAATTTCTTGAGTAAGTGTGACACAGAACTGATGCATTGCCTTGTCTGTCTGCACTTCACACATTCCTGTTCTCTCACCGTATGCAGACTGTCCTCACACTTTTTCCAGGAAAATATTCAATAGTCTATATGCATGGAGGACTGAACTCTAGTTCATTGGTAAAGAGACTATAACAATATGGACATATCAAAGGACTTTGTGAGAAATGTTAGGTTTCTTTCATACTATGAAGAAGTTGACAAGATCCTACTCAGTATGGAAGATTAAGACAAGTTATATGAGATGTTCTTATTAAATGCTTTCCCTCATAGTTCAAGTATTTGCCCAGAAGAGAAGGTGAACGTATTGTAAGAGTCATGACTCCCAAAAAATAGCATCTTCAAGAGACAACAGGGCTGAGTTCCTTTTGAACTCACATGACTGTACATGACCTGTACAGGTTCAAGCTGGACAGATTCCCAGCATGGAGAAGGGGAAGTGGGCACAAAGTGCCACCTCTAATCGAAAGGTATTTGCAATTGGTAACTGCTAGCAGGAGAAAAACACATTTTTTTTTTCTCCGATGGAGAGACTGGGTATGTCAACCACACTGCAGGGCAAGCCCCAGGTCCAAGAAAAGTTGGATAATATAAAATGAATTCCATGTTTTGTTTGTTTGTTTGTGTGTGTGTGTGTGTGTGTGTGTGTGTGTGTGTGTGTGCTCTGTTTATTTTGTTTGGGTATTTTTTGGCTTTAGGGTTTGCTGGATTTGTGTTATTTGGTTTTGGTTTTACTTTGTTTTTCTAGAGAGAGAGAGAGGGAGAGAGAGAGAGGAGACATGAAGTTGGGAGGGTAGGGAGAAGGGAAGACCAAGGAAAAGTTTAGAGATGGGAAAGAGTATGGTCAAAATATATTGTATGAAAAATTAATAAATATATTAAATAACATATTATTGCTCTTTTGGTTTATTGAAAAATATTTTATCCTATCAATCAGTGGAATCCAAGAATTGCTCTTTTGCAGCATGCGTTCTTTCTAAAACACAAGATACAATCAGGTCACTCCCCTTGTAAAACATTCTGGCTGAAAGTATCTGCTGATCCCTAGATAAAGACCAAATTCTTAGATAAAGCATATGATTCCTGCCTACCTTTCTCAGACAATCTCTTGTCCAGTCACTTCAAGTCTTTTCATTTCCCTAACTCACAATTTTTTTTTTTTATATTTCTGCAGTTTTAAGAATCATAATTCTTTCTTCTGATTGATGACCCCTTACAGAACCTTCTAGAATCAGTCAGGGGTGTTTTTACAGACCTATGATTCCAGCCCTCAGAAGATTGAGTCATGAAGATCAGGTGCTCATGTACAGCATGGACTACATAGTGAGATCCTGTCTTGAAAAGTAAAAATCAGCCGGACAGCAACAACAAACTATAACTTAGCTGGGTACAGTGGTGCACACCAGTAATCCTAGCACTCGAGGAAGCAGATGCAGGTGGATCTCTATAAGTTCAAGGCTAGCCTGGTCTACAAAGCGAGTCCAGGACAGTTAAGGCTACACAAAGAAACACTGCCTCAAAAAAAAGAAAAAAAAAAGAAAAGAAAAGAAAATAGAAAAGAAAAGAAGGAAGGAAAGAAGGACGAAACTGTAACTTCCAATATCTAGCTCACATGTCCCTTCCTCAGGGACACCACCTATCTAACACTCATTTTGATGTGGTGATTCTTCACTGCCTCCTATACTCTCTAGTCTCCCATTGGGTTACACTATGAGTTTAATTATTCACCAGATCCCATGTCGAACTTTATCACATCCTTAGTGCAGAACCCACACAGTCACTCAACACGAAGCTGCACAGTTCAAATAACTGCAGCTGCTCCTCCTTCATAGAAGAGGGCAAAGCTGGGTTTTCCCAGCAGTTCCAATTCCCATGGCAACTATGGCTTCTATCTACCAAGAGTGTGTTAATATTTTCAACTGTTTGCTTTTTTATTTTTTCTTTTAATTTTTTTTATTAATTACACTTTATTTACTTTGTATCCCCCCTGTAGCTTCCTCTTCCCTCCCCTCCCAATCCCTCCCTTCCTCTCCCTTCTCCACACATGCCTCTCCCCAAGTCCACTGGTAGGGGAGGTCTTTTTTTCCTTCCTTCTGATCCTAGTGTGTTAGGTCTCATCAGGAGTGGCTGCATTGTCTTCTTCTGTGGCCTGGTAAGGCTGCTCCTCCCTCAGGGGGAGGTGATCAAAGAGCAGGCCAATCAGTTCATGTCAGAGACAGTCCCTGTTCACATTACTATGGAAGCCACTAGGAGAGAACCAATTTCTTTAGTCTGTTATCTGACTTCCCATGAATGCTGTGGTACACTCTCCAACCCCTGCACCACACACACAGAATGTCATTTAAAAAATTTAAAGCCCGGTTTACATGGCTCATATGTTGCTTAGAGAGAGGTCTCATTGCACATTAACCTTTCAAGCAATCTCTTCATTCTGCATTTCTTTTGATCAACTTCTCCAAAAACTAAGAAAAAAACAAAACAACAACAAAAAACCTAAAAACAGTTCATGGAAAACTGTGATTCCTGGTTTTTGTTGTTGTTGTTTTGGTTTATCTTATGTGCAAATGCTTTAAAGCTGTATACTTGTTGAAGATGGAGTAGTGTGTCTATCACAAAAGCCATTCCCATGCCAGTTTCATGACCCCTGCTTCATTGCTTCTTGCATCTGTTCACTTCTTTTTTTTTTATTTTATTTTTTTTTTTACTATTAGTTACATTTTATTAACTCTGTATCCCAGCTGTATCTGCTCCCTCATGCCTTCCCAAACCCTCCCTCCCTTCCTCTCTCCCTCATCTCCTCTCTGCCCCTTTCTAAGTCCACCGATTGGGGAGGGCCTCCTCCCCTTTCATCTGATCCTGTTTTATCAGGTATCTTCAGAACTGGCTACAAAGTCCTTCTCTGAACTGTTTGCTTCTTATTGTATTGGCTTTACCTTCATATTTATGAATCACTCTCATCTTCCTAGAGAAACCAGGGACTTTGTGAAGTTTATAAGTACAAAGGACCATCAGCCAGAGGCAAGGAATGAAGAGACATATTTAAAAAACAAAACAAAAAAAGCAAAAAAAAAAAAACCCAAAAGAATATTAAAAAATTTAAAAAAATTTTAATTAATAAAAAAACAAACTTTGCTTCTGTTGTCACAATACACTGAGCTTATCAGATATTTTCTTATCTTGTATAGTGCATGACATATAAGTAATGGTGATTGGATCACTGTACTTTTTTTCGATCAGAAGATACTACTTAAAACAAACAATATTTATAGTTGTGAATTAAATAAAAAGAAATCAATATTTTCATGGAAATTAACAGCAAAGAATGTTTGCTGTTAATAAAAACCCAGCCATGACAAGTTTTAAATTAAAACAAGAAAAACAACAATGACAAGATACATCATCATGACTACACTACCGTACGTATCCTTTTCCCAGTAAAACAACATGTTCATGAAAACAGCTATGGGTGGTATCGGAAAGGGATATTTTCTAACAGTGTCATCACTAACACTTGAGAGTTGGATGGTGGCTTAACTCCATCAATGAATGTGACTCTTGCTGACTTGAAGAAATACCAGATCCCTTAACATTTGTGTTTACAGTTATTGCAAATATTTGAAACACATACCATCAACTTCCCTCAGACCAAATCTCCCTCAGTCTGAAAGCACCCAAAAATTGAATCAAACATATAGTAAATCACCAATACCTAATCATTGAATATCTTCTATGTGGCCAGTGGTCAGCCTGTTGCTCACTCAGTACTATAGCGGATATGCAACAAAACAAAACAAAAAAAAAATAGTTATTTGACAAAATAAAATAAATCACAAAAGAGCATTACCCATTACACCCCCCTGGAGCTTACAGATGCCTTTTTCTTTGTAGTGAGGATACAAGGGAGCTATAGGCATAGATGCTGAATTCAAGTCACATCTGGTGAGATGATACACATGAGAGAAAGTGTGATAATCAATAACTGTGCTATAGGAAAGGCAGGAAGGCACTTTTATATCTGGACAAAAAAGTGGGGATAAGAGCCAATTCCACAGTAGCTGAAATTTTTCATTGCATTTCAGCCTTCTAGAACAGAATCCAAACATGTGGGAGAAACCACTTTGGAGGGAAAACATGAACTAAGGTTTGCTTATCAAGAACAAGCAAATGGACTGTTTGAGACCAAAGATAGAAAGATGAGTTAGGCTAATATCATATTGTTTTGAATGCCACGCTCAGGAATCTAAAAATTAATCCATACACAAGAAGATGGTTTTCAAGATACTGGTCAAGATAAGAAGTATTTAAAGATTAATTTGCTGATGATAACATGAAGCTAAAAGGAGATACATGAGAGATGCTGAGGCTGAAGCTGCTTCTTCTACAACACAGATGGGTGAACTGAACACAGTAGTGAGCCTTCTGGTTAATGTTCAAGTTGCTGTCTCCCGAGATTCTCTTAATGTTGTGCCTTTCTTACTATACAAAGTGCACCATTATAAAATTTCTTGTCATTGGCACTGAATAGTCTTTAGATCTTCTATGTGCATTCAACTGTCATACGACAGTATATGTGTACATACAAACATAGATAACAGGTATATGTATGCATGTAACATGTATGTTAACCATCAAAGGAAAAAATGTTTGTAGTACAAGTCTTATAACTGTGTAACAGATGACATGTATCAAGCAATCAGGTGTGATGAATTAGAATATTTTAATTTCTGTTTAATTCAGAGAAGATCATGTGGATGCTTTCCTTTGTGTTAATCTATATGTAATACCTGGATGGACCACAATGAGTGGCTATGCGATCAAACACCACTCTGGATGTTTCTCTGAGGTGCTTTAGGTGAGATCATGTTTTCTTGACTGATCTGGTTTTAGCTTTGAAAACAGTTTCAAGTTCACCTGGATTATTTTCAGTTCTACAATATGGGTATCTTCTTGAATTCTATCCCACTCTGCCTAGGATGCCATTCTTCATTTTCATGACCATTTACATCTCACACACCCCTCTTTTTGAAGGTGTTTCAGCAGACTTCAGCCTGAACCA
The DNA here is from genome assembly GCF_907164565.1 of Psammomys obesus. Classification (NCBI taxonomy): domain Eukaryota; kingdom Metazoa; phylum Chordata; class Mammalia; order Rodentia; family Muridae; genus Psammomys; species Psammomys obesus. Next base: position 11,988,342 of record NW_026585987.1, on the reverse strand, counting down.
GGGTTCCCTACACATTTATTTTACACCACTTACAACAGTTTTTAATTATTCTTGGATAATATCCTTCTGCATCTTAGATTATGAAACATTTTAGGGTAAAGACTCCTTGTCATAGTATTTCAGCATGCTGCTTGCTGAAAAAAAAACAAATGCTTGATAAATATTTGTTGAATTAGTGGATGTATTTGTGAGTTAATAAACAAATGAGATAATAAAGCAATGATGACTATTTACACTCAGAATGTCAGTGTTTATCTCTTCCATTGCCTGAAGAAAACCCTATGAATTAAGTTCAAAAATATGCTGTCATTAAGTTTGGTTCAATATAGACAGTGTTTTTGAGAATTCAGGGCATAAGCTACAAGAAAAAAAAATAGATGAAAGGCAAATACTGGAGTGGGTTGGGGGTTGATCTATAATTTCCAATTCTAAGACACAAGAAAACCAGTATTTTTACTTTACAGTCACTCTAAATACTACCCATATCTACGACTACAAGAACTACTCAAATCCACTTCATGAATGAATATCTTGGCATCCTTTAATCACTTTGGCAGTATATAAGGAAATGCCACTTGCATGTTATTTTTTAAGTCAATAAGCATCTGTGTAGGAAGTTAAAATGTTCCAAATTCAGTAAGTATACATGTATGCAAACCAGTTAATATATATCTCCTTCCATTCCTTACAGAGCTTATCTTTGGATGAGCTAGGAATACTTTGATTCTATGTCTCATTCAAATTATTGAACTCAAGATCTAAAGATATGAATCAAACCCTAGTCATTCATTAAATAGCAAGTGGCTATAAAGCAGAATCCATGCAATTTGTAAACAAAAGAAAACCAAGAAATGCTTTGACTTATGAGGCTTCTGGACCCTATTGAAAAGCTGAGAAAAACTACCAAGAAAGGGGTTAAAGCTTAACTTTGCTTTATATCTCATTTAAATCATGAAAAGTACAATCTTACTCTTGACAATTTCCAATTGTAAGTGATGAACAACCAAACAAAACAGCTCCCAAGTTTTCCCACAAGACATTTTTAAAGTTTAACATGCTATCCCCAGAAATGCTGTTATTAATATCCTTCCTTTTGAAATCATGAATTCCAAGAAAATGTATTTATTTACTCTTTCTCTGTGTGTATATGTGAGGGTATGTGAGTAGACGCTAAAGGATAACTTGTAGGACTTGGTTCTCTCCTTTCCACCATTTGAGGAAGAGAGATTGAATTTAGTTTGTCAGGATTCATCAAGTAACCTTACCTACCTAGCCAGATAGATTACCTGAAATCATAGATTCTACAGAAATTATCCTTTGACTTACAAAATCCAAGTCACAAGGAAATCTACAACCATTGCACCATTGTGTTCTTTGTGCATACAATTTACTATTTAAATGTTGTAGTGTTTTCCCTTAAAAGTCTTATCTTGTTCTTTCACTGTTAGAATGTTAAATTTAGTGAAGTTAATATAATTTCCTTTTAGAGAGATGACTAAGGCACCATTAGGCTGTGTTAGTTATCTATTGGCCCATAAAAAATAACATCATTTAAATGTTAAACAGCAATTTAAAACAACAGATATTTGTTAAAATACAGAGTAGGAACAGGGTCCTAGAATGGATAATGCTAGTTTATAGTCTTCAATGTGGTAACAGTCAAACTGTTGGGAGGTAGGAAAAGACTTAACTTCCACTCTTACTGTGATAAGAATAGCCCCCCATAAGCTCTTATGCTTTAATACTTGGTTTCCAATCAGTAGAATTGTTTAGGAAGGATTATAAGGTGTGACCTTGCTGAAGAAAGCAAGGCATTGGGAGTGGGCTCTGAAGCTTCAAAAGACTTGTTTTATTTCTAGCTATCTCTCTCTGCCTTTTGCTTGCCTTAGAGCTCTGAGCTCTCAGCTGTCACTCCAGTGTCATGCCAGCCTACTCTATGCATGCCTGATCATTGCTGCTATGTTCCCCATTGTGATGGTGGTGGATTCTTACCCTTTGGAACACTAAGCCCCAAATAAACCCTTCCTTCTGTAAGTTGCCTGGGTCATGATGCTTTATGACAGCAATAGAAGAGTAATTAATGTACTTGCCCTCAGAGTGGTTGTCAGCCAGAGTCTTCAGTGTCATATGAGCTACTAATGTGAGCACTCCTGATTCCATGTTGGCTGCTGGAAATTCTTTGGTTCCTTTTCATGTGGGTGTCTCCAGGGGACAGTCAAAGCAACATCTGGTTTCTCCCAACGTGATTTCTCAAAAACTTTAGGAGACAGATTAGCAAAATCTGAAGTCATAGTGAATGACTCAGTCTCCAAAGTTGTACATATTCACTTCCACTTTCTCTAGTCATTAGCAATGTCATCTAAGTTCAGCCCACACCCAAAAGGAATGAATGAAATTAAACAACATGTCTTGAATACCAAAGAACACTACCTCGGTGGCAGTTTGCTAGAAAATGAGGATTAGATGCATTTGGAATTAGAAAGACATGCATTTGAATTATGACTGTAACACATGCATGTCATCTGCCGTCATTTTAACAAATCAGCTTCTCACTGCCATAGTTTTCTCAATTGTTTACTTATAAAGATCACGGGGTATTGGTTGGGATTAAGCAATTTAATGTGAAAAGTGAGCTTGGTATAGCTGCAATCCACAAGAAGTACTTCCTGAATGCTGACTACATGGCAGAGTTTGTTTAAGCAAATGATTTATATGTATGCTAACTCAAGAATACATAGTTCTTTGCCTTGTAAATGCTTACAAGATAGCATTTACAAAAGTAAACCTGAAACTTAAACATAGAAAAGCCAATGTAAATTTTTTCCTCTAGAAATTGGAGCTCTTCCTAAACAGAAGTTGAAAAAAAAATCTCACTCACTAAAAAGGAATTACACTCAAGACTTAAACTTAAATTTTTATATTTGTATATTTTTGTTTATATTTGTTTATAATTTGTTTATATTTGTGCGTGTAAATGTGGGTTTGCACGACATGGTGTGTATGTGTCAGTCAGAGAAGAACTTTCAGGAGTCAATTTTCTCCTTCTACATTGTTGAGCAAGGCCTCTCATTACTGCTTCTTCTAAACATATAGTATACTCCAGGCTAACTAGTTTATAATCTTTGGAGTGGTTCTTCTGTCTCTGGCTCCAATTAGGAGCACTCCAGCTAGGAATGCTGAGATTATAGATGTGTTAGCACATTTACTTTTTTTTAAGTAAGTTTTTATTATTTTATTTTATGTTATGTGTATAGGTGCTGTTCCTTCATGTCTGTGTAACACATGTGCCAAAAAGAGGATAGAAGAGGGCTCAGATCCCCAGGAATTGGAGTTACGGGTGGCTATGAGCTGCCTTGTGGTGCTGAGAAATTGAACCTGGATCCTCTGGAAAACCATCCAGTGCTTTTAACTACTGTACTATCTCTCTAATCCGCACCTCCGGCTTTTTATGTATGATCTGGGCTGTCAGTGCTGTGTGGACAAAGCCTTTACCCTCTGAGCCATCTCGCCAGGCCTAATGTTTTTAAGAAGAAACTTTGTCTCTGCAACTTAAATGATGTGAGAAATGTTTTATGTAAAACAGATCAATGCACAGCCTTTTGCTGGCTGGAAGCATACAGAACAGGCTGGATCTGTTCACTGTACATGGTCTCTGGGGAGGTTTAATGAGGTACAGTTTGAAAATCTGCAATTCTAGATTGTGCTCATAATTACATATGCAAAGGATCAAAGTTCATGGTTGAAAACTATGCCAAAACTTGTACAACCACTCTGGAAATCAATCTGGTGCTTTCTCAGACAACTAGGAATAGTGCTTCCTCAAGATCCAGCCATACCACTCCTAGGCATATATCCAAAAGAGGCTCAAGTACACAATAAGGACATTTGCTCAACCATGTTTGTAGCAGCTTTATTTGTAATAGTCAGAAGCTGGATACAGCCCAGATGTCCCTCAACTAAAGAATGGATGCAGAAATCGTGGTACATCTACACAATGGAATATTACTCAGCAATGAAAAATAAGGAAATCATGAAATTTGCAGGTAAATTGTGGGATCTGGAAATCATCCTGAGTGAGTTGTCCCAGAAGCAGAAAGACACACATGGTATATACTCACTCATATAGACATGTAATATAGGATAAACCTACTAAAATCTGTACATCTAAAGAAACTAATCAAGAGAGAAGACCCTGACTAAAATGCTCAATCCCCATCCTGAAAGGCAAAGAGGAAGGACATCAGAAGAAGAAAACAGGAAACAAGCTAAAAACCTGCCATGAAGGACCTCTGAAAGGCTGTGCCCTACAGACTATCAAAGCAGACACTGAGACATATGGTCAACTGTTGGGCAACGTGCATGGAATCTTATGTAAGAAGTGGAAAATTGTAAGATCTGGAGAGGACAGGAACTCCACAAAGAGAGCAACAGAATCAGAAATTTGAACACAGGGGTCTTCCCAGAGACTCATACTCCAACCAAGTACCAGGAATGGAGATAACCTAGAACCCCTGCAAAGATGTAGTCCATGGCAGTTTAGTGTCCAAGTGGGTTACATAGTAATGGGAAGAGGGACTGCCTCTGACATAATCTGATTGGCCTGCTCTTTGATCACCTCCCCCTGAGGGGAGAGCAGCCTTACCAGGCCACAGAAGATGACAATGCAGCCACTCCTGATGAGATCTGATAGACTAAGATCAGAAGAAAGGAGAGGAGGACCTCCCCTAGCAGTGGACTTGGGGAGGGGCATTCGTGAAGAAGGGGGTGGGAGGGTGGGATCGGGAGGGGAGGAGGGAGGGGTTTATGGGGGATACAAAGTGAATAAAGTGTAATTAATAAAAAGAAAAAAGAAAACTATGCCAATTTAATGTAGCCACCTAAGTAAAAATAACAACCTCAAATATGTGTTCTGAAAGACAATGGTTTTTCTCCTTTAAAAATGTTTACTGTTTTATATATTGAAATATATAAAGGACTGCCTCTTAGTCAACCTCTATCTATCTCTTCATAGGAAAATAAAAGTCCATTTTACATGCTTTTCTACCTAGATATCAGGTAGCTTCTGAGCCAATAATTTGTGTTTTGCACAGATTTTATGTTATTAAATACTAACTCTAGACTTCCAGTAACTTGTAATTAAGACAGAAATAAACAAAAAACCTTAAAGCTCATTCTTTTCTCAATGTAGAATTTGAGGTTAGATGAATTCCATTGCTGGTCAGCCCGATATGCATGTTGTTTATCTTCCCAGAGTCAAAACGCAAATAATTTACAAAAACTCATATTTCTCAACTTCATGCCCCAACGTCCAACTAAACAAAGGGTAATTTTTAGTTAGAGCACTGCAAATATAAGAATTACTCAAAGATTTCATAGAATATTCTACATCCCTCAAGAAAGAAACAACCAGTAACTACAGAAAGATTGAAAAAAATGGTCCACTGCTTAGACTCAGACACACTATAAAATAACAAAATTATTTGAATTATAATACAACATCAATATCCTGCCCTGGAGATACTTGCTTTCATGTCTGCTATTGGTTTATGTCAAAACATTACTTACTAATGAATGGAGTATGGTTGACTTTCTAAAGAGCTTTGTTGTCAATTTATGTGCAAATCAACATATTAAAAATAACAAGTTTTACAAGAATAAGATTAAAAACACTTTGCAAACTCAAGGCTGACTCTTAATTCAGTTTTTGTTTGCAGTTTGATAATACATAATTTTAAAACACTATTTCTAGAACAAAGTCACCAAGGTTAGTGACTGGGCATATGGAGAAGAGTGGAAACAACTAAATATATTGTTAACAGTAGAATAAAACAAATATGTTTTAACTTTAGCTGTTACTGTGAGTCACTGGGCAAGAAACTTAACCAACTTTCATTTATTTTTCATCTGTCAGCAATAGTAAAAGCATATTATAGTTAGCAGGAATAAAGTATGGGGAGACTAGGACACTTCTAAAACTTATCTGACAGCATTAATTTTGTTTTTTTAATTTACCACAAATTAATGAATAAGATAATATCAATGATGAATAATGTCAAGGAAATATAACACAATAAAATTAAATCTTGACTAGTTAGAAGTTACTCTAGTTAGGGCTATGAGAATCATTTTCTGAGAAGGAGACAGTGGGCTTGAATGAGAAAAGAACTAACTTTGTGGGTAGAAGAGTGCTACCCATGCTTTGTTACTTTGTTAAAATTCTTCCTCTATCATAACTTGCCTTTTATTTAGTAAGCCAAGGTTTGTTTGAAAAGTAGATAGTCCTTTACCTACAAAGTATATTTTAAAAGGGGGGATTTTTTGGTTGAAGGTACACACCAAATGATCCAGAGCTTGTGAAGAGATGGGAAGTTGACTAATCAGTACCTGGGACTCAAAATACTATTCTCTTTGCACTTAAATTTTTCCATAGCCAAAAGCTGATCTGAAAAATATAAGGTCTTATAGAGGGACCAAGTCCTTATCTTTGACTAGGCTATTTTACACTTGTGAGGAATTAGAATCTAATGTTTAAGAATGAGTCTAAATGATTTTTATTCATATAAGTGCAAACCAGTTGTGTCCAGCAGAAAGAACAGTCCTGTTTTAGCAGATTCATTTCAGTATTCCTTTGAAATGTTTATGTCTTCATGTTCACTCACTAATTAATATCTGTGTTATTTTATGTGTTCCTTTTATAATTATGGAAGAGTTATGAATTTTCTTTTTTATACAATGATGCTTTAGTAAATACATTTAAATTGTCTTTATAATGGGAAATTGTTTACCTGTTTGTTCATGTAGGAATATTTATTTCTTCAATGGCAAAAATTAAAAAAAAATATTTGTGTATTGATTCCCCAGGTTCCTGTACTTCACCCTGTATCGCTGTAAGGTATTCTTACCCAGGAATGTCCTTACCATAACCATCACCACTCCACTGGCCAACTTTATGTCATCCCTTAACTTTCCAAAGTATCTCCTTGTTTAGGGAGGATCTCCCATCACTGTCAGATAGGCATCTCCCTGAGAAATACACTCATCAAGAGTGACTTTTAGTATTGATTTTTAAAACACAAGCCTCATAAATCACCAATAATCATGTGAGTAAATGACTTGTATTTTTGCTATATTGCATTGTATTTTTGCTATATTGCAAAAATACACAGCTTAGGCAGTGGCAGAACTATCACAGGAAGCTAATCTCTGATGAACAGTGCTTTTTGAAGGAGAGAGACTTCAATCGTTCAGGACAAATGAGCACTTCAGGAACTCATTAAAGCCCTAATTTAGTTGTCTTGGATAAGGAGGAAGAATTAAACAGACACACACACACACACACACACACACACACACTCTCTCTCTCTCTCTCTCTCACACACACACACACATTAGTATCAAGTGGGCATTTTGCAGTGAAGATTCTAAGTCTTCAGTCTTCAATCCTCTCACCAGGGTATCCCTCTCTACTGAGTCCAATATGTAGCAGGCACTGCTTCCACTCATTTAAATTAAAGAAGCCATGTGAAGGACCACAGCCACCATTTTTGCCTAAGATTTTTAACCTGCTCAGATTCATAAAGAAAGCCAATAAAAATAGGCAGAGCTGTATCCAAATGAGCAAGCCAGACCTCTGTGATTTCAAAGCTGACTCCATGTCTCTTGTAGAATACCAAACTATCTTTAGGCTTTCACAATAGCTGACACCCCTCAGGCATCTGCCAACTGAAATTTATGGCAAATCTGTGTGTGCTCTCAATGGAAAGAACTGCTGGTCAAGTATATCAGGTGTCTCAGCCCACAGTCTATCCACTTGAACTGTTAACCCAGCTAACCTCCACTCTTCCATATGAATGGCATAAATAAACATATTTGTTGCAGCCAGAATGTGTTCCCTAAGGGTTTATGTGTTGAAATTCAATCCTTCTGAGGTACTGAAAGGGTAGAAAGTTGATCCAAGTATGATGTTTACAGACAAGGTCTTTGTGAGGTTATTAGGATTAGATAAGATCATCAGGGTGGAACGCCTATGACCAAATAGCTATGGCTTTGCAAAAGGAGAGGAAAAGACAAGGCAATATACATATTCATGCTCCCTGCCTCTTGCTATGTCGTATCTCACACTAACTACAAACTGCTAGCAGTATGGCAATATTCATATGTGGCCAGTCATCCATAGCCATTCAGAATTGTTAGCTAAAGTAAACCTATTTTCTACATTATTGACCCAGCAAGCAGGATTATGTTATTAACAATAAAAAGCACTAAGAAAAATATATCCCATTTTCACACTGCGTGTTAATAGAAACAAGCAAAATATAATAGAAAGAGCCTAGAGAAAGAGAGAACTGGGTTATAATCTCTCACTCTCCCATTGTAGGTACTCTTACTTTAATCATTAAATAAAGTGAGGATGTTCTACTTAGAAGATTTTATAGAGATCTCCTGACTTTGAGGAGATATAATCTTTTCCTGTATTGAATTGCTCCTGGTCTCACAAAAATTCAGCAACCCTCAATTAAAGATATATAACTATTTTAAGTTCTCATAATGAACATATTTCTAAATGTCCCCCACATTAAAAGGCATAGAGTGATTGGTTCATGACCTTAAGGTCTGGAAAACTCCAAAGCTATATTAGACCAAGGCTATATTAGGGTTAGCATGGGATTGGAAAATGAAAGGGAAGGAGCACTCCTCAGACTCTTCCTTTGTAAGGCTTGTTTAATATCATATTCTTAAAAATAAATCTTACTATGAGCACCATTAATAGTACTATGAGAAGAAATGTTGAAATTGGGTTTATTTACATTTGGGAAAAACAAGTATGCAGAAATCCCATGCAGTTGCTATCCATTCCTCCCACAAGCCCTGGCCTCAACATGGCCCCCTGAATACAAAACTCAAGTGAGGACCATATATACACAGCATCTGTAGACATCTATTATGTGATCATCTGCTACCAATAGCGGATGATCAGGTAGGACTTGCTTGTGGATTTGTTCAAAGGCTGTGGGCAGGATTCACTTTGGGATGCTTGTCATTAAGGGGCATCATTCAAGTAAGGAACTCAAACAAAATTGCATTATGTGCCTAAATCCCAGTTGTCATCATTACCTTCATCTCTTTTCCCACAGACTATCCCTCCCAATCTCTTTTGATTAACCCTTTGATTGCTCACTATGTCTTCCCACTGTTAATGCAAAGCCATCAACTGGATATTTGTTAAGCATTTATGTAAAGTAAGATGTCACTGGGGCAACATCTTTCGGAAATATAAGACACTGCACTGCTAATATGGGAGATGTCATTCCTCTTCTTTCTCTGGATTTTGTTTTAATATTTTCTTTATTAAACATGACGTTGAACATGACATATTTTGTTCACCTATTATTACCTTACTTGGAGTTTCTGGTATTTTTCTCTGTCCTTATGGGAAGAAGACATCGAAAGCCTTTATTTTCTGGGTACTCTTTATAATTTCTCATTCATCTGTCCTTTACCAGACAATTTTTCACTTTGTTTTTCCAAATTGAAGTTTTCCAAGCTAGAAAGAACATAGCTTGAAGGTCTTCAGAAAGACTAGTGACAGGGTGAATTGGGATCGTGAGTCATCATGCTGCCCAAGAACAAAGTCGACCTTCTGACAAATAGAAAGCAAAAGTAAAGTTTGAGTTCTCAACCGCCATCATCAAAGTCCAGATCGGTGTACAGCATCAGCTATCACACTATCTGTGAGCAAACAAGGGGCATGGTTATAACTCTGCTCTGCAATGGCTGCAGTCTGCTTTCCCTTGCAATGACAACACTAGACGAGAAAAATGGACATGATTCTTAACGCAGTAAGTACATTTTGAGACAAAATTATAAGGATGTATCTTTGGGCAAATAAATTATCATAAGTCTTCTGTATATTAGAACAAAAACGTCTCTTTTAAGATTTTTGATTTCAAATATTTTTTTATTTTCTAAATTAGTGAGGAAACAATTATTGTATTGAGTATATATGTGTAGCACCATAAGTTGTTCCCAGAAAATATCATAAAAACACACCTTCAGTGTGCAAAATCCTTCTATGTTCCAGGGTTGAGGGAGGTTTTTCAACGAATTTGTTACTACTTCTGTGGGTTCCTAACATCCATTCTTCTTACTAGGATACACTTTTAACTTAGACCCAACCAAACAGATAGGCTTGCTATATCAACACATTTATAACCTGATAAGTATAAGTCACTTGGTATCAGGATCATATATATTTAAAGAAATAATATAATTAAAAAAAATAATATCACGTGAATACTCCCCAAAGGAAGACATACTTATAGCCGATTTTGAGCAGGTGACAAGGAGAGTTTCTAATCTGTTAAGAAACCCAGTCATCAAGCCATTCACAGCAAGCAGGTATTTACTTTACAAACCATATATGCTAAAGACCTTGTGCAGAAACTCAAAGTAGACATTACTATTTTCTTAGAAGAGAAAAATAAGTGTCAGAAGAACTGATCAGCATATAAGTGGTAAATTCCCAGTCAATGAGCCCTAAAGGGTTTGCTTTTTTAAACCACACCCTTTCCACATATAAGCCAGCTTTCCTGCCTCACATCAAGGTAGCTTAGATCTTATAAATCATCTATTTCTCAGCTAGACATACTACAGGATGCGGGGGCCTAATTTCGTACAGATGTTGGACTATACCTTCTAATGGAAACTGAGTACTTTAGAGTTGACTGTGACATTAGCAAGCCATTTACCTCCTGAGTAAAAAGCAGATTGTTGATTTAGTCATGTCCTCTACTTGAATCTCAAATCCCAGTTGCCAAAGGAAGCATTTCTGTCTGATGTACTTTCACCTCATTTGGGGCCAGATGGCACACTCTCTGGGACATGGGCAGAACAAGCCTTCAATAAATGTTTGATTGCCACTAGTGACTCATCCTCATGAAAGCAGACACAATAAGGTACATGAAAGAAATGCATCATAGTCAGAACCTGTCTACAATGTGCAGCTGCAATTTGCTTATCTTCAGAAAAGTCTGTAATCTTTTTGGTAGGCACTCTTTGGGTAGGCACTCTTAGGGAAAAAAAAGTTAAGGAAATAATCTACATAGCATATAAAATTGTATTTATCTCCATTATTACCCTTTGTATGAATTTATAGCAAGTTCAAGCTTGAAAAATTCATGAAATGATTACCACATTGACTACAGATACAGAAACTGAGAAGAGCATGTTATCTTCCTTACAGGTTTGAAATCAGCCAATGGTGCAATGAGATGGCTAAGAAAATGCCATCAATACTAAGCTATCGTGATACATACAGAATGTATAGAGCCAACAGAGCCTAATCTGTGTTTTAGGCAATAGATTGTGGCAGAGAAAATAGGGAATGTGAGGCATATTTTTATGGCAGAGAAAAACAACATGCCCTGGTGGGTAAGAAAGACTTCTGGAACAAGCAAAATGAATTTAGAAAAAAAAAATAGCACAGGGCTTACAAAAATAGACTGATTTCTATACCACAGAAAGAAAAATTAGATTCAATTGAAGAGTAGACAAATCATTTCATTTTTTTAAGTTAATTTAGTACAAGTATAAATTTTCTCCAAAGAAAGTTGCTGGACAGTGAGAAAGTGAGAGTTCAATTCATTGTTTCCAGGAGGCAATAGACTAGATATTGAAGTGGAGATACACAATCTACATAAAGTTACCTTTCCAGTAGTTTTAAAGCTAAGCAACTAGGTTATTAGTATAATATTGTCAAGAGAGCTGTTCCAGGTTGGAAAAAAATTCACTATCTAAAATGGATATTCTCCCGTGCTAACACAACTGGCTAAGGGTTGACTTCAGACTTATCAAACTCCAATTTTCACCAACTCAAGATTAAAGTGTTCATGTTATTTACATCATTACTATATCAGGGTAGTTTTCTCCTCTGTCCCCTCTTCTTTCTCTCATGCTGGGGATTGGTCCTAGGGCCTTACACATGCTAGGCGGTCATTCTCTGCTTTATCTGGCCTTCTTCTGTAAAGAGAAAGTATAAGTTTGTACAGCCACGCAGGAAGGAGAAGTGTTTCCATTATAGATATATTTAAAGGTTCAGTCTTTAATAGCAACCACTCATCACTTCTTGGTCACTTGGCTAAGCCTGAGTGTAAAGCAACCACACCTCAAAAATTATTGCATTTGCTGGCGGAAAGAGCAACGAAGCTTAATCCTCAGGTTAGTATATATTTTACAAACAGAGCCCATGCTTTTTTTAAGAGCTAAACAGTCTGCTGTCCCACATTCTTTCTGTATCACTCAGATTTATCTGTACATTAACAATGCTTACCAGCAGATAGCCAAAAAGGCTGGCCAAGTTGGACCAACTTCAAGATTTGTTTCCACACTGGGGTGTTTCATGCACTTGGCAGAAGCAGGCTGCAACTGTAGCTTCATTTATTACATTGGGCTATAAACATCATGTCCTGAGCTAACAAGACACTGCACATGACAGTCCCATAGGTTACCAAGCACTGTAAACACCTGCTAACACAGACGCCAGAGATAGCATAGTCCCGGCCTGCTGTGGCCATTTGAAAGCGGTTTATGAAGTGCAGTCTACTGTTTGAAAACTATAACCAAAAACATTTGCCAGGCAAAGTTAGGCTCACTTTGAAAAAAATATGCAGGAATGCTGTCACTTCGTCACTGCATTTACAAACTTTCGTGTCACACCTTTGCTAATTAAGCATTGGCTTTCTGTGTTATTCAGGGAACTACACCTTCACCATGATATATTTACTCCCAAAAGAAAACGAAGAGGAAAAAAACAAAGAAACCGAAGAGATGTCAAATATTGACTCATCAGTTTTCTCTAGACTAATGTGAAGCCAAAATTTTATAAGGGTGAAAGAAGGCAATGAAGATTGGACAGGGCTTTTTAAACTACAAAAGATAATTGCCCAGAGTCTCTTGGCTAACATACACACTTCTAGTTCATGCAGAGATCTCTTTGGAGGGAAAAAAATGAGTGACTGGAGACCTTTTGGCATGTAATCTCAAAAGAGAGCTTTGCTTTTCTCAATAGGAAAGATAACTATAGCATACACATACATACATTCACAGCATATATAAATATATATAATCTCTGATACCTTGTTTTCTTTATTTTATTTCTATGTAACATTTTAATCTGTGGAAATATTTCAGTAGCTCTCACCTCAAGAATAAAAAGACCCTTTGTATGATCCATATAGAAAGCAGCCTGGACACCAGTTGCTCCTACACATCCAATTTCTGTAGAAAGAGGTAAACACTGACTCAGCCACACTCCTGACTGAGACCGCTTATCCCCTGGACAAAGCACCCTTGGAGGCACACAGATCCACAGCGTATCTGTCCCCATTTCTCAATTTCTGTAACCACACGAGCACACACTAGATGCTTAAATGCTCTCCCGCTCAGCTTTTCTGACAACTCTAGAAACCATTTCCACTCCTCAGACCTTCCAAGGCAGGTGAGTTAAAGTCCAGGAAATCTATTCAGGAACTGTTTCCTCTTCTCAACTCTCTGGCTTCCCACCACAGTACTCCCTCTAAGATCTCCAGGAGCTAGAAACAGCAGGCAGTATCCCAGTGATTTCTTTCTCTCCACATCCTGGCTCAGGAGGCCAACACACCTCTCAGGGCGCTCCTACACACGTGCCTTACACACATAGCACACACACCAACACCAGAGCACGGAACCCTGCAGCCTGGTCCCAGGAGACATACTTCTCGGTGCTATATATAAAGTCCTTGCCCAGAAATAGATTTCCCCACGCACCCACAAGTGGATAGTCCTGTCCTGCACCCACCGCATGCAGCCAGCTCTCTCTTTCCAGACATGCTCCTACCCAACTCACCCGCTCAGCGCTCAAGACTCTGCCGTTCTCTCAGAACTTTGAGCCTGGCTGATTTCATAACCACGAGTGTGTCCAGAGCTGGGACAGTTTGGCTTGCCACAATTTCCACCCGCTGCAGTTCATGGAGACTGGTGGCGGTGACTACTGACTCCACTCCTCTGCTGCCAGCGCACAGCAGCTGCAGCTGGCTCAGACGAGCAGAGGCAGCGCTGCAGGGTCGCGCGCTCACAGCCCACCCTCTGGAGTCCCACGGGTCATTCCACCCGGGAACTTGTTCAGAGAGGAGCCGCAGCAGCAGCCTTCGCAGTCCCTGCCCCAGCTTGGCAGGCTGCCGGTGACAAACACCGTGGTGAAACTTTGAAGACTAACAAAACTGTCTTAGGAGGAAGCCCTCTCTTTGCACCTTTACACCTTTGTTGGAGCAGGCTCCAGGTTTGCCTGCAGCCCCCAATTCCTTGTTGCCCCCATCAACTTTCAGCTTCACATAGCACCAAGAGCAACTTAAACACACACACACACACACACACACACACACACACACACACACACACAATTCCAGGACACAGATCTGGTTACACCAACCCATCAGCAGAAAACAACTTTGAGACTGTAATACAGCCCACCTCAAACCTCAAACTCTCCCCAAAATTATCCGAGCAAATACATAAAAGTGATCCGCATTTTCATTAGCTGTTGGCATGTCCGGGTCTGTTGCCAGGTCTCCTGGCACAAAGTGGGAGAAATAAGAGCTGGGGCGCCCGGGAGTCCCCCTCCAGTACCTCGGAGCTTCGCCTCGGGAGACAGAGCGTGGGTTCGCGTCTGCGTGGGGGCCTCTGGCGCCGAGGCCTCAGGCCCGCGTGGCCCCAGCCCGGGGTCCCCGCGGCCACCGGGGCTCAGCAGCAGCCGTCGCCGCCACCGCCGCTGTAGCAGCCGCCTCTGCCAGTGCCGCCGCTCCCTAGACCGCCTCCTCTTCCCATGGCTGCGCCCTGCTTGGCAGCTCGTGGGCTGTCAGGCTTGGGGAGGAGGAAGGGGGCGGGGTGAAACGGGAAAGGAGGAGGGGAGGGGAGAGGAAGGGAGGGGAGGGGAGGGGTGGGAAAAGGCGGCTGGCGGTCAGATCAGCGAGGGGCCAGCGCTGCCCAACCGAAGGGCAGCGGGAGTTGAGGGCGGCCGGCTCCAGACCCGCGGCTGGAAGGCCGAGCGCCGCCCCCGCTACTCTTTCGGTGGGGCTGGGATGAAGCTTTCTGGCGCGGAGTTGAGAGTTGGTGCGTGTCACTCTGAACTGGACGGAGGGGCTCCTCCTAGAGGAAAATATTGGCATTTGCGGGAGACTTCGTTGCTCTTCAAAGAAGTCAGGATCTAGAAGTCCTCAAGAGCAGGCTATCCATTCAAGGAGAGTAGTGCACCTCCTGCAGATACCAGAAAAAGACACCTTGGGAAGTGTGATGAGTCCACCAGACATTACCCTTAAGTTGGCTCCGATTTTCAAACTCCTGCTCACTGGGATACAGTATAAAGGACCTTCCCAATCTGAGAAGTTAAAAAAAAAAAAAAAAAAAGACAAAGTAGGTAATTTACTAAGAATGCAAGAATGCGTGCATGTTTGCAGAGAGCTGTGTTAGTACAGGGCAAGGGTCTGCCGGAAGAGCTAGAATAGGGCCCAACTTAGGATTTGTCCTTGTTTGGGACTTACGGAAAGACAGTTCATCTATCAGACACAGGCCCTTGCTATCTCATTCCATTCTTGGAAAAATTAATCAAGATAGGAGTTGTCAAATAGTTCCCAAACTCAGAGTGCTACATAAGGATTGCCATGAAACACCAAGCGGCCAGTTACCACTCACTTCTCTAGTCATAGAATACAAAGGTACCAAAGTCCAGTTCCCGGCTGTTGAGCCGTCTTCTATCTGGAGGAGCAACTGGTCATGCGCTCTTTTTACTGTTTACTTTGTACTGACAGCTAGTTTTAATCTCACTTATCTATATAACATTCTTACAGCTTCAGCTTTAGAAAGGAGTCCCCACCCCACACACACCTCTTTCATGTTGCTTTCAGACCTAGAGTCATAGTTAAATGTTTAAGCACTGTAAAAAGAATAAAATACCAATTCCACATTAAGATAACAGATGGGGTGAAAACCTAGGAACACTGGACCGAAATCTCTCAGGCTTCTGTTTTCAAAGTAATTCTACAACTGGAAATGATTTAGCATTCTTCCCAGGATCCCAGATGTGTCTCGGATACCTTATGATTCTAGAATAAAGAAAGGGGGAAATGATATGTATTGTCACTGGAGTATAGGGAGTAGGGGGTGGGGTGGTTAGTGGTCGTGAACTAGTCCTGTTTCACAGGCAGGCTTTCTCTAAGACTCTCCCTCAATCCTTTGATTTCCATGCTTTGAGAGCAGTAGGAGCGCTTACTGACTCTGGAGCTTTTAAAGGGAGAGTCGCCCAAATAGAGAAACCTGAGAAAGGAAACCATGAGGTCAGGCAAAACTCCTGCTGGGTGGTCTGTGTGTGCCAAGCTGGCTGAAAGGGCAGTGCTGACAGGAACGGAGACCAGGCAGTCCTCACACACTGACTTCACTCGGTCCTAGGTGACCTTCCATGGATGCAGTTTGGATTCTGGCAAGACCAACCTATCTCTTTAGGTCCTGTCTGTGCTTTCTCCTCTTTCAACTTCCCTACTCTTCAAGTCCAAATATCCTTGATGTAGTCTAAGAGGTGTCAGATGGACTCACGGAAGATTTTCTAAGTTCTGATCATACTCCTAGATGATTGCAAGGTCATGCTTCAGCTGCAGGCTCCATTCTATGAGGGACGGAAGCAGGTTTCTCTAGATTCTGCTCTGTCTTTGATAGAAATACAGTCAAACATAGACAGCATGTGAGAAGATATGCTGGCTGAAGTAGACATTAAAGAGATAGGTTGTGGTGTAACTTAATGAGGTCTACATCACCTGGGAGAACCTCTGGGCATTTTGTAGGAGACTTTCTAGATTGGGTTAACTGAGATGGGCAGTGTCATTTCAAGGGCTAAGAGCCTGGATGAAATAACAACAATAAATAAATAAATAAATAAATAAATAAATAAACAAATAAATAAATAAATAGGTAAAAGAGGAAGCAAGCTGAGCACAAGCATTCTTCTTTCTCTGCTTCCAGACTGTGGACACAGTCTGGTCTGCTGTGCTGCTCTTCTTGAGCCTGTCTTTCCTCGACACAATGGATTGATCCTCTTCAACCCCAAGCCAAAATAAACCAGGGATGGAGAGATGCTTCAGTTACTAAAGTACTTCCTGTGCAAGTTCTGAGTCCCTACCACTCACAACCAATACCAAACAGTGCTTGGTGGCTTGGTGGTGCACAATCAGCACCGGGAGGCAAAGACAGGTGTAACCCTGGAGTTCACTGGCCAGTCTGTCTAACTTAATTAGAGCTTTCTGGGCCCCCTTGAGAGAGACACCGTCTCACTATACCTGGGAAGGTGGAGAAAGGACATCTGAGAAAAGACATCTGAGATTGACCTCTGGCCTCTACAAACAGGAGCATACATATTTGAATGCCTCCTGCCCCTGTGGATGTGCACACACACCTACATATACACACAAAATTAATTAATTAAAGAAATCAAAACAAGCCCAATTCCTGTAAATTATTTCTTGTCATAACTAATGAAAGATAAAATGTGTAACTTATATGAAGAGCATCCTCTTTGAACTCCAGAAATAAATGTCTCTCAGTCTCATATAGGTCTATAGTAGTGTGTACTCTTTATATTTTCCACTTAGGAAGGCGAAATGTCTCAGGCACTGAAGTGAGTACTTTGTGAGGAATATAATTTACCTTATAAAAAGTGAAGTTGCATTTACTCATGTGCTCTGTTCTGCCTGGAACAGCCTGTTTGTCCACCACAGTCACTTCTCCACCCTCAAGTCCAGCTCTAGTTTATGTTCTCTCTGAAGCTCTTTCTGGATCATGTCAAATCAGAAACTATTTTGTTTTCCCTGTATCTAAACCTTTATACTTACATTTGTTATATGTTGTAATTTTTGCTGATTTGTGCCATTGACTATTAGGAAAACAATATTTTCTTAGTATCTGTACTTGAAATATCTATATTAGTACTTAGCAAATACTAAGGGGTTTCATAAATATTTAGTCATATCTAATGAAAAAATAATCTATAGATGGATATGAATCTTGAATTCATATCCCAAAACTTCATCTGTCCACATATCTCTGGACTAGCAATAAGCCATTGTTATATTTCTTATAGACATCTCAACCCCAATTAGAGTCAAGCCAGAACTCTAATTCCTTTTCCCCGACTATGCTCTAATCACAGCTGTCTCAGTTGCCATCTCATTAGACAGAAACTACTTCTTCCCAGTTACTTATATCACAAGCCTTTACTGTCAACCTTTACCTCATCTTTCTCTCAAACTCTACACTTAGCATCTGTCTACTTCTTAGAGAGGTCAAGAGGCAATCATTCTGAAACATCAGAATTTTACCTTTGTTACTCATAGACATGAGAGACTCAACTGGTCTCCTCCCCTTGCTATTGACAGTCTTGATCCAATGCACAGTCTTGATCGGAAGTCAGGTACAAATTTTTTTTTTTTTTTGAAAACCAAGCCATGCCATCTCTTGGCCTTCTGAGTCTGCATTTGAAATAATATACAAATAAATATGACACATAAATGCACTTCAGCTCTCTACCTCACCCCTATTACCCTTCCCTGAACTGTTTGCTCCAGAACTCCTTCCTTTTTTTCAAACAGACCAGGTAACTTATAAATGGTTCTTGCTATTTCTTCAGCTATAAAAACTTTTCTCTAAATGTTTGCATTCCCTCTTATCTTTGCTCAAATAGTACCTTGACATCGAGTCCTTTCTTGAGCAATTTTTTTCGCTTTATTACAGTGTACCTTCTGTCACCCCTTCCTTATCCCCACCAGAGATATCTTTCTTAATAATTTAAATTTATTTTTTATAATTTATTCACTTTACATTCATTTTTGCCCCTCCCTTGTCTCCTCCCTGTCTCACCCTCTCTCTATCTCTCTTTTCCCCTATTTCCCTCCCCCATTTCTCAGAAGGGGAGAGCCCTTCTCCCCTACCATCTGACCCCAGCCTATTAAATCTCATCAGGACTGCCTGCATAGCTTACTCTGTAGCCTGGCAAGGACCCCCCACCAGGGGGAAGAGATCAAAGAGCAGGCACTAGAGTCTATGTAAGAGATAGCTCCTGCTCCCCTTTCTAGGAAACCCACATGGAGACTGAGCCTGCCTGTTGGCTACATCTGAGCAGGGTGTCTAGGTCCTCTACATGCATGGTTCTTGGTTAGTGCATCAGTATCTGATGGCCTCCCTGGGCCCAGAGTTTTCACCATAGATATCTTAAACAAAACTACACTTCAAAAGACATGATTAGAATTCAGACTAGGTGTATTCAAATTCGGGAAACTATGTCTGGTTTTTGTCTCTCTATTTATAAAGTTGTACATTATAAATGTTCTAAATCTACAGCTATCAGAGAGTAGACTTTTACTTTGGTCATTCTGTAAAGTAATAATGACTTTTATCAAAAGAAAGAAACAAACTCTCAAAGCAGCATTTAAAGAAAAGGTGAGCATTGCTTAAGAACATTGGGGCTTTCGTGGCTCATCTGTGGTCTTGTTAAGCTCACAGTGACTCAACAAGAGAATTGCTGTCTAAGACTGTAGACATAATATTATGTATTGTGTAAAAACTCAAATGCTGATTTCTGTGTCCCCCATATCTGGTTGCAATCCTTATTCTGAGAATCTCCTATCTCAATGTTGTGTAAACACTGTTGCCCATTGCTCCCTGGTATGTCAATAAAGCAGCTTACAGCCAGTGGCCGAGCAGGGGAGAGAATAGGGCTGTACTTCCTGCCAGCCAAGAGATGGGGATAGAGAGGAAGTGGAGATTCAGCCACAAACAGAAGTCCAGGAGACATGAGGAACAGCTGGATCAGAGAAAGCTATAAAGTGCAAGTGTCTTGGGATTTATGCTAGGAGGAAGCGCATTAGTTTAGAGAGTTAAGAATGGAGTAATAACTGATCAGTATTATGCCATAAAGCATGTTGAATAAATAACATACTCCAGTATGAATTACTTGGGTGCTAGCCTGGTTAAGAGAGAGAAGAGGGAGGAGGTGGGATTGGCAGGGGAAAATGGAGGGGGCTAAGCTGAGCTACAAAGTGAATAAATTGTAATTAATAAAAATAAATTAATAAGACTCTTTAAAAAGAGAGAAACTGCGAGACACACATTTTAAAAACCAGCCACTGTTGTGGATGTAAACATGTTTTTGTTTTGATCCCGGGTGTAGAATATAGGACTTATTCAGATTGTCCACAACAGCAAACTGCTTGCCTGATTCAGGCTCTGAAATGGGCTCTTTGCCAGCTGCAGATAGCTTAAATCTGAGGCCTCTGCGAGGGAATAAATGCCAGAGCCCAGAGAGGGAAGAGAGCTCCAAGGAAGAAGGCAGCTGGTGGTGTGTCCCCCTGCTGCTTGGGATTGCTGTTGATGCAGCTGGATGAGAAGTTGCAGATACCCTGAAACAAAGCTTGAACTTTCCCCAAGGAACCTGATGCCCCTAACCAGCAAGAAGTAGCTAAAGAGAACTCTACCTCTTCTCCCCACTACCGACCTTGGTTCTCCTATCTGGTGTTGGGGTGTTGGAAGAGACTGGGGTGGAGAAGGGAGAAAGAGGTTTAAGAAACCCAAATAAAAACAGTTAAAAAGTAAAGCCACCAAGTGGAGGCCAACGTGGTGTGGTGTGCCCCCTGTAGGCAATAGTTGGGAGTTCCCTAAATCTTACACCTCCCTGCCAATCCCCCAACCCGGGTGCAGTGGGTTGGGGGAAGAAGGTTATAAGGGAAAGGGGACATAGTCCTCTTTACTTCTTCCTGCTGGGTGTGGTTTGTAGAATTCCTTGGGGAAAGTCCAATCCTCAATTCAGGGTATTTCCAACTTCTTCTCATTCAACTGCATCAACAGCAATCAGGAGCAGCAGGGGGGGGGGGACACCAGCAGCCTTCTTTCTTGGTGCTCTCTTCTCTCTCTGGGCCCTGGCATTTCCCTCTCAGAGTCCTCAATTTTAAACTATCTGCAGCTGGTAAAGAGCCCCTCTCAGAGCCTGCACCAGGCAAATAAATAGCCTGCTACTGTGGACAATCTGAATCAGTCCCATATCCCACACCTGGGAATAAAATTAAAAACATGTTTACATCCACGACTAGCCATTAACATAAGATTATGTATATTGCTACATATGTGTATTGCTGTGATTATGTGTCAAGTTGATGTGGTGGTTTGAATAGGTCCCCATAGACTCATGTGTGTGAATGTTTGCCCTTAGGGAGTGACACTGTTACGAGGTGTGGCCTTGTTAGAGGAGGTGTGCCACTATGGGGGCTTGGGGTCTTAAAAGCTCAAGTCTGGCCAGTGTGTCTCAGTCTACTGCTGCCTGCAGATCAAGATGTAGAACTCTCAGCTTCTTAATCAGCACCTTGACTGCCTGCTGTCATGCTTCTCACCATGATGATAATGAAATAAACCTCTGAAACTTTAAGCCAGCCTCAATTAAATGTTTTTCTTTATAAGAGTTGCAGTGGTTATGGTTTCTCTTCAAAGCAATAGGAACCCTGAGACAGTTGGCTTGCCATTTATACCCAGATATTTGGTCAAATGTTTTTCAACATGCTTCTTCGAAGAGATTTTAAAGATATGATTGGCATTTAAAACAATAAACTTGAGTAAAGCAGGTTACTTAAAAACTAGAATGTGTATGGACCCCATTGATCAGTTGAAGGCCTTACTAGAAAGAGATTGATGTCATTCTAATACCAAACAGACTCTGGAAGTGAAGCATCACCCCTTTCCTAGTTCTTAAGAGCTCTCAGGAGGGCTCAGAGCCAGGCTTATGCTCCCAAACACCATTTAATGCAGAATTTTAAAAAGTAGGCAACTCCTTCCAAGCTCATAATATCCAACAGGAATATGCCATACTGACGGCCTTGACTCTCACTGGTGGGCTTGGAGCCACCCAGAGGAAGGTTGTGAACCTGGAAGATACCAGACTACAACTAGCAGCCTCATTGTAAGATTTAAAAATAGATTTCAAAAGATGTTTGTGAATGAATATTTCCCTTAAAGTCATTCCAGCATTTAAGCGTAAAGGTTTTGTGTGTGTGCATCTCTGTGTGTTGTTTTTTAAATGGGCAGTAATATTACCATCTCTAGCTGTTCAAATGAAAAAAAAAATCTTCAAACACATCTCCTGGACAATCGTCTAGCTGATGTCTGGGTAATTATACCGATGAGTAACTCAGCAACTCCTTCACAGGGAAACTCGTTCCATTTTGTGACTGCTTTTTATTAAAAGTGCTTTAGCCAGCATCTGCCATTTTATTATTTATACAAAGTTTTGTCTCTAAAAGCCTACAGGGAAAAAATTAGAAATTACTTTTTTTTTCTCATGACACACTGCCACTTACCTCTTCTCCAAGCCAAACATATGCAGGCCATTCCACTCCTCATTTGGAATCATTGGCTTGCTCCCTCATTCTGCTGTCCCCTCCAGTTTATCTAACTCCTTTTGAAATTGCTGCTTCTATTAACAAAATTAGTCATACCTGTGTCACCACAAGATAAGGGAGAATGATGAGCTTCTTTGTGGTGCCAGGGAACAACAGAAATGGCAGAAGTCCTGGATTCTGGAGTACACAGGAGAACCCGTGGTCTGATGGTACCTGTCACTCAACTTGTGCTCCAAAGGTTCCTCTGCAATACAGAGGTCTGTACTCTTTCTTTTCACATTTCAATTCCTGTTTTCTTCTGTTCACATATTACTTTGCTTTTTGCCTCTATCCTCTTTATTTTTGAAAGAAGTGGAGAAATAAGAGTATGATGAAATGTATATGAGAGAGAAATCTGGTCAGGATTGAGAAAGGTTCCTATGGTAGCCTCCTGTCACAGAAATTAGTTATAAAGACTTATTTCCAATGACTAAGTAGAGTCTCAATTTGCTAATTGGACTTGTTTCAAGGCATTATAGAGGAATAACAGAACTCTGAACTGTTTGAGCACTGAAGGAAAAGCCTTGCCGACTTGGTGTCTGCCTAGTGGAGCCTGGAAAAATCAAGCAGGAGGATGAACTGCTGTTAATTCTGGCTGACAAAAACTGTTAGACAGTACAATGACTATAATTGAGGAGGCAGAGAATTAATCATGCAATACCACTTTCTCAAGGCCAGTGGTCTTGTGTGCTTTCTGAATCAGGTGTAATATGGAGACTTATTCTATGAAGCTATGATATTTTTTTATTTTTATTTTTTGTCATTATCATTTATTACAATTTATTCAATTTGTATCCCAGATTTGGACCCCTCCCTCCCTCTTCTCCTCCCAATCCCATTCTCCTTCCCTCTTCTCCCCTTATGCCCCTCCCCTAGTCCACTGATAGAGGAGGTCCTCATCCCCTTCTATTTGACCCTAGATATTTATTTTATTTCACTAAGTGTTTGGGTGCTTTGTTGACGTTTATGTCTGTGCAGCGAATTCAGATACCTGAGGAAGGCACTGGATCCCCTGGGACTGGAGTTATGAAAGGTTTGGAGACATTATATATGTGATGGACAAGGATCTACGTTCTCTGGAAGATCAACCAGTATTTTTAATTGCTGAGCAGCCTCTCTATTCTCAAATTGTGATATCTTTAACATATTTTGAAAACTAGGTAAAATTAGTATCTATTACTGAAAACAAGAAGTAAGACTGTAGAAATTAAATTTGCTTAATAAAAATTGTCATTTGTTTCCCTAGCACTGTAATACTTTAAACACATTTATCTAAATTATATCTATTATTTTTTTATGGAAGATCTGTGACAAAAATGAAATTATCCTCCTTTAATCAATAGGAAGTCATGAAGAGATGCAAAAACAAACAAACAAACAACAACAAAAAACAGACCAATCCCCATGAAGAGAACAATGTAGGATCTGAATGGGGACTGATAAGCTCTCTGTGTCAGGTCTATTTTTCGAACTCTTCCCTCACCCTTTCTAGGTATCAACATCTACTATTATACCCACTTCATTTTAAGCCAGTAGCCCACCATCCTCTATATGTGGCAAGATTGTCTTGTAATTTTTAGGCACAATAGTAATTAATAGTAGCAACCAGGGACCATAGGAGAGATGTCTGGGTCACCTTTAGAAGTGCAGGTTTTGTTCAAGTAACCGATACAGGTGCATGCACCTCCTAATGTCTGTGGTGTACAGAGCCAGGGACAGATAGAGACTAGTGATTGTAAGTCTCCAGATCTGTTATGTTTGACCTAAGGAGTTGTGGAACACAATTCTGTTTTATCATCTTGCTTTGAGAAATAAATATTCATAATGGCATAGAGGGACAGGTTTAGATTCAGATATCTTGGCAGTTTATGGAGCTTCACACATGAAAAGTGGTCATGAAGACTTCTGGTGGTTGGTTTGACACTCAGTATGCAAAATCTCTGCTTCCCTCTGACTTTTGCCCTATGGATACACAGTGAAGGGCTCCTGGACATGCACTTGGACCTCAACTCACATGCCCTAAGGAATCTCCTCTTTAATCCTGAGACTTTAGGATATTTAAACTATAAACTCCAGCCCAAGACACCGAGAGTATGGTCCAGAGCAGAAGGAATCACATTTGTGGATGAGCACACCCCATTTACCCAAGTATTTCTTGTTTCTTGAGTAAGGATATGGTTGGAAGAAAACCAGCACAGGGCCTTTCTGGTAGGGGCATAAGGAAAGTACTTATTGTCTGATTTTGTTTGGACCAGGGTGTATTTCTTTAGTGGAGACAAAGTTAAAAGGTGGGACATTTATCTAAAAGCACTAGGCCAAAAATTAAAAAAAAAAGTTCCATACAATTTTTAAGTTGAGGATCTCAATATAGAGTTCAGTGGACATTAAGAACTTGTAAAACCTCCCAGACAAAGAAACCATCTTGTAAAAAGAGGAGAAAGATAGTAAAAGCCAGAGGCAGAGGTCTGAGAGGACTAGATAAGACAGGATCACTGCACTCATGAACTCAGAGCAGTAGTGGTTGCCTACACATCACACACACACAAAATGAATCCAGGAAATATCCAATTTGGAGGGTGAGAGGAGTTAGTCTCCATCCCTAGCTGAAGAGCTATTGTCAGCAGATGACTGCTGGGGTGGGAAGGGCAAAGCCAGTTTTTTTTTAAGGGTTATGGCCTCCTATAGTTGGCCATTAGATAGTTTCCAGTAGATGTCTTCACATCTGCAAGATGTATATGGGAAGCAAAACTGAACTTGTTGGGTTATTTTAAAAAGGCAAGAAGTTATGGGTGGGGTACGGTGTAGGTCTTGGAGGAGTTAGGGGGAAGATCAGGAACTGGATCTGGGAGGAATTATTAGGGAAGAGTAGGAAAAGCAACGTGATCAAAATATATTGTGTGAAATTCTCAGAATTCTTAAGCTTGGGATAGATTTGTTAGAAAGAATTGAACTTCATTTAAAAAGTGATTTTACTCTATTGGTAAACATTCATTGTGCATGGTATTGGGTTATATAAAGATATATATTCACACAAATATATCATCTCCCTTGAGCATATGTCTCACCATACCTCCTGATCCTGCCTTTTTTTTTTTAACCTCTTCTCCTATTATGGCAAGGTGTGTGTTTTTTCTTCCTAGACATTTTCAAGACATTTTCTCATATGTGATAACATAAAGTCTAGAACTTACAAATAACAGAAAAACTAGAATATTTGCCATGCTGAGACTAGACTGATTACTCCAATTATATTATCTCCAATTATATTCCTTTTGCTGCAAATGACATAACTAAATCCATCTTTATGACTGAAAAAAATTACTTTGTGTATGCTCATCACATTTTATTTGTCTATGTATCTGTTAAGAGACACTTTGTTTTATTCTGTAACAGAACATTAGGACACATAACATCAAAAGATGAATTACAAGTGGCCAGTAATCATATGAAGAAAAGTTCATCATCACTAACCATATGAAAAACATAAATTAAAACTACATTGTAACTCTTTCTAGCCCACATCAGAATGGCAGTCATTAAGAAAAAGCAAACACTGAGAGAATGTGCTCAGTAGGAAACCCTTATACATTGTTGCTGGAATACAAACTAGTCTAGCCACTATCAGGATAAGGGTCCATCAAGAACTAAAACTAGAGCTTTCACATCCCTCAGTTCTACCAGTCCTCAATACTTACCCAATGAGCTTGAAATAACTTGATTCACAACATTCTAGAAACATCCATTATTTAATGTGAAATGAGCCATTCTCTCATGTATAAATTATCATAAATATTTATATGATAAGCACAGATAAGTCATGATACTTGATAGATGACAATCACTTTATTTCTGTTGACTGATGTTTTCCAAAACAAACGTGGTGTCAGTTTCCAATCCATCCACATTTTTATCATTTAAAAATTTATATTACTTATCTGTTTAACATTTCTGTATCCCATTTTTTCCTAAAGAGAATTTGAGATGGCTTATGGAAATATATATGTAAGCCAAAGGATAAGTAAGCAAAACATGAGAAAATGAGATGAAGAAAACAGGACATAAAACTAAAATAATGAGCAGCATTAGCTAGCTCTTGAATATGTCACATAAACTGGGTCTGATGGTCCAGTGCTCAGAAAGTGGAGTCAGGACGTTCAGATTAATTATGACCACATAGTGTGTTAGAAACCAGCATGGGCTACATGAGTTTCACATTCTCACTCTCTCTCTCTCTCTCCTCTCTCTTCATCTCTCCTTCCCTGTCTTTCTTTTTTCTTTCCTCCTTCTTTCCTTTCTATTCATAGAAGCTCACAATGGTAATCCCAACAGTCATGTTGAGATGGTAGACAGAGACTTGGAATCCCCAGAAGTTCTTGGCCAGCTCTCCTAGTATATGCAGCAGTGAACAACTGTGTAATGTAAGGGAGGGAGGTATGACCCAGTACCCAAAGTTGTCCTCTGGCTTCCATATGTAAGTCATATGTAAGACAAATGCATGCTCACATGCATACACATGAATACACAATATATGCATACCATGGATCCACAAAAAGATTAAAAGAAAAGGAGAAAGGAAGGGGTGAGGGGTGGGGAATGTGGCTCACAGAGTATTGCATAAGGCTCTGAGTTCAATCTCCAGTACTAACATATATATTCACTTCCATCGAAACTTCTCTCTCAAAATTGGTATAACTTTCACTGCAATGATATTCTACATTTGAACATTTGGTATCTAGACATTTATTTACATTCATAGTTCCTGCAAAATTTATAGACTTTGTGAAATTATGAACTCAAGTTTTGAACAAACTGTACCCAGATAAGCTGAAGCTGAAATGAACACAAGATCTGAGATTTACTTGAAATCCTAAGTCTTCTGAGATTACTTTTAGTAAAAGATAGAAATAAATCCTGCCTTTATCTGGGGGTTCTCTGAACATATATCAAATGTGGTGCTTTTGCTAAGATTCTCAGAAGAGAGGACAGACTGCTTCAACCCTACTTGCATACCTCACACATGATGAATCAACATTCAACTCCAAACTGAAAACTATCAAAATGTAACTTAGAGCCTGATTTTTGCAATATAGGTTACTCTCAGAAAATAAACTTACAGAAAATTATAACATTAATAAACCTAAATTAGAGCTGGGCATAGTGGAACATGCCTTTAATCCCAGGACTCGGGAGGTAGAGAGTGGCAGATCTCTATGAGTTCAAGGCCAGCTTTCTCTACAAAGCAAGTCGAGGACAGCCAGGGCTAAAACACAGAGAAAACCTGTCTCAAAAAAAGCAACCAACCAACAAACAATCCCCCCCCCCAAAAAAAATCAAACAAAAACCTCTAAAACCAAAAAATAAATTATTGAAAGTTGGCACAGTAATACACTCTTGTTGTTATTGTTTTTTATGAAATAGGGTCATTGTTGGAGGTTGGTCTGATGCATGTCACCAGCCCTCAAGATTTGGGTACACCTATCCATGTTGTGTAAACCTATCTGATTGGGTAATTAAATGTCCTATACCTGGGAAGGGCAGAGCCGGGTAGGCGTGGCTAAGGGTCTCAGGCTTTTGGGTACAAGAGAGAGTCACAGGAAACGGAAAAATAGAGTAGAGGAAGGAGGATGCAATGGTGGGTTAGCATGGGTAAATAACCACGTGAAATGAAAGGACTCCAATAATGGCGTGAAAAGGCCCAGATGAAGAATACAAGCAAGTACCATGGGAATATGTATGGAAGGTAGAGCAGTTGAGGAGGATTAAGGTGGATGGCACTGGATGGGAGCTGGGAGATGGAGGGTGAGGATATTGAGACAGTGTAGTGAAATATCTGCCATGCACAAGGTAAATAAGGCAACCATAAAATCTAGCAGGTGTCTGTGTCTTGTTATTTGTGATAGCGGGTTAAATAATACCACTGTGATAATCATAGGGCTAATAATAAACATTTTATAACCGAACACTCATCGTTTCTTACTATAACAGGTCATCAAGATTTTTCTGATAAGTTCTCACACACTTTTCTGTTGTGGTCTTCTATATGATAACCTCCCCACTTTAAGGTTATGGTCTCCATTATAACTTTGTTCTTATAAGTAGGCATCCCAAACTTATTTCATTCTTTTAATCAAAGCTTGGTCTGCAGACTGCTCTTCTCAAAATTAAAACATGTACCTGAGATAAACAGCAATTGGTTTATCATTACCTGTTATATAGTTAAGAACATAAAGTTAATAGACAATATTAGTTATTATAAACGTATGAAAAAATGTGTAAATGCATTCACTGTTAAAAGAGCTGAAAAACCAGCCATGCTTGGTGGCTTAGGCCTGTAATTCTATCACTCTAGGGAACTCAAGCAGGAGGGTTACTAACAGTTATAGGCCAGACTGTGCTCCATAGAAGGACTCTGTCTCAAAAATATATAGAAAAAAAGTCAAAACAATAGGAAGCTTTAAACAAATCTCATTGGAAAAAAAGTCCATGCCAAATGTACAGTCACGGGTTGTAGAGATAAAAAGTACTCTTATTCATGACTGTTTAGAATTTAAGTAAGTCAAACATTTTCAGGACAGTTCTGTGCAGTTGCATAGTTACTTTTGCTTGGATATTCCACTATTTGAGGTATGCAGTTATAGATAAGCTGAAGAGACTTTGCTCAGTTATCTTAACGAAGGCAATTTGAAATGACTCCTCTTGTGCTGTCCTTTGATGTTTTAAAAGTGGCTTATTGTTTTTACAAAAAAAAATATCTGTTTACTTATCATCTCCTTTAACCATTTGTTCGTGTCCACTATTACATTGTTTCACCCCTTTGAAAAACAGTACAAGACTACTATGCTTTTCATTTTAGGAAGTTAAGGCTGGGGAGGGGACACACTGGGAGTTGGTTTATGAAGAATGAGAGTGGGATCCCATTTCAGTCCTAACTTTAAAATCCTTGCTATCTTCATCATATCAGATTTGATCTTGGCATGTTGAGAAGCCTGAAATCTTGAAGTTACCTTGGAGGTCACCACTACAAATTTCTATTCATATCAGTTACGTGACCTCCAAAGAAGGGAAACATACTATTTTCTCCTGATGCAAACCTCTAATTAATAGGGTACAATTTTCCAATTCTGTGATTTTTAATAATCATACTATGCCTGAAATCTTGCAGAACCTTAAAGTATTGTTGTAAATGAAATAGTATTTTAATATTTCCATAATCTAAAGTGTATCTCTAACGGTATTATTGTTTTCAGAAATGTTCAAGTGTAAACAATCATGCTGGAGCATGACTAAATCTCCCAGTGATGGCAAATGCACAGAGATGATCATTTAACAACAGCCAATGTGCTACCAGTAACATTTTTTTTTAAACGGCAATTTAGTATACAACAAAATTTAACTTCTTCCTGCACTCTGTTCTGATCCTTTAGTTTCAGTTCTAGAATCATCTTAGCTGTGGAGGCTTCTATGTGAGGATGCTCCTGGGCAAGGCTATCTATTTTAAATTGAATGGCAATAGTGAAAATCTGATGCAAGGTGTGAATCATTTAATAAACACTTATATAACAGATACTAGTACAGTTGTCTGAAAGATTGGAATACAGAAGAATTCACTGCTGTTGGATGCTGTCGGTGATAGTAATTAAAAACAGTTGCAAAAACTTATCTGAAGTATGAAACAACTTCTGTGAAAATGCCTGGAAAAATATGTGGTTATCCCTAAAAATGGAGGGGAGGTGGAGAGAGATGTGGACATCTTTATTTTACAGTGCAGGTGTGTGTATACTTTTTATTTCTCCATTGAATATGCCAAGCTTTAAATATTTATTTTTTATACAATTTTGTTAAAGGTTTTTTCACTTTGAAGAATAAATAATCGTTTTCAAAGAAGTTTATTTTTATAAAGATGAAAGTAGCACATGTGTACTGACTTAAAAAATGAGCAGCTAAGAGCATTATTAAAAGAGAAAGGTGAGAGACCACTGGCTCTCTATCCAAGGCATTATTTTCTTCATAGGAGAAAATGTACCCAGAATGCTCAGTGTCAAAATTGGGATAAAGAATTGAATCTGGATCAAGGCATCTTACTTAATACATAAAGCTCAAGATTAAAATTTTCTTTCAAGAAGAATTATCTATGTTAAAGCTTGGCGCAGTTATCAACCCAAGTGAGATGTCTTAATGTGACTAAAGCAAAGATGAATCAGGGAACATTAATAAAATCTACCTCAGACTTCTTCCAGTTTCATACAGACCCAACTGATTCATGAACTTGGTGGGAACTGAAAGGTGAATACGGTCAGTCTCTTTTAGAGCTGCAACTATAATAAAAAATAAGTATAATTTATTTATAATATAAAATAATATAAAAATAATTTTTTCATTTTCTTATGTTTTATTTTGACTGTCAGTATATCAACATAACTTATTACTCTTTTATCAGTTTTAATTTTTTTTGAGAATTTCATGTATGAACACCATATTTACACCATTCCGCTACTACCCTCTATCCAACTGCTCCCTTGTCCCCCATCATGCCTTCTTGGACTTATGGCTTCATATTCTTTAATTATCATTGTTACATATACATGTAATTGTTACATATGTACACACAGAAATTCATTTATTTTTCTTTTTTAATAATTTTTATTTTTTATATTAATCACAGGTTATTTACTTTGTATCCCAGCTGTAGCCCCCTCCCTCAATCCCTCCCAATCCCATCCTCCCTCCCTCATCTCCTCCCTGCCCTTTGTAACATTTAGTGTTGTTCCAATGTATATGTGTTTGAAAATGACTGCTTGGGGTTGGCCATCTATCAAGAGAATTGTCCTTGGAAAAAGTGATGCTCCTTTTCTCAAAAGACCTTGTGATGTATTCCCCACCCACCCTGACATGTCAATCTGTGCTGTCATTTTCCATGTCTTATTTAGAGGCAGCCATATTGTTAAGGTTTCACAGGTGCAGCTTCTTTGACATATATAGAAACACTGTCTCCCAACAGATGCCTGGAACCTCTGGCTCTTACAATCTTTCCACCCACTCTTGCATGAGCCTCACTGAACCTTTAGGGTGTGGTTATTTAACACTTGCTGTTGGGAACCACATAGTCAGTTGTTATTTGTATTGTAACTAATTATGTTCTTCTGTAATACGCTCCATCTGCTGCAAAAAGAAGCTTCTTTGATGAGGGGTGAGAGCTATGCTTACCTGTAGGCATAAGGATAAGTATTTAAAATGTGGTTATAAATTATAACCATTCAGAAAAGTAGAAATCATAGGTTCTCTTCTATGGTCCTTCTCTGCCTATTATTCCCTTTTCTCTGTTCAGATCCATAGACCAACTTTTAATGGTTTTTTTGGACTATTCATTTTTTTGTGTTTTTTCATATTCTAGGTATTAATGCTCTGTCAGATGT
Source organism: Psammomys obesus (assembly GCF_907164565.1). Taxonomy (NCBI): domain Eukaryota; kingdom Metazoa; phylum Chordata; class Mammalia; order Rodentia; family Muridae; genus Psammomys; species Psammomys obesus. The sequence goes on along the minus strand of NW_026585987.1, from coordinate 11,956,433 downwards.
TTAGTTTGCAAAAATTCTCTCTCACTCTATAGACTTCTCCTTATTCAGTTGTTTCCTTTGTTGTATAGAACAAATACAGTCCTATTCAAAAAGTCCTTCGCCCACCTATATCTTGAAAGGTATTGTCTATGTTCTTTTCTATCAGTTTCAGTGTTTCAGGCTTCACATTGATGCTTTTGATACATTTGAAGTCAATATTTATGCAAGGTGATAAATATGAATATAATATCATTTTCTATACCATTTGTTAAATATAACTATCCTTTCTGCCTTGTATGTTTTGTCATGTCTGTAAGCGTCAGGCGGCTATGGTTATTGGTAATCATGTTTGGGCTTACCCTTTTGTCCCATTGATCCGCATATCTATTTTGTGCCAGCATCCTGGTGTTTTGATCACTGCGACTCTGTAATGAGCCTTGGAATCTGGAATAGTAATGCTTTCAATATTGTTCTTTTTAAAAACACTTGATGAGATTATTTTTTAATTTCTGTGAATAATATTGTGAGTATTTTGGTTAAGATTGTATTGAATCTCTAAGGTACTTTTTGGTAAAACGGTTATTTCACAATATTGATTATACCAAACCATGGGCATGGCATGTCTTTCCACGTTGTGGTGCCTTCCTGAATCTCTTTCTTCAGAATTTTAAAGGTTTCTGTAAAGGCCTTTTACCTCCTTGGCTAGTTTTATTCTTAGATATTTTTTGAGGCCTGATCTCTCTCAGAATATTTGTTGTTGATATATAGACAGTTTAGTAAGTTTTGTAAATTGATTTTGTATCCTGACACTTTGCTCAAAGTGTTGATCATTTCTAGAAGTTTGAAGGTAGAATTTTTGGAATCTCTTATGACTACCTTATGATCTACAAATAAGAATAATTTGAGTTCTTCTTTTCCTATTCATGTCACTTTAATTACTTTTTATTTTCCTATTGCTCTAGCTAGTGGTCCAAGCACTATATTGAAAAGAATGTGGATAGTGGAATGTATGTATTCATATTATATTCTATTTGCTCTTCAGATGTGTGTGTGTGATGACCAACTCTTTCACTTGTATAGAATTCCTTCAAAATATTTTGGTTTTATGAAGATACATTGAGTGAATTATTGCCTGGGTTCCTCATTAACCCCCATGCAACTAATGAGAAATAAAGATAAAACCTTAAGACTTTCTGTGAAACTCCATGCCATTTAAAATTTTGTTATTTAAGGCAGACTATGTTAGTTTAGTATTTCAATATCACTAGGAATTCTAGCAATGATTTGTACATATTCTTTGAAGTTTTATTATGCATTTCTATGTTCTGAGAATGACTGTGCTTATTTTCTAATAAGTTGCAGCATAATTCTGTTCTATGTTCTTATCTTTTCCTTAAGATAAAGAAACCTTCTTTCTAAAGGTTGTGCAACTTAACACTGAATGCTATCTGCTTAGCAGGGATTTTAATGTGAACTGTTCTTATTCCTAACTATGCTTTAGTAAACACATATCTCTTTCTCAAATACCCTGCATTCCAGAAGATAGAGGCCATGCAGCACATGAAAATAACACTCCATAAATACTTCCAGGGGGAGAATTTCTCTATTCGTTGAACAAGCATACATGGATAGCCTAACGTTTATACCTTTTCAAGAGTTTCCTCTTACTGCAATATTCTTTTACTCTGCTGCTAATCTGTATGAGATCCTGAAACAACATATTTTTTAAAAAATCATTACCTATAATTTAGGGGAAAATCATCCGCCTTTGCTGACTCAGTGAGACAAATCTCCTGAAACTTGAATTTCTATTCCTTTTTCTAACATAAAATAGATCATACATAACAAGAAAAGAAAAACATTGCTTGTAGCTTTGATGAGTGAGGAAGGAGTGTATAAGCCACGAATAAATCTAGACATCATCACCCAAAATTAATAAATAACTACGGAATATGTATGTGTGTATATGTATATATATATGACTGAATTTACTCAACAGTTCAATAATCTCGGTAACTCCAACAAAATTTTAGTATTTCTCATTACAAACTTTAATGCATAAAATAATGTTTAGAGTGATACATCTTTCCTTATTTACATGTACCCTAAGCTTCCTAGTTTAATAATATTTACCCATTTCAGTATCAGAGATTAATACTATTCAAATCTACCTTAGACTTATAAAAATGAGTGAATGATCCAAACAGGCCACACACCTATATGTGGCATGTTATAATTTATCATGTTCTTATCAGTTCTTCTTTAAAGAACTGGCATCTCAAATTTTCTTTCTTGAAAACATGAAATTTCCCTGTAAAATAAATTCAGGTTTACGGTTACGTTAGCAGATTGATTCCATGTGGGTAGAATATAAGCTAGTGGGCACTGGACCACAGTGTATTCTTTCTTCTTTAGTTTTGTCTACATGTTCCCATACCTGTAAGCTGCAGGAAGTCTCATAAGAATTTAGGAGTACTTTGGAGGTAAAGCAGATTGCTGCTGAAGACGAACTCCTCCCCCGCCCCGCACATTTTGTATGTTGTTATTAAACAAACAATAAGGACACTGTGTGTGAAATCAACATTTAAGGAAAGCATCAAGAATGCTAAGAACACCAAACGTGGAGATTATGAGAGATTCAGTTTTCTTTCCTTCCTATCCATCATGTATATTTTATCATCTAGTTCAAGTCCAAGTTAAAACATTTCTCCCAGAGATATGCTAGTAACTACTGAATCCTCAATACTTCTTCTAAAATTAACATGGTTTTGACAACATTATATGCCCAAAGTGAGATGAACTGCAAAGCTCAGTCTCTTTCCTCTTAGCTTTCACAGGAACAAGTGAGACAGAGATGACGCCATGTTCTTTAGGCATGGAGGAATTACTCACTTTTATGGCTGCAATAAAACAGACCTAAAAATACAAATTTCTTTTTCCACTATGAGGAGGTTCAACTTAGATTTTTTTTTTAACTCATCAACTGAATCTCTCATAATGTCCATGGCCTCCTGACTCAATGCCACCAACATGAAGCAGAAAAGACGGCATTTTTCTCACTAGTCACAGTGAGGCGTTAAGGCAGAGGGGACAGAGACACAAACTGGAAAACTGCCCCTTCCCCTGGCTGTGCCTCCGTGGCTGATAGGGGCCCTGTTAAATAGTAACTAAAGTAACATGCAGAGAGTCTAAAAGGGAATTGGCCAGTGGTTCCCAGTGGCTCAGGTGAGGTGTTGCAATGAAAAGTAAACATGTTGAAACTCAACTTTTCTGTGTTAAGTCATAAAAGATAACTCAGAGTTAAGGCTTTATGAGGGACATATGTTTAGGCATGCTCATATTTTTTCCTGGATGAATTTTACTTAAATTATTTTCTGGATGAATAATGCTTAAGATTTTAGCTTCTTGCTGAAAAGCAGCAAACCAAGTAATCCAATTAAAAAATGGGGAACAGAGCTAAACAGAGAATTCTCGACAGAGGAATATCGAATGGCAGAGAAACACTTAAAGAAATGCTCATCCTCATTAGCCATCAGGGAAATGCAAATCAAAACGACCCTGAGATATCACCTTACACCCATCAGAATGGCCAAAATGAAAAACTCAAGGGACAACACATGCTGGAGAGGTTGTGGAGAAAGGGGAACCCTCCTCCACTGCTGGTGGGAATGTAAACTGGTACAACCACTCTGGAAATCTATCTGGCGCTTTCTAAGACAATTAGGAATAGTGCTTCCTCAAGACCCAGCTATACCACTGCTAGGTATATACCCAAAGTTTGCTCAAGTACACAAAAGGAATATTTGCTCAACCATGTTTATAGCTGTTTATAGCAGCTTTATTTGTAATAGCCAGAACCTGGAAACAACCCAGATGTCCATCAACGGAGGAATGGATACAGAAATTGTGGTATTTTTACACAATGAAATACTACTCAGCAATCAAAAAGGAGGAAATCATGAAATTTGCAGGCAAATGGTGGGACCTAGAAAAGATCATCCTGAGTGAAATATCCCAGAAGGAGAAAGACAAACACGGTATATACTCACTTATATAGACCTATAAGATATAATAAACATAATGAAATCTGTACACCTAAAAAAGATAATCAAGAGAGCGGACATGGGGTAAGATGATCAATCCTCGTTTAGAATGACAGATGGGATGTGCATTGAACGTATGACAGGAGTCTACTGAGCGCATTGGAAAGACTCTAACTAGCAGTGTTTTCAAAGCAAAGACTCATGACCAAACCTTTGGCAGAGTACAGGGAATCATAAGAAAGAAGGGGAGTTAGTCTGATGAGGAAAGGATAGGAGCTCCACAAGGACCAAAGATATCTGGGCACAGGGTCTTTTCTGAGACTGACATTCAACCAAGGACCATGTATGAATGTAACCTAGAACCTCTGCTCAGATGTAGCCTGTGGTAGCTCAGTAACCAATTGGTTTCCCATAGTGAGGGGAACAAGGACTATTTCTAACAGGAACTCAATGACTGGCTCTTTGGCCTCCCCACCCCCCAAGGGAGGAGCAGTCCTCTTAGGCCACAGAGGAGAGCTTTGCAGCCAGTCCTGAAGATACCTGATAAAACAGGATCAGATGAATGGGGAGGAGGTCCCCCCTATCAGTGGACTTGGCAAGGGGCTCGGTGGAGAGGAGGGAGGGAGGGAGGGACTGGGAGGGAATGAGGGATCTGGACATGGCTGGGGTACAGAGTTAATAAAATGTAACTGATAAAAAAATAAAATACAAAAAAATAAATTAAAAAAAAAAGATTTTAGCTTCTTATTTTCTGACTAATGCTACTTACTCCCAGTCCGAGTCCATCAAGAATGAAAAACTAGTTAGGTACAGAATCATAAAACTTCTGTCGATTTAGACTTCCTATCTCCCTCAAATCTCCAATATGTCTTGTTATCCCTCATTGTTAGTTGATATCACTAAGAAAAATGGAAGGACTCAAAGATGCCTAAAGACCCACCATCCACCCCAGCCAACGTACCTACCACACTCTCCAGCAGCAGTCCGCGTGTAATGTGTTATTATTCCCATTCAGCAAATTAACTCTTCTTTGCCTATGAAAGCAAGACTATTGTGCACAAGCTTACATCAATCAGGGTCTTGCTGATTTCCTCATCTTCTGCTCTCCATTTTGCTTCTTTTGAATTGTCTCTGGAAGTAGATGAAAGTAGTAGTACTGTATTCGCTTTTGCTTTAATGCAGCATTTCTCAATTTGTGGGTTAGGACCCCTTTGGGGTCATATATCAGATATTCTGCATATCAGATATTTGTATTATGATTCATATCAGTAGCAAAATTACAGTTATGAAATAGCCATGAGCTAATTTTATGGTTGGGGGTCACCATAACATGAGGAACTGTATTAAAGAGTCACAGCATCAGGAAGGTTGAGAACCACCGCTTTAAGAAGAAAAGCAATACTTGATCTTATTTTCCCCTGTAGGGCATATCACTCACCCCACTCCCTCTTTTAGCCATGAAACTCCCTTTGAAGTTTTCCTACACCCTTGGGTCTTGTTGGACTCCCAGAATTTCCTCATCTTACTTTTTTTTTTTTCCTACTGGAGTAGCCTTTAATTATTTCTTTCAGTCTCATGATCAGATATCTCTATTGAACACCATAGGGCAGCATGCTAACCAGGGGAGCATATCAGTGCCTTGCTCAACCATCATCAAAGAAGCTTCGTCTTGCAGCAGATGGGACTAAATAGAGACCCACAGCCTGATATTATGCAGAGAGTGAGATACCTTGGAACACTCACTCTTTCCCTCTCCTTGAAATGGGATGTCTCCATTAAATCTTTCCCAAAGAACCTGCAGAAGATGAGTCAGAGTATAAGAGACAGAAGGGATGGAGGACACCATGAAAACAAGGTCCTCTAAATCAAAATGATCTTTGCACATACAAACTCAAAGACTACAGCAGTGCAGGGCCTGCATAGGTGTGCATCAGATGCAGCCCTAGAACTGAAAAAAAAAGTGGACACTTGCCCCCATCACATTTTCAAATGAAAATTTCATTTTCTCCAAGGAACTCTTAGGGGAAAATAAACTACTTTTAAGGGTAGGCTGCATGTGTAGCAGTAGATGAGCAACAGAAAATGAACTCAACAGCATCTCTGGAGGTTCTTTGTCTCACAATGTCATGTCAGGGTGTTTGTTTGTTTTTAATCTTAGTCTTATTTTTTAATTTTGTTGTATATTTTACTCTCTTTTTACACTGCATATTCTTTGCTCCATTATTATGGTTCTCAGTTTAGTGTTTTTAGGGAAATCTTGACTGTATGGATAAGTTGGTTTCTGCATCTCTATCTGTTTCTCATGCCTTTTTCCTGAGCTTTTGGCTTTTTTTTTTCCTTTAACTTTTTTTTGTAATAAATTTTTAAGATTTATTTGAGCAGACATTCAATAAATTTAACACATTTTTCCTGAGTTTATGACTTTTCATGAGCCACATTGGGCTGCAGGTTTCATGTAGCCACCATTGGCCAGAGCTGAGGAGGGGCTTCAGGGTTCCATGATTTATGCATGTCTGCGTGAGTGTATGCCACATGTGTGTGGGTGCCCTTGGAGGATAGATGATGAGGTAAAGTCCCCTGAAGCTGAAGTTACAAGCAATTGTAAGCCCACTGAGGTGGTCCTGGGTTCTCTGCAAGAGTAGAACACATCTTAGCCACTGAGCCATGGCTCCAGCTCCTGTTTTTTTGTTTATTTGCTTGCTTTCTTGTTTGAAACAGGCTTTCTGGAGCAACTGTGTTGTCCAGGGTGGCCTTAAACTCTAAGCAATCCGTTGCCTCAGCCCCCACGTGCTAGGATTATTGATGTGAACCAATATACTTTTTCAACCTTTTAAAATTATGAAATATAACATGTAGTAAAAACATGCAAAAGATTTTCAGAGTTTAGTAAATACATATAAAAGCACAAACTATGCATTCACAAAACACTCAAGGCATAGAATGGTGCCACCTCCCTGTGCCTGCTACTTCTTTCATGGCACAACCATCTCTCCCCATAAGAGTCATCACCAAACCAGCACCCATTGTTTTCAGCTCCTTAACTTTCTTTATATGCTCATCTTTTAAAAATTATTTTTATTGTTATTAATTACAGTTTATTCACTTTGTGTCCTCTCCTGTACCTTCCTCCCTCCTCCCCTCCCAATCCTACCCTCTCTATTCCCCACTCCTAGTCCCTCTCCCAGTCCACTGATAAGGGAGGTCCTCCTCCCCTTCCCTCTGATCCTAGTCTATCAGGTCTCATCAGGACACTGCATTGTCTTCTGTGGTCTGCTAAGGCTGCTCTCCCCTCAGGGGGAGGTGACCAAAGAGCAGGCCAATCAGTTCCTGTCAGAGACAGTCACTGTCCCCATTACTATGGAACCCACTTGGATACTGAACTGCTATAGGCTACCTCTGTGCAGGGGTTCCAGGCCATCTCCATGAGTGGTCCTTGGCTGGATTAAAAAATGGGGAACAGAGCTAAACAGAGAATTCTCAATAGAGGAATATCGAATGGCAGAGAAACACTTAAAGAAATGTTTCTTAGTCATCAGAGAGATGCAAATCAAAACGACTCTGAGATTTCACCTTACACCCATCAGAATGGCTAAGATGAATAACTCAAGTGACAACACATGCTGGAGAGGATGTGGAGAAAGGGGAACCCTCCCCCACTGCTGGTAAATGTAAATTTATTCAACCACTTTAGAAATCAATCTGGCACTTTCTCAGACAATTAGGAATAGCACTTCCTCAAGATCCAGCTATACCACTCCTAGGCATCTACTTTCATCGTTTAAAAGATTATAGCCAATTGCTGCCTCTTATTAAACTGAATTTATGTAGCTGTTATTTGATGTTTGCAAGTAAGGTAGCCAATGAAAACTTCCTCATATTTCTGTTCTGTCTTATTACAATTGTTTTAAGTTACATTTTATTTTATCACTATCCTTTGGAAGACTTGCTTTTGTTGGTGGTGGTTTTTAGTGATTCATTCATTCATTCATTTCTTTTCAGGATAGGGTTTTTCTCTGTAACAGTCCTGGCTGGCTTCAAACTCACAGAAATCCACATGCCTCTGTCTACCTAGTGGTGGGATTAAATGGCATGTACTACACTTGGCTGACTGTTTTCTAATGAGAAACAGAAAGGAGTTGGTTCCAGAGGGGAGGAGAGAGAGAGAGTAACTGGGAGAAGTAAAGGGAGGGAAAACTGTAATATGGATAAAAAAAACACCCTATTTTCAATAAAAATACAGAAATAAAAACGTATTTTCAATAAAAGGAAAAAATATGCTCTTATCCTACAAAACAGAAAAGGATGTAGGTGGGACTAATGGAATACTAGGGACACTTTACATTCATGGTTGATATCTGCTTAGGCATGTAAGAAGTTACCACACTGTATATTTATCTGTTTATGTTTCTATATATTATTTTCCTTCCAATAAAAGTATATTCCAAACCAGTCATTGTACAGATTTTGTTTAATTTTTACAATGGAAGTAATAAAATGTACCTTATATTAATGTAACTGATTATTAAGAAGCATATGTGCACATGGCTGCAAGTCTGAAGTGAACGAATTCTGCTTTGTTGCTTCACCTATCTCCATTTAAAAGCAGCATGCCCATGTTTCACTACATTTTTCTCCTACATATAAATAGCTAATAGATTTCTAAGGAGGATTTTGCTATCACAGACTGAAATGTTGTTGACAAATCAGGAAAGTATTAGTCAGGGATTCCAGATATATTAAATCAAAGAAACACTGATTAAAAGGGGGAAAATGTGTGCCTATGCAAACACAATGTTAAAATTCACTTGAAATCTATTATCATTATTAATTAGTGTCTGTGTCTGATGGGCATGTCTGAGCATGCAGGTGTGTGCCATGGCACACGTGTGAAGAGCAGAGAACAACTTCGGGGGGTGAGTCTTTCTACTGTGGGTTTGGGGGACTGAACTCTTGGGTTGTCAGGCTTCCAAGACAAGTATTTTACAAACTAAACCATGTTGCTGAAATAGTGGTGACATTTTGGGGTCTTAGATTATACAAAACTTCAACCAGGTTCTGGGTAAGAAACTCTGTCCCTGTAATCTTCCTTGTGTTCTTATTAAAATATCTCATTTTCTTTTTGTAGTTGCAAATTTCGAAAATAAAATCACTTCAATTTAAATTCTTGTGAAAAAAAATTCTATTCTTCCTCTTTCATTCTCCCAGCATATCTCATAAAATTTGAGACCTCATTTTAGAAAATTTCTGCACTTTCTAATTTTATTTTTAATAGTAGCATGGATTTTCTAAACACTTAAAAAATCAATAAAATTTTCAGCCTCTGGTTTCCCAGAATTTTCACTTTGTTGTTTGCATTATCCGTTCCGAGTTCATTCACTCACTTTCATCTCTTATGTAGCTTTCAAAAATCTTTGAGTGATGTTTGAGCACTGTTATTTAGAGAATACATTGATTTCTCTGCATTTCTGCCTTTTGTTTAATGCATGTTTGTTATTATCTCATCTTAGATCTTGGAAAGATTTTGTTTTCTTGCAGTTTCTACACACTTCCTCTTGATTGGCTATTAAATTCACTCTTTTTTCTGTCTTCCACCTACGTTGTGATTAGTCTCCATCACTTAGATCCACTCTCACCCTTATTTTGTCTTGCTGTGTTCTACAGGATGCCATTTTTTTATTGTTTGAGAATTCCATACATGCATATAATATGATTTGATTAAATCGACCACCTTTCCCTCTTCTTCAACTCCTCTCCAATCCCCACTACATCTTTTTCTCCCAACTTCATGGGCTCTTAAAAAAAAATAGCATGGAGTCTAAATGCTACAAGTGTGTGTGTGGCTGTAGGAGCAGGTTTTATGGTCTACATCTTTCAGTGTTAAGGTATGTATTTGCACTGTCATCTCCCAGACACCTTAGAACAGAACCAAACATTCTACCAAATGCTCCTGTTGGGAGGAATCTCTCCTATGGCCTACTAGCAAAGACAAAATGCAATTAAAACATTATGTAAACAGAACCATTAGAGTTTATGATATTTTGTATTAGTCATCCGGTGAGGTGCTCTCCTAGAGAATAGCCTGAGGATGCTTAGAAAGTGTCTGCATAGGAACCTTCCCTTTGCTGGTGACATAAGCTAAATCACGAGCAGGAAGTAATTATGTACAGAGCTGAAGAAAGACTGTTCTGTGAAGAGGAACTATAAATCAAACAGCTTTGGGTGTTTTTAAAAGACTAAATGTCCTTTGGACAATGAATGAGTGTAAAAAGACAAATGATAAAGTGAACAGTCCAGGTAATTGTGTATTGCAGTCATTCCAAGTGAACTAATGTGGATCACAGTAGCAACACGTTTTTCCTCATAGGTTCTGAAGACTTACTAAGTATAGATGTTTCTATGAATAAATGAGCCATTTACACATATATGAAGAACAGACCACAGAACAGCTATGGGATAAGTCAGAAAGTCATTGGAAACTTTAAGAAAGAGATTTTCATATGCAGAAAAGAAATTTTGGAGGTATAATTTCAGCATGGTAAGCAAGTACATCTTTAAAACTGGGAAATGTTTTGATAAAGGATTCAGATGGTGAATGTAAAAGTGGTCTAAGTTTATTCCTCAAAGACTTTTAGTATTTCAAAGCCAGGAAAAGGAGTAGACAAGTAATAAAATGGACAAAGAATGGTGAGCCTAACGAGAAAGGGAAAACAGCTGAGGGGGAAGATTTCTTAGAAAAGGCAGTAGCCAACTGTATTATTGATAGCTGAGAAGTCATGAAAGGAGAGAAAGCACATGTTAGATTTTTCTTTATGTAAGAAATTGTTGTAATAAATATAGTAGGTACAGTAAAGTCTGGATGAAACTGATTGTTTTCTGTACGATGGAAGAAAATGAGTTCAACCGTGTCCAGAGATGCTGTTCTGTGAATGTCAAGAATGTGGTGTGACCCTAGCCTATCAGGTCTCATCAGGAGTGGCTGCATTGTCTGATTCTGTGGCCTGGCAATGCTGCTTCTTCCTCAGGTGGAGGCAATTAAAGAGCAGGCCAATCAGTTCATGTCAGAGACAGTCCCTGTTCCTATTACTATGGAACCCACTTGGACACTGAGCTGCCATGGGCTACCACTGTGCAGGGGTTCTAGGTTATCACCCTGCATGGTCCTTGGTTGGAGTAACAGTCTCAGAAAAGACCCCTTTGCCCATAATTTTTGGTTCTGTTGCTTTCCTTGTGGAGTTCCTGTCCCCTCCAGGTCCTTCTATCTCCCTCTTATTTCATAAGATTCCCTGGACTCTGCTCAAAGTTTGGCTATGAGTCTCAGCATCTGCTTTGATACCCTGCTGGGTAGAGTCTTTCAGAGGCCCTCTGTGGTAGGCTTCTCCTGATAGTCTAGGGTTAGAGGAAAGGGGAGGACTGGAGAATGGACATGGGAGGAGATGAGGGAGGGACAAAGGAGGGGGCTACAGCTGGGATACAAAGTGATTAAACTGTACCTAAAAAATTAAATTAAATTAAAAAAATAAAAAAATATTAAAAAAATATTTTTAAAAAGAAGTTAGGGAGATATGTTTATCTTAAGATAATTTGGGAAGAAATTTGGACACTCTTTTACTGTCATTCTTAACCATTGTCCAAATAAATTGATACATCAATGTGATGCAAGTGTCTCAAAAGAATAGAGAATAAATACTATTTTATCAAAAACAAAGTGTGATATGAAAACTAGGTTAGGAAACTGTATAGTTTAGAAAATAAAACTTCCCATCTGGTTATTTTTTTGTTCTCAGAGCAAAGAAAAAAAGAGCACATTTAGGCTGTAAGAACTAATTCATAAGGGGAAGAGGAATTGTATGGATGTTCTTGATTTGACCACATGGGCAGGAAGGTGGAAGTCTGAGGAATTAACCCTTGATGGGGCAAGTGTATGTCTTTACTGTGAATCCATGGAAGAAGGACAAGAAAGAAGGCACACTGTTGGTCTGGCAGGAGTGTGTGGCTGCTCCCCTCCAGGCCCTGATATGTTCGTATTACTACTGTAGACAAGACCAGAATTCTCTCGAAGGAGAAGATAGTGATTTCCATTGAATGAAAAAAAAAAAAAATGGCTGTGACTCTTAGGTAGTCAAAGTAGCTTACTAATGAGACCCAAGAGTGTGGGTGGCTTATAGACTACACAGCCTCTTGGATCTTGAAATCAGATCAGCTTTTACAACCCTCCTCCTTTTCTGGTCTGGTTGATTTTCATATGCTCTTTACTGATGTAGTATGTCACTAATTAAAAAAAAGCAATAGTCATTTTAAATAGGTCAAAACTACATTAACGTTAAAAAATATGTTCAATATCATTAGTAATTAGGGTAATACAAATTGAAAGCAAAAAAAAATATGAAATAACATCGATACCTATCACAGCTGCTAAATATTTTTAAATGGAAATCATTGGCACAGTATGGTATGTTATTGGGAATTTAAATTATTGCAGGTTTTCTAAAGTATGTAATTAAATGGTTTATCAAAATAAAAAAGCATGGAATTTATGACACAGTAATACAAAAATTCTTTTTATAAATATTTGCAAATATTTACATTTGTCATTAAAAGACACATCTAAGAATATTAGTTGCAGAATATTTCATAGTACTAGAAAGTTTAAGCAGTGCATCATGAACAAATACAACGGGTGCTCTGTGAACCCATTGCTGTGTTGTGCTGAAGTCCAGGACTCACAGGCTGCTGGCAGCCAGTGACTGAAGATGCTAAGGCAAACCTATTTTTGTTATTTAAGTGACGTTGAATCGAGAATGTTTGATATGACTTGCTGAAACTTTGCTTGAACTCCAGTATAATCTTATCTTTTTCTCTCCTCTTTTTCATAATGGCTGGATGGACATCTAGAGAGACCCTGTCTTAACCCCTACACCCCCAAAATAAAACAAACAGAAACCAATTTGTTTCAGATTAATGTGAAATTTTATAATTTTAATTCAAAGTCAAATGAGATTTTAAAGCATATATGTCATCGTAATTATTTAAAAGTAACCAAGACAGAACAGAACAAAGAATAGTAAGGCAAGGGAACTAGTATTTTCAGCTGTAAATTTCTATAGTTAATCTCCTGGTATACTAGTGAATATTTCTATTTAAGAAATCCATGTGCAAATTTTTATTATATGATAGCTATTATTCTACATGTTTTACAAGTCTATCCTTTTAATAAGTCTATGAAAAACATGTTATTTTTGCTATATCATACATAGAGAAACTAAGACCAGAGAAGCTTGTCTATGGTCAATGTGGTGGTTTGAATTAGAATGGTCCCCATAGGCTCCTGTATTTTAATGCTTAGAAAGTGACACTAATTGAAAGAATTGGACATATAGCCTTGTTGGAGGAAGTATGTTACTGGAAATAGGCTTTTGGGTTTCAAAAGGCATACTGTCCCTTTCTTCTTGCTGCCTGTAGATCCAGATGTAGAACTCTCTGTTACTCCTCAACACCGTGTCTGCTTGCATGCCATGTTGCCTGCCATGATAAAAATGGACTAAGTCCCCAAAAGTGTAAGCAAACCTCCATTAAATGTTTTATAAAAGCCTCTGTAGTCATGGCATCTCTTCACAGCAATAGAAGAGTGGTTATGATAGTCACATAGAGCCCACGTAGTCGGCATTGCATTGAAACATGCTTGAGAACAGTCTATACATGGGTCTGCCAGCAAAAGGGATCTTGTTAGAGGTAAAGAGTGGTTTTTTTATTCAATAAAACATTATTCTCTGGCATTGAGAAAACCTGTTCTTGTACTGCTGCACTCCCCACAGGGGGAAGTGATCAAAGAGCCAGCCACTAAGTAAGAGGCCACAGAGGAAGACAATGCAGCCAGTCCTGATGAGATCTGATAGGCCAGGATCACATGGAAGGGGAGGAGGACCTTCCCTATCAGTGGGCTAGGGGAGGGGCAAGGAAGGAGAAGAGGGAGGAAAAGTGGGAGTGGGAGGGGATGAGGGAAGGGGCTACACCTGGATACAAAGTGAATAAATTGTAATAATAAAAAATAAATAATTAAAAGAAAAAAAGAAAACCTTTTCTTAAAAAATATCCAAGTGTATTACAGTTCTGTATACATGCCACAACTGGAGGCCACTAAATTTTTATCAAAGGTAGAACTATAAAGTAAACTGAGATATGATGAAGTATAATTCAAGTATTGCAGGAGGCAGTGAGTGAGAGAATGCTGGTGGAAGAGGGATTATGAACACTTTTCATTTTTTTCACTTTTACTTTTAAAAAACTCTAAAAAACATGCAGACTCCATAAAAATATATATTCTTTAAGTAGTTTCTTTATTATATAAAATATTTAGTTTTATTTTTTAATTATTTTTATTTCTATTAATTACAGTTTATTCACTTTGTATCCACCCTGTAGTTCCCTCCCTCTTCCCCTCTCAATTGCACCCTCCCTCCCTCTTTCCCACCTATGCCCCTTCCCCAAGTCCACTGATAGGGGAGGTCCTCCTCTCCTTCCCTCTGATCCTGGTCTATCAGGTCTCAACAGGAGTGGCTGCATTTTCTTCCTCTGTGGCCTGGTAAGGCTGCTCCCCCCTCAGGGGGAGGTAATCAAAGAGCAGGCCAATCAGTTCCTGTCAGAGATCAACCCTGTTTCCATTATTATGGAACGCACTTGGACACTGAACTTCCATAGGCTACCTCTGTACACGGTTCCAGGCTATCTCCATGAGTGGTCGTTGGCTAGAGTATAAGTCTCAGAAAAGACCTGCGTCCAGACTTTTGGGATCTGATGCTCTCCTTGTGGAGCTCCTGTCCTCTCCAGGTCTTACTATCTCCCACTTCGTTCATAAGGTTCCCTGCACTCTGCCCAAAGTTTGGCTATGAGTCTCAATATCTGCTTTGATACCCTGCAGGGTAGAGCCTTTCAGAGGCCCTCTGTGTTAGGCTCCTGTCCTGCTCCCTGTTTTCTCCCTCTTCCTCCGATGTCCATCCTCTTTGCCTTTCTGAATGAAGACTGAGCATCTTAGCCAGAGTCCTCCTTCCCGATTAGCTTCCTTAGGTGTACAGATTTTAGTATGTTTATCTTATATTATATGTCTAATATCCACTTATGAGTGAGTATATACCCTGTGTGTCTTTCTGCTTCTGGGATACCTCACTCAGGATGATCTTTTCCAGTTCCCACCATTTTCCTCCAAATTTACTTTTATTTTTAATTTTTGCTCTTACACATTTTTACCTTTCACCCATCTATTTATTTCAATCCAAATATTAAAGTTTTCTCTATCCTCTTAAAATTTCTCAATGGTGATCTGTCTCCCATGATTCCCACACCTTTAGGCTCTGGTCACTCTGACCCTCCTTCTCCATCTTGCCTCCTTCTTCAAACCCTTCAGAGAAATCATCCCTTATGGTTTTTCTCAAACCCCTCCACATCTTTGTTAACAGTTTCCTCATCACTCTTCTAAACATTCCATTTGATTTTTGTCATATCCTTCATTGATATCTCATTTCTTACATATGAGATTTATCTGTAGTTTAACTTTTTCATACTCTCTCTCTCCGGGGATATGCCCCTTCCTAAATTTCAGCCATAGATTTAAATAGATTATGGTCTTTCCTTTCTAGACAACAGAATGCCAGCAATGTGCTAATATACTTAGATATGTAAAGAAAAGAAAAAAAAAAAAGATGTGTGCCCCAGCATAACTTATGCCTTTCGTGAGGTATGTTACCTTTTTTTTTTTCTGGTAAAGAGAGCAAAAAGGATGATCATTTTACAAGACTCCAATCTCTATGATTCATGTTCATTAATGAAAAGTTTTTGCATAGGTAAAAAATCAGAGAGCCTTTGTGTAGAATTGGTTGCCAAGATCTTTCCCAGCTGGGCAGAGATATCCAGGTTGGGAAGTTGCTTCAAATCATTATTGATGGTAAGAAGCATCTAGAAGCCAACTAAGCCTGAATACTGCCCTCAGTCTCTTAGGTAAATGTTCTACATCCAATATTTTGGCTACAAAAACAAACAAACAAACAAAAGCACAAGATTTATTGAGAGTAGCTGATTTCAAGGCCATTTTACTTATAAAGACACTAAGCATTCAACCTGGAATTACTCTCAGAAAAATTCAGCTTTTATTCATTTTTAGTATGTCTCCTTGTTACCATATATTTCATATAAAAAAAGATTAATCAACATGTATAGAAGCAGACTAACATGTGGTCTCCCCTGACAAATTAAACTGAGAAGAAAATAAAGATACGCAGTATTATAGGTCAGGAATTCACTGCCTCATATTTTAGAGCTTTCTAAAACCTTCCAGATCTTCATCATTTCTCTTCTGCAACTCCATTATTTCTGTGGGCATGCTTTATTCTTCTTATAAATTAACTTTACTTTGGACATAACCCAAGTGTAGGAGAGTTTTTGCTTACTTTCTTTGCAAACATCTGGATCTTGGCAACATTTCTTTTTTCAAAATACTGTCCATGGACTACTTGTATCAGACATACTTGAGCAGCTTAATACAAAAACAATGCTTTCCAGGCTCCACTTAATAGGAATTAAGTCCAAATAGCTGGGGTTTGGGATCCAGATTTACACACAGATGAGGTGATTCTTAAGCATGGGGATATGATCTAGATTTAATTTCCAACATAAACAAATTATTTCAGAGAGACCATGATTTCTACATCAGAAGCAATCTCACCCATTCTTTTAACTGTTTAAATGAATAATTTTACTAAGCCAGACATTGGACTAGGATTGATATAATAGGAAGTAAGGCCAGCACTGGCTTATCTTCATGGTACTTTAAGGCTGATAGGATAAAGAGACATCAATGAACTAATAACCCAAATAAATATAAAATAAAAATTTTAGACTTGGAGGTAGTATTTGAACATAAATATAATACAAGGATGTAATGCGATATGAAACTGTCCTTGAAGAAAGACACATTTAAGTCAAGAGAGGAATCGGTAGGTACTGGGAGAAAAATGGGAGATATTCCTTTCTAGGCAGAAAGAATTTCAAATGATAAGACTGGTAGAACGTCAGTGTTCGGGGCTGAGGCACCAGTATGAAAGCAACTGGGGTAATGGGAGAGAGAAAGTGAAGAAACTACCCACAACGCACTGGTAAAATATTTTCAGATTGCAAAATTCAGCTTGTGGATGAAGGTTCATTTTGCTAGAAAGATGCAGCTAAAATGTACTGCAGCGAGTTAAAAGATGTGCCACTCTATTCTACCCCTATCTCACTGTGATACAATATAAGCTACTTGGCCTCCATTACTTCCTGATTCCTTACCTGTAAACTATGAGCAAGTGAAAGACCTATATGGGGGGGGGGGACTTCAAGTCTCTGCAGAAGAAATTGAAGAAGATATTAGAAGATCTCCCGTGCTCATAGTGAAAATGGCCATCCTGTCAAAAACAATCTACACATTCAATGAAATTACCATCAAAATACAACACATTTTTTTAAATTTTTTATTAATTACACTTTACTCACTTTGTATACCCCCTGTGTTTCCCTCCCTCCTCCTCCCTATCCCTCCCTCCTCCTCCCCATCCCTCCCTTCCTCCACCCTCTGCATGCATGCCCCTCTCCAAGTCCACTGATAGGGGAGGACTTCTTTTGTTCCTTCTGATCCTAGGCTATTGGGTTTCATCAGGAGCTGCTGCATTGTCTGATTCTGTGGCCTGGTAATGCTGCTTCTCCCTCAGGTGGAGGTAATTGAAGAGCAGGCCAATCAGTTCATGTCAGAGACAGTCCCTGTTCCCATTACTATGGAACCCACTTGGATAGTGAACTGCCATGGGCTACATCTGTGCAGGGTTTCTAGGTTATCTCCATGCATAGTCCTTGGTTGGAGTATCAGTCTCAGGAAAGACCCCTGTGCTCAGATATTTTGGTTCTGTTGCTTTCCTTGTGGAGTTCCTGTCCTCTCCAGATCTTACTGTTTCCTACTTCTTTCATAAGATTCCCTGCACTCTGCCCAAAGGTTGCCCATAAGTCTCAGCATCTGCTTTGATAGCCTGCAGGGCAGAGCCTTTCAGAGGTTCTGTGTCAGGCTCCTGACTTGTTCCCTCTTTTCTTCTTCTTCTGATGTCCATCCACTTTGCTTTTCTAGATAGGAATTGAGCATTTTAGCAAGAGTCCTCCCTCTAAATTAGTTTCTTTAGGTGTACAGATTTTAGTAGGTTTATCCTATATTACATGTCTATATGAGTGAGTATATACCATGTGCGTCTTTCTGCTTCTGGGATAGCTCACTCAAGATGATCTTTTCCAGATCTCACCATTTACCTGCAAATTTCATGATTTCCTTGTTTTTTTATTGCTGAGTAATATTCCATTGTGCAGATGTGCCACAATTTCTGTATCCATTCCTCCACTGAGGGGCATCTGGGCTGTTTCCAGCCTCTGGCTATTACAAATAAGGCTGCTACAAACATGGTTGAGCAAATGTCTTTATTTTGTACTTTAGCCTCTTTTGGGTATATGCCTAGGAGTGATATGGCTGGATCTTGAGGAAGCACTATTCCCAGTTGTCTGAGGAAGCTCCAGATTGCTTTCCAGAGTGGTTGTACAAGTTTACATTCCTACCAGCAGTGGAGGAGGGTTCCCCTTTCTCCACAACCTCTCCAGCATGGCCAACACATTTTTTTACAGGACTTGAAAGAAAAATTCTCAATTCGATATGGAAAAAACAACAACAACAAAAAACTCCAGAATTGTTAAAACAATCCTGTACAATAACAGATCTCCTGGAATTGTCTCCATTCATGATGTCAAGCTGTACTATAGAGCAACAGTAATAAAAACTGCATGGCACTGGCATAGAAACAGGCTGGTGGAGCAATGGAATCAAATAGAAGACTCAGAAATAAATTCACACACCTACAGATAATTGATTTTTGACAAAGAAGTCAAAACAGTACAATGGGAAAAAGACAGCAACTTCAATAAATGGTGCTGGTCCAACTTCAATAAATGGTGCTGGATGTCTACTTGTAGAAAAATAGATCCATATTTATCACCCTGCACAAAACTAAAGTCCAAGTGGATCAAAGACCTCAAAATAAAACCAGATACGCTAAACCTGTTAGAAGAAAAAGTGGGGGAGAGCCTTGAACTCACTGGAAAAAGAGACAACTTCCTGAACAAAACACCAACAACACAGACTCTAAGATCAACAATCAATGAATGGAACCCCATGAAACTTTGCTTCTGTAAAGCAAAGGACACTGCCATCAGAACAAAATGACAGACTACAGATTGGAAAAGGATCTTCACCAAACCTATTTCTGACAGAGGGCTAATATCCAGAATATATAAAGAACTCAAGAAGTTAAACACCAACAAATCAAGTATTTCAATTAAAAAATGGGGTACAGAGCTAAACAGAGAATTTTCAATAGGGGAATATCGAATAGCAGAGAAACACTTAAAGAAAGAAATGCTCAACATCCTTAGCTTTCAGGGAAATGCAAATCAAAATGACCCTGAGATTTCACCTTACACACCCATCAGAATGGCTAAGATCAAAAACTCAAGTGACAATATATGCTGGAGAGGACATGGAAAAAGGGGAGCCCTCTTACATTGCTGGTGGGAATGTAAACTTGTACAACCACTCTGGAAATCAATCTGGTGCTTTCTCAGACAATTAGGAATAGTGCTTCCTCAAGATACAGCTATACCACTCCTAGGCATATATCCAAAAGAAGCTGAAGTACACAAGGACATTTGCTCAACCATGTTCGTAGCAGCTCTGTTCATAATATCCATAAACTGGAAACAACCTATATGTCTGTCAATGGAGGGATGGATACAGACATTGTGGTACATTTACACAATGGAATACTGCTCAGCTTTTAAAAATGAGAAAATCATGAAATTTGCAAGCAAACGGTGTGAATTAGAAAAGATCATCTTGAGTGAGGTAACCCAGAAGCAGAAAGACACACATGGTATATGCTCAGTTATAAGTGGATATTAGACATATACTATAGGAAAAACATACTAAAATCTATACTCCTAAAGAATCTAAACAACAAGGAAGATCCTAGGAAAGATGTTCAATCCTCATTGAGAAGGACAAATGTGATAGATATCAGAAGCAGGAGAAGATGGGGAACAGGATAGGAGCCTACCACAGACAGCCTCTGAAAGACTCTACTGATTGAGGTATCAAAGCAGAGGCTGAGACTCATAGCCAGATTTTGGACAGAGTGTGGGGAATCTTATGAAAGAAGGGGGAGATAGAAAGACCTAGAGGGGACAGGAGCTCCAAAAGAGATCAACAGAAAAAAAACTGAGCCCTTAAGAGAATGATATCCCAACCAAGGACAAGGCATGGAGAGAACCTAAAACCCAGGTTCAAATGTAGCCCATAGACTCAGTCTCCAAGTGGGGTAGCCATTAAGGGGAGTAGGGGTATTTTCTGGCATGAACTCAGTGTCAGGCTCTCTGATCACCTCCCTCTTGGGGGTGCAGCCTTGCCAAACCACAGAGGAAGACAGTGCAACCAGTCCTGATGAGACCTGATAGGCTAGAGTCAAGTAGAAAGGGAGGAGGACCTCCTCTATTAGTAGACTAGGGGAGGTTCATGGGGGAAAAGAGGGAGGAGAGTGGGACTGGGAGGAGATGAGGGAAAGGATCACAGATGGGATACAAATTGAATAAATTGTAAAAAAAAATAATTACAAAGAAAAAAAACTCCAAAAAATAAATAAAATCTGTTCTGTTTGTGTTTTCTACTTGTGACTGAACTTATAACCCTGGACATGTAATAAAAAAGTAAGCATATAGTCTGTAAAACACAAACAAAGGAACAAAAAACTATGAGCAATGCACACTGCTGTTCTTGTAAGGAAAAAAATGAGAATGCGGGATGTCCCTTGAAATATTTCACTCATTATAGATACCAGAGGATTACTGAAGTTTTACTGTGTGAATTTAAAGCTTTGTTTCAACACCCAAACAAGGAAGTTATTCATTTAGGATGGATCACCAGGAACTTAGTTCTTGATCCTCTCTTCTGACCTTTCCCACCAACAATCCTTCCTCCTGCTCCTCCTTCTTCTGTTCTTCCACCTCCTCCTATTCTTCTTTATCCTCTTCCTCCTTGTCCTTTTCTTCATCTCCTCTTCCTTCCTTTTCTTCTTTCTTCTTCCTCATTCTCCTCTCCCTCCCTTTATTCCTTTCCTCATTTTCTCCCTTCCTCTGCACCTTTTCTCCTCCTTATTCTTCTTCTATTCATTCTTCTCTTTTTTTGTATCCCAGGCTAGCCTCAAACTTACTATGTAGCTAAGAAGGTTTTGAACTCCTGATCTTCCTGACTCTGCTTCTCAAATGTGGAGATTATAAACATATGCCATCACATTAGGTTAATGTGGTGTGGAGAGTGAACCCAGCACTTTTGTGTGTGCCAGACAAGGACTCTCCCTTTACCCCTTGTTTAAAGCCCTTTTCATTATGCTCACTCTTTGTTACATGATATTTCATAAAGTTTGGATGACCGATCTTTCAGTTTTAGTCAGTCACTGAGAAGATGTATGTCCCCTGAATTTAGATATCCCCATTCTTATATTTCTCTCTAGCCTTTTATTTTTAACCTAGAGTAATTGAAAGAGACTGATCTAGAATTCAACAACCAAAAATACACAAACACTTGAAATTCTGGCTTACTAAGAATGGAAATTTTCAGTAAGTTTTTGTTTGTGTCAGTCAACTTCAATGCCAATTTTGGTTTATCTTTAGAGAAAATGAGAGTGTCCCTTTGCTCTGTGTTCTGCTTTGTCCATTTTTCTTTAGAAACATTCTCAGCAACTTGGTGGTTGTATATTTTTCTTCATTTCTTTATCTCAGCCATCCTTTCCATCCCAAGGATCTGAACTTTGCTTACTTTTCTTTCATATTACAGTTTAAAAATATACATTCTTTAGACACTATTTACTGTAAATTATGTTTGGAGAAAGGGTGAGTCTTCATAAGAAGGTTATTCTTTAACACCATCTGATGACCAAACACAAAGCTACTAGTGAATTGAAAAGCGACATCTTCTCTTTTATTTCTTCTTTTATGACCTTTGAAGTACAAGACTGAACTTAGAGTAATCATGGACTAGGTGTAAGATCAGTGAGTGAGTGAATGGACAGCTCAGTATTATGCTTCTAAGTCCTGTACACAGCAAATGCAGCCCCAAGTTTCTATTCAATGTCAGCTTTTATCCTTAACATCTTTCCCTAACTCATGTATCTCAGGATTACTGTGACTTACTCTCTTAGTGCTGTTCTGCTCCAAGAAATGGGCAAGGCACCATTTCTTGGATCTCTTAACTCACAGAATATGTTATGTATGTCAGTTTAGAAGCGTCCTAGTTAATTCTTAAATGCTTATCATATGTTTTCCCCTAATATTGGGAAAAACGGAGATGTTTAGAAACAGCTCCATCTATACAAGAGTGTCATTGTAGAAAGCATGAACAGGTTAAAATGCATAGTAGTTATGGCTTATATGGTTAAGAAAATTACTTTTAGTTCACCAGTGTAATAACTAAAGGAAGTCAGTGTGAGTCAGGAAAACCAAATTATGATGAAAAGAAAAAGAAATAAAAAGAAAAATATACAATGTAAGAATTAGATATTAGCTCTTCAAGTAAATACCTTTCATCCTGTTTCAGTCTGACCTAGAAGGGATTGATCTTAAACATACTCAGCATTTCATGAGGACATATGAGCTTGGGTTTTGACTCCAGCCTAAAACCTGATCCTGTGACTTCTAGGACTCAGAGTAGCCAAGTTATCCGGAAGCACAATTTGCTTTTAAAAATAAAATTGAGGGGTCTGGAGAGATGACTTAGTGGTTAACAACACTGGCTGCTCATAGGGAGAACTGAAGTTTGATTTTCAGCACTGATATGGTGGCTTACAATTGTCTGTAACTCTAATCCTAGGAAATTTAATGCCCTCTTCAGGCTATCATGGGCACTGTATGCATATGGCGTACAGGTAAATGCAGACAAAATACTTATACATATAAAAATTAATTAAAAATAAAATCAGGAAGAAGCATTGGCTCAGACCCTAAAACTTTCTACTTTGTTTCATTGCTCCTTTATTTTTGTATGGTTTTATTCTTTAACTTTTAAATTTTAGTTTTTATTACATTAAATTAAAATAAAATTTTAATTTCTTTACTATGTAAATTTTTGCACTTGCTGTTTTATCAGGTTATAACTTGTATCTTAATGGGAAAGGCCTTTGTGTCTTTCTTTTCTCTAAACTTGATATACAATATTTTCTCTTCTGCTTTTCAAAACTCTAATTCATGTGCTTTCTTTCTCATTCTTACTTTGGTTTCTCTTCACCCCTTCCTAACTTCTCTTGAACACTTAAATATAGATCTTCTTAGTTCTAATAACTCCATAAATGTATTTTCCCCAGCCAGTACCTTCCATAGTGCTGTCTCAAACATCATAGAGAATTAAAAAAACATTCAGTGTCCTCTGCAGCTAATTCTTGGGCCACAGTGTCAAATCATATTTGTTAGTATGTTGACTTTTCTTCCAAACATAAAAACAAGCAAAGAAAACCAACCAGGATGATTCCCATGAAAGATAACAAAATACGAACTGAATAGGGTGTGTGGAAACTACAAACAGAATAAACATGCATTCTAACAGATGCACAAACCACATCAACAAAAAAACTTGATTCAACATTTTACTTGACACCCCCACAAGTTGACTCAATAATGAATAAATAAAGAGTGTGATGGCTGACATTCTGGAAAGAGATTTTGGAATCTTAATTTTGAAATAATCAAAAAGAAAATAATTTTCTCCCCCAACATCTCTTACCTCTCCTTCCCTACTTCACCTGCAACCTTCCTGTTTCAAGTCCTGAAAGTGAGCAGCTGGGAACCCAAACCGAGATAAACAGCAGGGTCATCTGGTAAAACTGATGATAAACACGAATATTTCAAAACATACAATTTAAAGCAAGTCATGATGAGCCATCTAGAACTGTGGAAAATTCTTAAAGGGACAGTATACACAGCAGAAGAATGATGACTTCATCCATGAGAATTCTGAAAAAAAAAAAAAAAACAAAAAAACAAAAAAAAAAAAAAAACATTCCATAAGAGGGAAAGGTGAATAGAGGAGAACTAGGAAGAAATCAGCCATTTCAATCCAGTGAAATTGGAAACATTAAACCCTTCCAGGAAAGGAAGATAGAGCTATCAACAATCCTGTCAACTGGAACAACTAACAAAATAGTTGGTAATAGCAAACCCCTCTCAATATAAACTTGAATGCAAACAGCCTTAACTTAACAATGAACTTAATTTACCAAGACTAACTAATGGGTTAAACTGCAAGGTCCAATCTAATAGGCTATTTCCAAAAAAAAAAAAAATTTTTTTAAAAATCTCCAAACTGAAAGTCAAAGGTTTAAGTATCAGTCTAACAAGCAAATGAAAGCAGTAAATAAGCTGGCATAGTGATTCTCATATATGATGGCTTAAAAACTAATCAGGAGAGATAAAAGAGGCACTGCATATTAATAGAGGAAACAATTTATCAAGAGTATAACTAGTTTAAACATTCATGCATTTTATACATTTGGAGAGACAAAAAAGTGTATAAAATAAATACTTAAAAGAACAAAAGGCTCCAAATATCCCAAACAATAATATTAGGAAACCAGCACCCCATTCTCAAATCTAGATAGGTTTTGAAAACTAATATTTATCAGAAAAACATATAACTAAACGGTGCCACAGATCAACAGGATTTAAGCGATATTTATTGTATATTGCACCCAATAGATGGGAAACACACATTCTTCTCAGAAGCATGTGGAGCCTTCTCAAAAACAATCACCTTTCTCTTTCCTCCCTTCAAGCTCTTCCTCTTCTCTCAAATTTATTGTCTCTGGCCTCTTTTGCTTTAATTGTTCACACACATATGAACAACTATATATAATGTCATATTTTATATAATGTATATATGATCACACATCTAGAGAGATAGATTACATAGATACAGGGATATTAAAATATATGATAGAGATAGATAGATGATAGATAGATAGATAGATAGATAGATAGATAGATAGATAGATAGATAGATAGATAGATAGATACACATAATTCCTAAGTATAGCTCACTGTTATGGGTATATTTTCAAAGCAATGGCTTTGCTACTGGGATCTACAACATTTCTTGTTATTGGCAGAGGCAAGAAACTGCAAATTTCACTTACCCTAGGAAAAGTGATTGCCTCATCACTGATGAAAAGAAAGACAGGTTACTAGTGGCATAGAGCAGTGGGTGAAATGGTCTGCTGAAGATATGTTGGTACAATGTCTTGAAATGAGCCTTTCTGGGTAACATTCTTGAAGAGTAATTAAACATTATGGTGAATTAATAATTCCCTAGAAACAATAGCAAAAATAACATCAGAAAATACACACTAAATGGAGACTAGACAGTGTACATTTGATAAAGAGTGAGCCACTGAAGAAATAAAGGAAAAAATTAAAATCATAAAATTAAGTGAAAATGAAAGCACAACTATTGGAGCCTCTAGGCTAGAACCGAGGCAAGCCTGAGAGGGATATTTATATCCCTAAGCATTTATATGCACCTTAACAATCTAAAAGAAAATAAGAAAATACCAAATCCAAGCATAGCAGTTGGCAGGAAACAGTGCAGATAATAAATAAATAATAGCACAGAACAGGAAGAAATGAAATAGAGACCCAATGCATCAAATTAGTCAAACAAAAAGTGGGTCCTTTGAAAAACTAGCAATATTTACAAAACCTTACCCAAACTAAAAGTGACAGAAGACTCAAACCTACAGAATTAGAGATTTGAGGTGACTGTTTACAAGACTCCAATAAAGTCCAGATCATTAAGACATACTTTACTAAGGATATTCTCTAGAGTGGGAAAATCTCAAATAGATAGATAGATAGATAGATAGATAGATAGATAGATAGATAGATA
>NW_026585987.1:11903232-11930368 GCF_907164565.1 Psammomys obesus | reverse complement strand
GATAGATAGATAGATAGATAGATAGATAGATAGATAGATAGATAGATTTCTTTTTGATATTACCATCAAATTAAAGCCACAAGACGTAAGCAATTTAATCAGATCATTAACGCACAATGGTATTTAGGTAATAAAGTCTTCCCACAAAGAAGCA
This sequence comes from Psammomys obesus, assembly GCF_907164565.1. NCBI lineage: Eukaryota > Metazoa > Chordata > Mammalia > Rodentia > Muridae > Psammomys > Psammomys obesus. The sequence continues at coordinate 11,930,214 of NW_026585987.1, read as the reverse complement.
GCAAGGACTAGAAATGTTCCTTGCTTGGGTCTTTTAAGAAGAATAAATACAATCACTCTTAAAGCTTCTAAAAAAGTGCTGATAATTCGTTCTTCAAATTGTTCCATAAGACAGAAAAGAAATGAACAGTACTAAACTCTCTCTATAAAGCCAGGGTTACACTGAAACCAAACCTGGACAAAGAAAGCCACACCAAGTAATGAAAACCTCAGATAAGTTTCTGTAGTAATGTCGATTCAGACAGTCTCAGAAAAAAAAAAAAAAGGAAAAAAAAAAAAGAAACCTTGAAAACCAAATTCAAGAACACATTAAGAAAACCAAATTGGTTTGATCCTAGGAATTCAGGCTTGATTCTATATACATAAACCAATACATGTAAAATAGCATATACATACATATGAGGACATAAATCACATGGTCATCTTGATAGATGCAAAAGGAGCATGTGACAGTGTTTAACATGCTTCCTGATAAATCCTCAAAGAAAAAAGAAATATACAGAAATGCCTCAACATGGTAAAGTATTTATTTGATATACCTGCAGTCACCATTACAACAAGTGGATAAAAACTGAGAGTACTTCGTCTTACACCTGAAGCGGGGCAAGGATGCCTTTATTCGTATTTTTGTTTTTATTTTAATTTTTAATATTAATTACAGTCTATTCACTTTGTATCTCAGCTGTAGTCCCCTCCCTCATTCCTTCCCAATCCCACCCTCCTCTCTAATCTCCTCCCATGTCCCTCTGCAAATCCACTGATGGGGAGGTCCTCCTCCCCTTCTTTTTCCATTTGTATTTGGTACAACACGTGAACTCTCAGCTAAACAATAAGACAGGAGAAAGATAAAGTTTGTGAAGGGAGCATCTCTATTTCAGACGACATGAACCTATAGTTAAAAGACACTCTGGGCCCCGAGAAAAATGCTCTTAAATCTGATAAACATTTTCAAGCAAACTGAAAAACCAACGTAGACATGAATCAATAGCTCTCATATAATACCAATAATCAATTTAGTGAAAGTACATTGGGGAAAAACACCTCTCATAATAGTTTCAAACATCCAGGAATAAACCTTACCAAAGGAAATAAAAGACTTCAAGAACAGGAACTTTAAGACAGCAAAACAGAGAGAGAGAGAGAGAGAGAGAGAGAGATTGAAAAGGTGGCTAGATGACAGTGCCTTTTCATAGTCTAGAAGGCATAATTAGTTTTGTAAGAGTGGCCATGCTACCAGAAATGATTTATAGAATCAATGCAACCCCATCAAAACTTTAATGGTATTATTTACAGAGTTAACAAAAAAAAAAATCACATTGAAATACAAAAGACCATGAATGAATAAATCAATCCAAAGGAAAAAGAATGTCACCTAAAGGTACTACAGATCCATAGTAACAAAGACAGCATGGTACTGGACCCAAAACAGACACGTAGACCAGTGAATCAGTGAAGGGGTCAGAAACAAATTCATACACAATTATAGACACTAACCAGAGAAAACGTAGCCTATTTAGTAAGCATTGTTGACAAAACATGATATACACCTGTTAGATAATTAAATTAGAATTATATCTCTGACCCTTTATAAAAATCAATTCAAAGTGAATCAAAAACCTAAATTTGAAATCTGAAATGCTGAAACTTCTTGAGGAAACAAAGGGAAAATTCTTCAAGACGACAATATAAACAAAATCTTTCTATTCAGAATTTCAATAATTCATGAAATAGCCTCAAGAACTGACAAGTGGGATTACATCAAATACTAACCAACTCAGACATATTCTGAGAAATGCCACAAGAAAGTTTTGTCATTATATGAAAACAGTAATTTGCACTTACATAACTCTCCATGGTATGGCATACTGCATAGTAACTTAGTTTGCCATTCCCTGAATAGGGAGTTTTCGTCCATTTTAAAGATTTGCTTTAACAAGTATTTTTCTTTCACTCCCAGCATATCTAATTTCCAAAAACTCTCTTGCTGACTTCACATCAACATTTCTATACTTCCCATTTCCTTTACATTATAGAATGAATATCAGTTCTTGCATGTTGTAAACTACTCAGAAGAAGCAGTAATTCAACATCAGGGTCGGATCTAGTCCTTCCTGTCAACATTTCAACTTTTTGTTCAGTGATAGTAACTTTTATAATGCTTAGAAATATATAGGTCTGTGTGAAAGCTCCAATGCAGATGACATTAAATTTTTCTTCAAATGTACTGTAGTCCCCTTTTAATTTTTTTGTTCATCTTGTTATTTTTAGTATCTTCCATCACTTTATCCTAACTCTTTAAGGTAGTGGCTATTGTGACTGACTGGTGAAGAATAACCATTATTAATTTTCTACATTTGTAGTGCTTAGTTTTCACTTCATTTCTACGTCATCATTCTTTTTTTTCTTTTTTTATTTAATTTTTTTTATTATCAGTTACATTTTATTAATTCTGTATCCCAGCCATGTCCCGCTCCCTCATTCCCTCCCAATCCCACCCTCCCTCCCTCATCTCCACCGTGCCCCTTTCCAAGTCCACTGATGGGGGGACCTCCTCCCCATTCATCCAATTCTGTTTTATCAGGTATCTTCAGGACTGGTTGCAAAGCCCTCCTCTGTGGCCTAACAGGACTGCTCCTCCCTTGGGGGGGTGGGGAGGTCAAAGAGCCAGTCATTGAGTTCCTGTTAGAAATAGTCCTTGTTCCCCTCACTATGGGAAACCAATTGGTTACTGAGCTACCACAGGCTACATCTGAGCAGAGGTTCTAGGTTATATCCATACATGGTCCTTGGTTGAATGTCAGTCTCTGAAAAGACCCTGTTCCCACATATATTTGGTCCTTGTGGAGCTCCTATCCTTTCCCCATCATACTAACTCCCCTTCTTTCATATGATTCCCTGCACTCTGCCGAAGGTTTGGTCATGAGTCTTTGTATCTGCTTTGAAAACACTGCTAGTTAGAGTCTTTCAGAATGTCATCAGTTCTTATAGATTCTCATTGACAACACTAATAGTGAAATTAATACAATTGGAGGTATAAGTAAAGTGATGAAATGTTAAATCAAGCAAAGGAGAGACAACATAATCAGGAATCAGTAAATCTGAGATGTATGAGGCTGCGGCCAGCATACAGGACATATTGTTTTCTAGGACCCTTTTTGTTTAGACATGACTACACTCTAAAAGAATGATAAATATATGGTAAAGGAAATACATAATTGGTAACAATCATATATTATCTCTATCAAGTAATATATACTGTATATAACTATATATACTTTTATGCATTTGGCAGCCCAGTAGGTACCTGCTCCAGCAGCAGCAAAAGCACATTTGTGCTGTGACACAAATATGATAATGAAATTCTCAGCTCCATTATAACATTAGATGATGATATTCATATGTGGGTCTACTGTTGATGGAAACATCTTTATGTGGCTCAGGACTACATGTCTAAGTCAGGGATGGGTACACTCACGTAAGGTATCAAGTATCAAGTATTTTAGGGTTTATGGCTCTGTGGTGTTTGTTATAACCATTTATTGCATTTGTTTAAGTACAACTGCAGTCAAAGGTAACATGTAAATAATCATGACCATATTTCAAAGACATTTACTTATACGAAGTGTTGTTGCATAATTTGCTTTCCCCTGATAGAAATACAACAAAGGACCCTGGAGTATAAAGGGGGGGGGAGGTTAGTGAGAAAAAAAACCTGGTAAAATATTAATGAGTTTTGCTCTGGTTATTTTCCCAGTCTTCATAAATATTCTATAATACGAAAAATATATAAATCAGAGAAAGCTAGGGTGGTGATGATGGCAGAAATTCTTTTCTCTGTTTTGCAGTTCTTCCATAAGTCCAAGGTTATTTTCCATGAAGTAAATCCCCAGACTCAATCAGACATACACATGACACATACATACACAAATGGAACCGACGTTAATGAGAGGGAGAGAGGAAACAAGATGGCTGCTCTAGGAGATAAACTTGAACTTAACCAGATGGATAACACTTGGTGGTTTGTTTGTGGTCTCTTTGGAGGAGACACTGCATCTATCTTGTATAGAATTTTGATTTTAATAGCCAGAACTGAATTTAGCATGGGTTGCTCTTCAATACACACACATAACTTTACATATATAACTATGTTTTACTGAGACAGGGTCTTGCTGTGTAGCCCTGGCTGGCGTGTAAACACACTAACATGGATCAACTTGCCTTTGATCTTGCAGAGATTCTCCTGCCTCTGTCTCCCTGAGCACACCAAGTGTTGGAATTACAGGCATGAACTGACATCTCCTCAATCATATTTCTTAAAGAACATTAGTGAACACATGAATGAAGAAGTGCAAGTCACTGTGTTAATCATCATTGTCACTCAAGATGGATTTGGATTTTAACCTTTCTAATGTGTAGTTATTTAGCAATAATCCATTGAGCAGCCGGGGGGCAAGGGAGGCTAATTTTTATAACATACTATTAGAGGTCTTGAAGTCAAGGGCTCTTGGGTTCATAAAAAAGACTGACCGGCAAGTGCAGTATAAGTCAAATGTTCCCTTAACAGAGCAGGGAAATAATGAAAACATAAAAGTATGTTCATGGCTGTAAGTCACAGTGAAGACTGCTCTCTATTTATTCCTGCTGCCCAAGAGAGTAGCAGAATTAACAGCAGGAAATGCAGAGATAGACAAAATAGACTTAGGGTGGGGAGAATAGTCCAAGCAGTAGAAGAGCATATGGTAGAAACTTACTCTAGTTCTCAGCCCTTCAAAGTGAATTTTGAAACTGATAAACATGAGACTTTCCTGGTAAGAGTTTAACTGGGATTACAGAAATGAGGGAAGATAGTTCAAGAATGAGGATTGGTCAACAGGGTCAAAGAACAAGCTGAGATGTGGGAATTGAGTTTGGCAGTCAGAGTTGTTGCTGAGCATACTGGGAACAGCTTCGGAGCAGGCTGAGCATACTGGGAACAGCTTCGGAGCAGGCTGGAATTCACTGGAATGTGGGGCATTGGAAGGTGATTAAGAAGAGAGGGCAATGTGACTAGACTTGACTTTAAAGAAATTGAAGAATGAGTGGCATTTTCAAAAAGCCTCTCTTCTTTTGGTTTGGTTGTTTCAGCAGGAATACACAGAGCTGTCTTAAATTATCTCATGGAATAGAAAGGAGCAGGAAACATGTTACTAACCCAGGCCTAGGTGAGGCAGTGGCTTTCAGCAGCAAATATGCTGAGTGTGGAAAGAGTTCCTTCATCACAAATGAAGAGATGATGCCACTCAAACTTGTCAAATGTAGTAAATTTGGCTCATAAATGCACAATTTACTAAAACTTTTGTTTTTCTGAACTGTTTTCATTTCTTCCTAGTTGTATTTTTTTTCTTTGTGAAAATTTAATTTGAGAGGCTCTGGTGATGGCTCAGCAGTTAAGAGCACTTGTTGCTCTAGCAGAGGACTGGAGCTCAATTTTTAGCACTCACTTGGTGGCTCACCACCATCTGGAAACCCAGCCCAAGGGGAACATAGTGTTCTGCTATCCATGGACACTGAACACAAATAGCGCACATGCATACATACAAGCAAAACACCCATACATACAGAAAAAAAATACAATGTTTAATTAACAAACATTTCATCATAGCTGTTCAAATGAAGGGAAAATGGAAATAAGCATGTTTACATCTTAATGGAAATATATTAGAAGACATTGGAAGAAGGGGTGTGTATATGTGTATTGAAGAGAAACATGGTGGTCCACGTGGTTTAGAGCAAATGGAAGAATACATTGTGATCTTAGGAGCAAGAAGTCTATTAACTCCAAAGCCTCTGAGAGACCCCAGAAGGCCCCAGTCTGTTTGGCTAATCTGACTGAAACCTGCAGCTCACCGGCAGCCAATCAGGTAAAAGGTTAACACATGGGCTTGAGCCAAATACAACGATTTAGCAAACCTGAGAAAAAGCCCTTAGCAACTATGGAAAGTTCCTAAATGTTTAGCCAATCCTACATCCCCCATGCCTCCTGAGTCAACCAATCAAATGAACAGGTATCTCACTCTTCTTGTAACTCTCCCTAATTGCATTTAAATTGAATGTATGTGCTCCCTTCAGAACCTCAGTCTAAGGAATGGTGGCCCCCGCATTCTAGTAAACTTCTGCAGAATAAATGCTCCTTGCTTTTGCATATTATTTGAGTCTGAGGTCTTTTTTCAGTGATTCTCACACCCTACCATTTGGGGGCTAGTCCAGGATTACTGGGGAACTCCTATTCAAGTATGTGGAGCACTTGAGAAGACTCTTTTTCTCCCCAAACAATTGGTAAATTTTGGGGAGTGCCACATGTCTTGTCTGATGTCTTATGGCTTGGTCTGGTGTCTTTATGTTCTGGAAGTTCTAGATTGCAAAAAGGGAGGCAGAAAAAGGACTCAGCAGTTGCACAGATAGTTTAACAGCCAGGGACGCCAAAGGATGCTCTGAGCTCCCGGAGACAGGCTTTTTAAAAAATTTAATTTTTTTACAATTATTTATTATATATCCTGAATGAAGCCCCCTCTCTCCTTCTCCCCTTGTCTCCTTCCCCTACTCCACTGAAAAGGAGAGTTCTCCTCCTCTGTCATCTGCTCGTAATTTATCAAATCTCATCAGGACTGCCTGGATCCTCTTTCATTTGGCCTGGCAAGGCACATCACCAGTGACAAGTGATCAAAGAGCAGGCAACTGAGTTCATGACAGAGGCAGCCCCTGCACCTCTTCCTTGGGAACCCACACAAAGACTGAGCTGCCAATCCACTACGAGCAGGGGGTCTAGGTCCTCTCCATGCATGGTCTTTGGTGCTTCAGTCTCTGCAGAACCTCTTGGGCTCAGGATTTTTAGCTTTGTTGGTCTCCTTGTGGGACTCCTATACCCTCCATATTCTATCTCCTTCTTCCAAAAGACCCCCTGTGCTCTGCCCAAAATTTGATTGTGAGTCTCATCATCTGCTTCAATCTCCTGTTGAGTGGAGCCTTTCAGAGGACCCTCTATAGCAGGCTTTCATCCTGTTCCTTTTCTTCCACTGCTTCTGGTATCTATCCTGTTAGCCATTCTGAATGAGATTTAAGCATCCTCCCTAGGGTATTCCTTGTTGTTTAGCCTCTTTAGCTTTATTTGTAATAGCCAGAATCTGGAAACAACCTAGATGTCCCTCAACAGAGGAATGGATACAGAAATTGTCATACACTTGCACAATGGAATGCCACCCAGCTATTAAAAACAAGCAAATCATGAAATTTGCAGGCAAATTGATGGAACTAGAAAAGATCATCCTGAGTGAGGTAACCCAGAAACAGAAAGACATATATGGTATACATTCACTTATAAGTGGATTTTAGCCGTATAATATAGGATAGCCATCCTAAAAGCTATAGACCTAAAGAAGCAGAGAGAGGATTTTGACTCTTGTGAGGTTTTGGGGCTCAAATACTCAGCCCCAGGGAGAGCCTTTTGACTCTCATCAAGTTTTGGGAGAGTTGGACACTCTGCTCCCACAGAAAATCAGCACATTTCTGAGCGGGCTGTGTTTCTTTGCCTGGTGTGAACAGAGGCTGTGACCAGCTGAAGTCACATTTGGGTTTTGCTTTCATTTTCCTGTGTTCTATTTTCATTCTCTTGAATCTGCTTGAGTTTGCATACATCTTACTTCTTGTTGTCGTGTTGTGGTTTTTGGAATAAAGAGTCTAATCATGGATCAAGCTACATCTACCCCCTTGAGTTTAGTGCTGGTGCACTTCAAGGATTTTATCCAACTTGCAGAGGATTCGGGTTTGGTTGCTCGCCCAGATAAATTAATCACCTTTTGCAGGAGTGAATGGCCCACCTTTAAATAGGATGGCCAGAGGAAAGAACTTTTCATTTACCCATTATTTACAGGGTTAAGGCTCTCATCTACAGCAATCCAGGACACCCGGACCGGGTTCCATGTATCATCAGCTGGCAATATCTAGTAGAGCACCCTCCATCTTGGCTTAAATCCTTCCTAGCCCTTATTCCCTCTGTCCTCTCCATCAAGGAAGTGCCTCTGCAGCCCCCACCCTTGCTCCCTCCTTCAGCTCTGAGGATGATGATGTCTCCTTCCTACTGTATATGCACCTGCTCCTGAGGAAGCCATCACTGCCTGAGGAGGACAGCTGGATCCGTTAGTGAGCCCACCTTACACCAGGTCTCAAGCAGCTCTTCAAATGGTACCGGAAGCTGACTCTACTGTGACTCTCCCCTTGTGAGCCATGGGGCCCCCGTCAGTAACGGGAGAGAGTACTATATTCACTTGCCTTATACTGGTAATGATTTATATAATTGGAAATTACAGAACCTCGCATTCTCTGAGAAGCCAGCTAATCGTATTGCTGTCTTAGATTCCAAGTGCAATGATTGCCAACAGTTGTTATACGTCCTTTTCATAGCTGAAGAGAGGGATAGTATTCTGTCGGCTACCGGGGAATTAGGTCCAGGTGCCAAGGGAGTACCCACCCAGGTCTAGATTGACACCGATGTGGCTTTTCCACTCACTCTCCCTGACAACTGGGATCATAACATGGCAGAAGATAAGGAGAAGCTCTAAATTCACCACCAGGTTCTCACAGGCTGCCTCTGTAAAGCCGCTAGGTGGCCCCTAAATTTAAACAAAGTCAAAGAGATAAGGGAAAAGATGAGAGTCCGGGCACTTTCCTGGAAAGATTGCTGGAGGTGTACTGCACCTATATTTCTTTTGACCCTACTGCTAAGAGAACTAGACCGCCATCACCGTGGACTTTGTCAACCAGTCTGCACCAGGTATTTGCAGAAAGCTTCAACGGTCAACTGACTTGAATCAGGCTTCCACAAGGGTTCAAGAATTTGCCCTCCATCTTTAATGAAGCATTATATGAGGACTTGGGTGAGTACAAGCATGCCCACTCAACATTAGTCTTTTTACAATATGTGGATGAACTCCTAGTGGCCACATCAGATCTAGACACCTATCGTTAAGTTACAGCAAACTTGCTTGCAAGAACTGGCCTCCGACTGGGTTACCCGGATTCGGCTAAGAAAGCTCAACTCTGTGGTAAGAAGCCCATCTTCAGTGTTCAAATTTTTGCGGAATCCAGCTACAACTATCCAGCATGACTGTTCCGTCATGCTATAACCTGTCCATAATCTCCTACCAGATCTGACTGATATCCCAAGGCCAGCTCGAGTCATCTTCACTGACTGGCAGTTGAACTTGGTAGTGTAAGAGTCACCCAGGTGGTACTGGTTTGGAAAGCATGAGAGGGTCATGGAGCACAGCTAAGCCTTGGCACCAGGAAGAAAGCCTATGAGAGGCCGTTGATGAAAGTGAAGCCCAGTTGCAGCGGAAGACCCTGGTGTTTTGGAAATGCCAGTACCATGGATGACCACCAAGAACAGGAGCAGCAGTGTTGTGAAGCCAGCCAGGGCCAAAAGACAAGCTGTATGTGCTGCCAAGGGCAGATCTGAAGAAGTGACCAGAGCCCTTTGGAGAAGTCCAGAAGATCCTAAGTGGATCCCAGACATTGGGCAGTTGGAGTTTAAAGGCTTTACTCAACAGATTATCCATAAGATTCTAAATAAAGCCAGGAATATATGGCGATAAGCACTTGCTAGTCTTTATAAATACCGTCTCACATTGGGTGTAAGTTTTCCCAACCAAGAAGGAATGCAGTGGCCAAGAAGATGCTGGAAGACACCATACCCAGGTATGGACTGCCCACTCTTATAGGGTCAGACACTGGACCCACTGGACCGGCCTTTGTCTCTCAGGTAACCCAGTGAGTAATAAATATATGAGAGATAAATTGGAAACTTCATTGTGCTTATAATCCCCAAAGTTCAGGTCAGATGGAGAAAATGAATTGGACACTAAAGGAGGCACTAACCAAATTGACCCTTGAAATGGCAGTGACTGGGTGGTCCTCCTTCCATATGCATTGTATAAAGCTTGAAATACCCCTTATACTTAGGCTCTCACTCCTTTTGAGATCTTCTATGGAAGGTCCCCATCCCCTTCTTCCCAATCTTCAGTTGGAGATTCTTGCAGAATTTGATAATAAAAAATTTTTGGAATCCCTACAAGCATTGCATAGGACTCAGAAAAATCTCTGACCTTTCTTGAAAGAGATTTCTGAGTCTGCTCTACCTCCTAACTGGCATTGCTTTGAACTGGGTGATGAGGTCTGGATTAGAGACATAACCATAAGACTTTGGAACCCACTGGAAGGATCTTCACACAGTGATCCTTGATCACACCCACTGCTGTGAAGCTCCTCAGTGCTAGCTTAGGGAGCCTGCAAGGAGTGGGCCAGCAAACAGAAGCCTGAGTCGGAGACACCCCTGCAGGCCCTCACTAAGAGCTTCCTCTTTCCTCTTAGAGGATGGAAGCTCCAAGGGCCAATGAGAGCCACTGTGGGTGTGGGCACATCTGTGGTTGCACTCACATTTGGGGTGGGGTGAAGGCAGAGGAGGGTTTCAAGGTGCTGGGAATGCTCATAGTGCTTATGGGCTTGTGCTTCTGAAATAACTCCTTGTGTGAACACTGTAATCTTAAATGGTACCAATGATTTATATGTTCTAGTTCCCTAAAGTAACCTAATACCCTGAAAATGAGGCCTACTCTCATCTAGGGCCAGTCACCAATAGGGTAAAAAGAGAACCTATTATAGCTGTACTCTTATGGTCCCTCATAGGCATTTGGAATGGTAGGAGCCATAGGAACAGGGACTGCAGCTTTGGTGTTACAGGAAAGATAGGACGGGAACAATCCCAAAGCTAGTATGAATCAATGTTTAATTGGTCTCCCTGGTCAACCATTCTGGTCACAGCCCTTACTGGACCTAATATCCTATTATTGCTTGTTCTTACTTGGCCCGGAAAATTATCAATGCTTTAGTCAGATTTGTTAAGAAGCATATTTCCTCTGTGCAGCTAAGGATTTTAAAGCAACAATGCCAACCCATAGACACATCTCAACAATTTGAGATGGACTACTTTTTTAAAATGTATGTATTTATTTATTCATTATAATTTATTCACTTTGTATCCCTGCTGTTGACCCCCTCCCTCATCTCTTCCCTCCCTCTTTTCTCCCTTTGCCCTTTCCCTAGACCCCTGATAGAGGAGGTCCTCTTCCCTTCCCATCTGACCCTAGCCTATCAGATCTCATCAGGACTGGCTGCATTGTCTTCCTCTGTGACCTGGTAAGGCTGCTCCCCCCTCAGGGGGAGGACATCAAAGATCCAGCCACTAAGTTCATGTCAGAGACAGCCCCTGGTTCCCTTACTAAGGGAACCCACTTGGACACTGAACTGCCATGGGCTACATCTGTGCATTCTAGGTTATCTCCATGCACAGTCCTTGGTTGGAGTATCAGTGTCTGCAGGACCTCCTGGCCCCAGGTATTTTGCCTCTGTTGTTCTCCTTGTGGAGCTCCTGTCTCTCCAGGTCTTTCTCCCTTTCCTTCCATAAGGTTCCCAGCACTCTGCCCAAAGTACAGCTATGAGTCTCAGTGAAAAGGACTACTTCCTAAGGGGAGGAATGAGAGGTCTAATAACTCCAAAGCCTCTGAGAGACCCCAGAATACCCCAATCTGTTTGGCTAATCTGACTAAAACCTGAAGCTCCTGAGCAGCCAATCATGTTAAAGGTTAACACATGGGCTTGAGCCAAATGCAATGATTTAGCAAACCTGAGGAAAAATCCTGAGCCACTCTGAAAAGTTCCTAAATGTTTAGCCAATCCTACGTCCCCCATAACTCCCGAATCAACCAATCAAATGAAAGGTTACCTCATTCCTTCTGGAACTCTCCCTAATTGCCTTTAAACTGAGCATGTGTGCTCACTTCAGGACCCAAATCTAAGGAATGGTGGCTTCTGGCATGCTTGTAAATGCTCCTTGCTTTTGCATACTATTTGAGTCTGGGGTCTTTCTTCAGTGATTCTCAGACCCTAACAGAAGAAGATGAGGTGGAGACAACTGGCCCTTTCAAACTTTTATAGTTGTTCAAGAACAACAGAAAACCCATAGGGAAAATCAATTTTACTAAACACAGTGGAAGCTAAAAACTTTATTAAAACTTCAGCTACATCCAAATTTCTCTATTTTTCTTTTTAGCATTCATTACTTCTGGCCTTATTCCTTCGGTTATATCTCCAGTGCTCAACAGGAGAGTACGTGCTAAGTACAGGTTCTTCTGAAACTCAAGACTGAGGTTCTCACAGCTTTAAAAACCTAATGCACTTTAGATATCCAGAAGTTCTCAAGACACCTTTTTAAGACATGGAAGACTGAATCAGTCATGATAGTAACTCTGTACCTAGTGTTAATCCTCTCAAGTGGATAGACAGGGCCTGAAAGTTATGTTCCTCTTACCAATATCCAAGACAATGCTAATATTTCAACATGGCTGTCACTGGAGCTGGCAACAGAACAAAGACCCTGGAATGGATTTCTAAAGAACGAAAGTCACTGAAATAAATTGTCATTCAGCTGGTTAAGAAACATGCCTTTGGCACCCGGTACTGATGCTATCCTGGGCAGATGGGTGCTTGACATCAAAAGATACATGCAAAACTAGTTCCTGGTAACAGTGTGCTCTGCCCTGGTGACTAATGTGAGTTCATGGCTCTAAAATGGGAAATCACATTTTTCCAAGATGAGTAGGGAATCATTCAGCTCATGGGAGCTGGTTCAGTAACTTGGAGGATAGTCTACAGTGCTATATCCATGTGTGAGCCACAGAAATAACAGCTCCCTGCACTGTGCTATAAAAGACAGGAAGATATGTAGGGAAATGTCAATAAACCTGGTCACTTCCCAGGTTACTCTAGCATCCATTTTGGTAGAAAGGCCCTAACTATGATCATCCTGTTGCAAAGAATGTTGTATAAGAAGAACAGATAAGATATGGTAAGTTTGTTAAAAATGGCCGGAAAGCAGGAGAATTCATGAAAGAGTCTTGAAAGTATAGTAATGGAAACACAAAGATGATGTGAGGGATTCCAACAGAAGTGTGTTAGAGTCTGTCTTCTATTTCTATTCTGTCACTCCTTTCAGGCCAGTTACTGTTATATCCCAGCTTTTCGGTGATGTCACACACACAGAGACAATTTGACTTGTTATCTGACTTATTTTGCCTTATTTTGCTTTAATTTAATGTTTAAAAAAATGTAGTTTCAGAATTTCATACCTGACTGCTGAATTTACATTATTTCCAACTCTTGTCCCACTATTTCCTTCTATGTCACCCCATTCCCTCTCAAATTCATGACATTTCCTTCTTTATTATTGTTAAACACACACACACATATGTATACATGTCTATACTTATGTTTATCTGTTGACCACTTGGGACTGGACACACTATCAAATTTCCCCCTGGACAAGACTTGATTCTCCCTCTCTTTGCAGCCATCAACTGTCTGGAGCTCTTCTCGGGATGGGTCTTTGTGAGATTTCCCCCACCCATGCTGGCACATCAACTGGTATAGCTCTTGTTCAGGTCTTGCTTGGGTAAGCAGATTGTTGAGATTTCATGCAAGCAACTTCCCGACATATGTGAAAGACACTATCTTGCAGCAGAAATTCTGGTCCTCTGGCTCTTATAATTTTTCAACAGCTTCTTTTGTGATGTTCCTTGAGACTCCTGTATAGTTATTGTATGGTAGATGAGTCAGTTGTGGTTAGGGACCCCACAGACAGGTGCCTTCTGCATTTGGACCAGTGGTGGGTTTCTGTAGTACCTTCCATTTGTTGGAAGATGCAGTTTCTTTGACGAGGGGTGAAAATTATACTTGTTGTAGCTATAAGTATACATGCCTTTATGAAGTCCTAGAAAAATAAAGGACTGGGAAAAGCATATTTCAACATAAGAAAGGCTATACTATATAACACAAACACAGCAGCATTCTAAACAACGAAAAACTTAAAACAATCTCATTAAACTATCTCAGAAATGAGATAGTGTTGTCCATTATTCCAGCTCCTTTTTAATATAGTACTTGAAGTACTAGTAGACCATCAAAACAGAGCAAAACTGAAAACATATAAATAGGGAAAGAAAAAAAAATTATATCTGTAGACGGTAGGATGTTATACAAAAGAGATCCCCAAATTCCACTTTTAGCAATGTGTCAGTTCTCTAAATAAACTTATAAAAATCAAGTAGTCTTTCTATATACTAACAATAAATACATTGAGAATGAAATAATGGAAACACTCCCAATCACAATAGCCTAAAAAAATATCTAAGAATAAACCTAACCAACAAGGTGAAAGAACTCTACAATGAAATCTTAAATCTCGAAAAAAAGAAAAAAGAAAGATGGAAAGACAGTCCATGCTCATGGATTGGCAGAATCAATATTAATGAGAATGACCATTGTATCAAAAGCAATTTACAGATTAAGTCCCCAGGATATTTTTCACAGAAATAGAAAAAAAAAATATCCTAAAATTCATATGAAACTACAAAAAGTCTCCTGATAGCTGAAGAAACCCCATACAAAAATAATTCTGGAGGGATTATCCCACCATATTTGAAGCTATACTGCAGATTTTTAGAAATAAAAACACCATGGCATTGATCCAAAAAAAAATGGAGCAAAATATAAGACCCAAAGATAATTACATGTAAATATGTTTTACTGAGATCTGCTTGGACTCCAAATGTTGCTTCTGGATACATTCTTGCAAGCTGAGGAATCATGATAATCTGGTGACACTAGCTAAGAAACCCATCCTCCAGCCAAGGACCATTCATGGAACCCTGGACCTGGAACCCTGAACAGAGGTAGCCCATGACATTTCAGTGTCCAAGTGACCTCCATAGTAATGGGGACAGGGACTGTCTCTGACATAAACTGATTGGCCTGCTCTTTGATCACCTTCCCCTGAAGGGGGAACAGCCTTACCAGGCCACAGAGGAAGACAATGCAGCCACTCCTGATGAGACCTAACAGACTAGGATCAGAGGAAAGGGGAGGAGTACCTCCGGTATCAGTGGACTGGGAAAGGGACACAGGTGGGGAAGAGGGAGGGTGGGGTTGGGAGAGGAGGGGAATGGAGGTTCAGGGCAGATACAAAGTGAAAAAATTGTAATTAATAAAAATAAAAATAATTTTAAAAAATTCTAGAATTACTTCTTGCTCTGTGAGAACAGCCTTTGCCCTCTGCTCTACTGATAGCCATTTTCAACTCCCTGGGAAGCTGTCCACAGAAAAACAGAAACTTGAACCTAAAGGAACAATGTGTTCTGTACTTTCACAAAGCTCCTGGCTTCATGGTATAGTATAATTTCCAACCTTAAAGTCACATTTTTAGTTAAAGCTTCTATCACAACAGAAAGAAAGCCTGTTCTTTCAAAAATTTGTAAGAAGTTAACATTTTCAGTCCTTTTTCTTTTTAAAAATGGAAAAGGTTAGCATACATAAAATAAGATGGCAAATATTAATTATTTGATATAATCAGCAAACAGTATTCCCCCTTTTCCACCATTTATCTCCCTTTCCCCCTTCCTGTTCTTTCTCCCTTCCCTGCCCCTACCAGCATGTACTCTCCTTCTCTGTCCCCCTCCCTGGCTGCTGCCAATAAACCTGCATTTACATAATAGAGCTTTGTCTTGCCATTAGCTCATTCTGTTTTATTTAATCAATCATCTGGTGCCATGTCTACAGGGAAGTTGAGCCCCACAAGCTGGACTTCTTGGAGCTACTCCCTTCACTCCATAGTTCTCCCCTGATCATCTTAAAACACTGGCAACGGGTAACATGGAGACCAATTGCTTCTCTCCTCCTCTCTCACTCTCCACCTGCAGCAACTTTGGGTTCAGTAAGTGCCCTGTCCCCCAGCTGCTGCCAAGAGATACCAGGTGCCTCTTCAGGGAGTTCACAACACTCCCCTTCTCCCGGGACTCCTCCATGAAGACATGACCACAAGAGAGGAGTCCATCTGGAACAAAGCCAGTCCTCTGTTCTGAGGTAATCCCACCTTTTCAGAGATGTCTGTTTGTAGTCTATTGATTTCAGAATCTTGGAATTCTGACAGAGGCTGGGGAAATGAGTACTTCTGGGTCTCAAACTGATCCCCAGACACCTCTTGGGTGTCTTCGGAAATTTTCCAAACTATCTGTTTGGAACTGTTCACAGTTCACCAGTGAAAAGGCCACGCCCTGCCCAGAAAGGTATCTCCCTTTTGCCCGTTCCAGCTCTTGGGTTCTTTCTGGCATTCTGTCTGGTGTTCCCCGGAGTACTGCACAGGGCATATTAATGTGCTGTTTAGGGCAGAGTGAACACATGGCAGTCACATAGTCTCAGTTTGGCGGTTGTAAGTCTTTGCATTGACCATTGCTCCCTGCAAACAGGAGCATCTCCAGCTGAGGCTGAGGGCAGTACTCATCCATGTTTGTTTGATTTGTTTTTTTTTGGGGGGGAGCACGCTTCCACCCCTTCCCCTCTTCCACTTCCCTGAGGCTGAGTCTGCACACTGGCTCCAGGTTCCCCCTACCCTAACCAGACTGTACCCCACCCCTGCAAGGATGGAGAGAGTGGCAGGCAGCACTGCAGACAGGTGCTGAGGCACCAGTGATCCAGTTTTAAACTTCCCGCTGTGGGCCGCTGAAAATGCGAGTCTGATTGCCAGGTCGGTTCTGGAATAAGGGCTGTGGACCCATAGCTTTGTAGTCACCTTTTCACCTTTCAAGCTTTTGATGTTCAGTCTGTAAGGATGTAGTGTGATAGGATCAGCAGGATCGCCAGTCCGTGAACTGTATCTATGACTGAAAGTTTTCCTTTGATACTAATTCAAAAACATATTTACAGTCATGCTAAAAAAAATATATTAGATAAGTTCTACCTAGTCTCTTGTTTTATGTTTTCACGGTTAAGCCTAGGCTGGGTAACTATACAATCAAAGTTTGTTTGCCTCAGCTATACTTAATAGATCATGGTCCTCAAACCTGTCAGAAAAGCTGCAGAATAGTACACTTAAATGCTTAATAAAAAAGCTTAGTGTGACAGATTCCCCCCACTTCTAGTGGTGACCCCAAGACCACCAGGAAGATTTGGGCACAAGAACAGATGACTCCACCTGGATACTGTGATACTGGGCAAAACTGCCCCAACTGGCACTCTACTAAGGCCCTGTCAGAAGTGTGGACAAATATGACACCCAGAGAGCTGGCTACCCTCTTTTGCTTAGACAAAATAAGGTTAGTCTTTCTCCCAAATTTTTCCTCCACAAGAAGAGCCTTTAAGACTTGCTGGGCCCAGCACCTAAAGACTGATGCTGCTATTCTGCCTTAGGACTTGTGCCCACAAGAGCCACTGACACCACAGGAACCTAAAGCGAAGGCCTGTAGATAATGGGTAATCCTCTGTCATATTAATCAATACACAGCCTGCTTGAATTAGGATTCCTGTGGTAATTTATCATTCTCAGGTCTCTGATGGGTTTGAAGATTAGTTTAATAGCAGAAATCAAGGCTTCACCTGTCCTCTCAAAAATGTACAGTTTATGTAAGGTCTGATTGTCTGATAAAGTGTTTGAGGGTCTGAGAAGGTGTTTTAAGGTTAGTTATAAGAAAGTAATTTCATGTATATAAAAACTCTTCCCCACCCTATGCTACTGTTTTCATATTAAGACTGTTCAGAGTTTTAACATTAATTGGATTTTAAAATGTCTCCTAAGCCAATTTGTCTCTTTTTGTAAACTTAAAAAGATTCTTGTAAACTTCAGGAGATGACTGGAATCCACAGGTTAGGCCCTAGATAAGTACTGCCAATTAACAGCCTGTTTCCCACTCCCCTCCCTCAACCATGGGCCTGAAAGTCCCTGGACCTAATAGTTGCACTCTTTAACTTTATCTTCTGTCCCTAACATATATTAATGTTCCAGCATCTTTTTTCCTCCAGAGCTGCATCCAGAACTAAGATGCTCCTGCCTAAACCTCACAGACTGTATCACCAGCACCTGCAGTTTTCTAGCTGCAGATGGTCTCACAGATCCTGGACAGCAAATAGAACAGCCTGCCCTTGGGACTTCCCAACATTCCAGCTTTTTGCCCCACTCCCCAAAATCAATGCCTCTCAATGTCAGCTGGAAATAGCCAGACAATATTCTTTACCCATTATCCATTTATTGTCACCAAAGGCTGGAATGTTAAAGTCCCTACCTGCTGCAGAATGTGGCTGCCATAACCTCACCTCCACCTAGGGGCAGGGCTTCTCTCCCAGAGGCCCTTTACTATATAACCAGACATCTTGGTTCTGGACACCCCTTTTCTGCCATTTTCCCCATTCCACCTCCATCCCCTTACTGCCCTCTCTGTTCCTTACTCCACCCTCTCCCTTGCTGCTCCCAATAAACCTGCATTTATATAATAAACAAAAGAAAATACCAAACAATATTGTGCTATTTGATATATTATAGGATTTCACATGCTTACTCATATACACTTCATATTATTTGTTTAAAATTATATGGCTTGTTTGTATTTCTTGTTGATGTGGCATCTTGATATGAAGCTTAGGTACACTTGGAGATGCCTATGGCTAGCTTTGTGCTCATGAGAGTCCTACACCAGCCCCTACCTACTCCATACTGAACTGTTGACTGGATTGATGTTGTAAAGTCAACCACAGTGAGATCACAAGTGGAGCAGCCTTGTCATGTCTAGAACATACTGTTATGTGTCAGCCTCCCCAGCCTCTGGCTTTTATACCCTTTCTGCCATCTCATCCATGATGGTCTCTGAGCCCTGGAGAGGTGTGGTATAGTTGTTCTGTTTGTGGCTGGGCAGTCTACAGACTATTTTTCTCTGCTATTTTGATCAATTTTGAGTTTCTGTATTAACCTTCATCTCTTGAACATAGAAACTTCTGTAGTGAGGTCTAAGAACCATACGTGGTAAGCTATTGGGTAAGTGACATAAATTTAGAGGACAATATGATAAAACATACCATTTATAAAAATAATGGTAATAGGTTCACCCTTGGGGCCTACAACAATTCCCAAGAATTTTATAAATGGTATATTAACTACGGTACAGCTAACTCTATATATGTTATATTATGCACACTGTCTTATGTACATGAAATACTTTCTCTAAGCATTTAGTGGACATTGTTATACCAAAAGTTATGGTGTTTGCATGGTGACATATTTTCTAGATATGATAAGGGACTCCCAAAATGATGCCAGTTCTTATCCCATTCAGCAATGACTTATTTTCTCAATTACTTACTATTGATTTTTCTAAACTTCAACATTTTTGTGAGGCTGAGGAGTTCTATTGTTGGTTTAAGTAAGTACTTTAGTACTTACTCAGTAGAATATATTTTCTAATATTTAGTGGCTATTGAGTTTTCTACATACTGTTCTTTCATATCTAAGAATTTTCTCATGAGATATAATTTTTTTCTCATTCTTTTATGAATATTTTGTTATACTAATCAATTGACATCTATGTAGCAGGTATCTTTTCTCCATCAATGATCCATAAAATATATTTATGATACTTTGGTTTGCATAAAATTCTCTTATATTTTAATTCAAACAACTTAAATATGTGTTTTAAATATAGTTTTTATTTAATAAAGTATATTTTAGTACCATATGATAGAATATATTTCTAAATGTATTTATTTGGCATTCACACCCAATTTGCTTTGCTGATCAATTTTGTGCCTTCTGAGGGTTATCAGTATCTTTTGGATGCTAAAATTTTTCCTGAAAAATCTTTTTCATAGATGTTAAATATTCATTTATGTTATGGTGGTGTCATTGTGTTTTAGACTTCCTTTTACTAGGTAAGATTTTTGGATAAAGTGATCTTTTATTTCCTAGCAACCATTATTAATATGATTATGAATAAGATAGTACCAAGTTCCATGCTTGGTTAGAATGCAATGTCATCACGTGCTGAGAGAAAACATCAAGGCTCATTTTGTGAAAGAGTAATGGCTAACCCATGAATCAAATCACCAGAGCTAGTGGTGACGATTAGCTGCTATGTGCCAGACACTATAGTTAATATTCACTTGAATTAGGTAATTTACCTCTGACAGATATTCTATTGAATGAGTTCTGTTCTAATTTCTCTTTACAAAGGGAACAAAAGAGGACTAATAGAACTCTAAAAACCTGTCAATGTTAACCATAATCAAAAACCACATTGATGAAAACAATATGAACAAATGTTTTAGCATGCTATTTGTCCCAGTGTATTCATTGTTCCTTGGAGAAACATTTATTGCAACATTAATGGGAAACGCATTTGCTTCCCATATTACTATTTTGTATGGAGAATCTTTCTCTAACTAAAAACTAAGTTGTTCAACATGGCCCAATGTTCTGTCCTCCTTAGAGAATAATTCCTTAAGCATTAAGACAGCAAGTGAGCTTAACTCATCCAATCACTGACAGCAAGGACCAGTTGGTTAATAAGATTTTCTTGCTATTGGTGTTATTTAGGTACTTTTTCATTTTCTTTGATAAAATACCCTAAGAAAAGTAGCTTAAGAAACAAATGGTTTCTTTTAGCTCATAGTGAGAATACCATTTACGGTAGCAAAAATGTCCCAGTGACAGGTGCTTCAGAAGCTGGTCACTTATTTTCTCCCTCTTCCAATGTCCATCCCATTTGTCTTTCTAAGTGAGGATTGAGCATCTTACCCCAGCTCCTCCTCATTGATTAGTTTCTTTAGATGTGCAGATTTTAGTATGTTTATCCTATCTTATAGGTCTAGTACTCAATTATAAGTGAGTATATACTGTGTGTGTCTTTCAGCTTCCGGGATACCTCACTCAGGATGATCTTTTCTAGACCCCACCATTTGCCTGAAATGTTCATGATTTCCTTGTGAGGGCCTCTGAAAGACTTTACCTAGCAGTGTCAAAGCAGATGCTGAGACTCATAACCAAACTTTGGGCAGAGTGCAGTGAATCAGATGAAAGGAACAGGAGTTAGTAAGACCTGGAGAGGACAGGAGTTCCACAAGGTGAGCAACAGAACCAAAAATTCTGGGCACAGGGGTCTTAACCAAGGACCATTCATGGATATAACCTAGAACCCCTGCTCAGATGTAGCTCATGGCAGTTCAGTGTCCAAGTGGGTACCCTAGTAAGGGGAACAGGGACTGTCTCCTACATGAACTCAGTGGCTGGCTCTTTGATACTCTCCCCCCCCCCCCCCCCCCCCCCCCCGCCGAGGGCGGAGCAGCTTTGCCATGCCACAGAGGAGGACATTGCAGCCAGTCCTGATGAGACCTGATAAGTTAGGGTCAGATGGGAGTGGAGGAGAGGACCTCCGCTATCACTTAGAGAGGGGCAGGGAGGAGATGAGAGAGGGAGGATTGTATTGGGAGGGAATGAGAGTGGAGGTTACAGCTGGGATACAAAGAGAATAAAATGTAATTAATGTAAAAAATAAAAACTTAATAAAAAAAAAAAGAAGCTGGCCACAGCTAACGGCACCCACAGTCAGGAAGCAGAGAAGGCCATATATCTCGCTCACTTTCTTCTATTTGTGCAGTCTAGAACACAGGCCTAGGGAATGGTGCTACCTGCTTTTAGAATAAGTTTTTCTACTTCAGTTAACCCAATCAAGATAATCTTCCACAGTGTTGGCCAGTGGCTAACTTAACCAAGGCAATTCCTCACAGGTGTGCTCAGAGGCTTGTCCCTTGATGATTCTAGAAACTGCAATGATGATATTAAATATTATCCATCATACAGGGTTTTGTGTATTCTTTTCTGGCTTTGTGTATTCTTGAACTCGTGATGTAGCCAAGAGTGACGTGGAACTCCTAGTCCTTCTGCCTCTGCCTATCAGTTTCTGGGAATGCAGATAGTCAACATAATTCTAAATGGTGAATGAGTTTTCAACAACTCTATCTTGAAGACAACAGAGTTGCATGTATAGGGAACCACAACAGCCCAAATAGCATCCACTGAAAGGAAGAAAGATAAGCTACTCTTTCTTAAGCCATGTAGAAAATGAACCATAGCATATATGATAAGCTCATTGCAGAGTAGCTCAACCTCTCTTTTTTGAGAGTTCCCCAATAACATTAGCTTCTCTATTTTTATCCAAGTGTGAAATGATACTAGTTTGATTCTCACTAGTAAAGAAATATATTGAATCCCTAGCAAAAAATAAGCATTATTAACTAAATGTGATTTTTAATAAAACAAAATTATATTATGTATATAATCATACTACCTAATATATATATAAATATCAATGTATATTACACACATATACTATATATTGTGTACTGTATACTACATACTATAATATATCATATATCATAACATATAACATACTATATAATATATAATGAAGTTAGTATGATTCCAGCTTTGTATTTCAATATAAAACAGTCTAGACCAATACAAAAAATAGTCTTCTAAGCATTCTTTTAAATTTTCTGCTGAGATGTTAAGAGGGGATAAGTAAATATTTTTTATTTAATAAAAATTAAAATCTCTTTATAAATTAGCTTCATGCCAGTTTAACAAGTATTTCTCAAGCATTTACCTCTCAGGGTACACTAACCATAATAACACAATTAAAAACTAAATCATCGTTAATCCTCAAGGAATCCATAGCATTTATTAATGAAACACTGTTAAGTATCACTTAGTTATGTTCTGAGAGATTATTGGTAAAATTTGAGTTTTCTTGATAAATGGATTACAAAGGAAATGGCCCACGTTTTCAGGAATTTCTGGATTCTTTTCTCAACAAGATTCTTTTTTTTTTTTAGAATTTGATTCCTTAGCTCTTTCTATTTAGAGGTAGAATTTGGCCTCATAAATTGCAGGTAAAAACATGGTAAAAAGATGATGACAAGTGTAAGCACAAGAGCAGTTGTGAGCTTATGCTTTCTTGTGAAACCCTGAAATTTCATGTAAGCCAGCCTGGGTAGTCCAGGCAAGATCGACTAATTGATTAAAGAATTATAAGTGAGCCTAGCTGGCATCAGTTTATGTCATTTCAGATCAACCATTCTGCCCAACCTGTCCAGAGTGCGTGAGAAAAATATAACTGGTTATTGTAAGGCTTAAAACTTAAGCCATTAGGACTGGTGGCAGTTTGCTTTGTGGAAATATCTAACTGATGGGAATATGGTTTGTAGACATGGGTATGGTTCAGCAAGTCTAGGCAGCCTGGGAACATGTAGAAATGTGCAGAGATAGACACTTAGTGGGAAAGTACCATGATAAGAACTGCTGAGAGATGATCATGTTAGACTTCACTAATCTTATAATCCCGTCAGAGCACAAGCCTTCTCTGTAGGGACTGCCAAGAACCTAGATGTCCTCATTGATGTAGCAGAGCCAATTTTGAAGATCAAAAACTTAATATCAAAAATTGTAAATGTGAAAGCTGGTTGACACTGCAGAGATTTCATGTCCTTGTTCTGCAAATAACAAAAGGTCAGCATGGTAATTGATAACCTGTTCTAAATCATGCAGTTGCTCTCATCAAACTGTCTCTTATTTGCTGTGCATGTACAGTTAAATAGTCTACTACCTTGAATCAAGATTCCAAAATCTTCATTTCTGGTTTATACATGGCTGTCCTCCTTCTTTGAATCTTCGCATGGGAGAGAGCAGAGACAACATTAGCAGCCCACTCCTGGCCTATTCTCAAAAGGCTCTTGTCACAGAATTTAGGGTCCACCATGGCGTCATCTTTCAGAAGGCCCACCTTGTTTGCATGGTAGTGTGCTATTACAGGTTTCAAATATGAGTTTAGAAGCACAAATACTCAGTCCATAGAAATTTGGAATTATGTCATGTGCCTTCTACCATATGTAAAAAGTAAAAAGAACAACTAAAAAAGACGCATCTAAGCATTTCTGTTCCCCACCATGACTACCACAGGTACACTTTGAAGAGGCTCTGACTTACTGTCTAGACTCTTGAGGAGTTTTCTCAAATTGCTCCTTTGAAGTCTCCCCCAGTCAATTTAGTCCATCTCATTTGAATGTCTGATCTACAGCTGTAGTTGACCCTTTCCTGTAGTTCGTAGCCTCGGATCATTGGTACTTCAGTCTGATATCCCTTATATATGATTTTGCTTCATCAAGTGGCTCTTGTGAGTAAACCCTGTACTCTGAGACTATACTTGACTTTCTTGCATTTCTTTTCTAACTCATGGCACTTTTCTCAGGATTAGACCTGTAGCTTATGTTTTGAAAATGCTCTCCACCAACCAACATTGCCATGTAGGACTTTGCCAGATATTAGCAGAAAGTAATTGGTATTTTGTATGAAGTTGTTACATTCTGATGTTATCCATGTAATACTATAGTCCATGTTACAATAGCCCAGCCTGCTCAAGATACTGCCCCTTGTCAGGCCTCTAGGCAGGAGTCTATTAACTTTTCCATCCATTTCCATTAGATTGGCACTTCCCGACCTATTCCCATGAAGTTGTTTTCTTTGTTGTTTTGTTTGTTTGTTTGTTTGTTTAGAGAGAATCACACTATGCAACCTAGTAGCTCATTATGTAGAGCAGGCTGGTCTAGAACCCACAGAGCTCTGCTGGCCTGTTTCCCTATTACTGGGATTAATGGCATTACCTCCATGCACAGCTGTCATTCTGAGTTCCCTACAGCTGCCCAGCACCACACCAGATGTACATACTTCTCTTGTCAGAGCATTGCTGGCTTCTAGGTGGGAACAGATGGAACTTCAGTCTCAGATTCTGCTTCCTTCAAGAACAGCTAGGGACACTGATAGGCTAAGGTCAGAGGGAAGGGGAGGAGGACCTCCCCTATCAGTGGACTTGGGGAGGGGCATGGGAGAAGATGAGGGAGGGAGAGTGAGGTTAGGAGGGGATTAGGGAGGGGCTACAGCTGGGATACAAAGTGAATAAACTGTAATTAACAAAATAAATACATTTTTTAAAAGAATGGCTAGTGGAGAGGATAGGAGTTCCACAAGGACCAAATATATCTGGGCACAGGAGTCTTTTATGAGACTGTTTCTCCAACCAAGGACCATGTATGGATATAACCTAGAACATCTGCTCAGATGTAGCCCTTGGTAGCTCAGTATCCAAGTGGGTACCCTAACAAGGGGAACAGGGACTGTTTATGACATGAACTCAATCGTGGGCTCTTTGACCTCTCCCTCCCCCTGAGGGAGGAGCAGCCCTGCTAGGCCACAGAGGAGGACTTTTCAGCCAGTCCTGAAGATACCTGATAAACCAGTATCAGATAAAAGGGAAGGAAGTTCTCTCCTATCAGTGGACTTGGAAAGGGGCAGGGAGGAGATGATGGAGGGAGGGTGGGATTGGAAGGAAAAGAGGGAACAGGATACAGCAGGGATACAAAGTTAATAAACTGTAACTAATATTAAATTTTTTTTTTTAAAGCTAGAAAAAAAAACTTCAAAATAAAAAAAAAAAAGAATGGCTAGGGAACACAGCGAGGTCTGTGCACAAGAACAAGACTCCTGAACTCATTCTGGGTATGGAAAAGAGTTCTTTCACTGTGTTACAATTAGCTCTTTTTTATTATTATTTTATTAATTACACTTTATTCATTTTGTATCCCCCCATAAGCCCCTCCCTCCTAGCTCTTTTTAATAAGATTGCCAGTACCAGACAGCAGCAGCAACTTGGGAGTTCTAAAGCCGGTGGTGATGCCACAGCGTTACAGCCCTTCAGTTAAGCCACCTTTTGCTAGTGGCAGAGAACGCCTATGCCTGGTTGGTTCACTGCTGGAATGCAGGTTCAGCAACTGTTTTGCTGGAGTCAGTGGCTTGCCTCCTCTTCAATGGCAACCAATACAGCTAAGGCTGCCTGCCCAGAAGGCAAGCCCAGGAGTCCAGCAGAAAAATCTTCAGGGAGAAGGGGAACCCTTTCTTTCTCAGAATAAATGACATGTCTCAGATGGTTGCTGTGGAGGAATGGAGAGAAAGAGAGAGAGAGGGAGATTTAGTGAATCAGGGACATTATAAACCTTGGCAGTGGGAGGAATTTGAGGAGTAAATGTGTTTGATTCACTGGGGCTAAGAGTGCCAGGAATACTTCATTTAAGAGCAGCAGCATAGTACTATCATAAGAAGGAGAATGCCGTACTTAATTATTCTATGGTGGTGGAGAGAACTCCAGGTATGGTTAAAAGTATGGGAAAAGGTCACTGTTTGAAAGCTAAGTTACCAAGACATCTTACTAGCATGGGGTGGGTATTTCCAGGAATACTGAACAGGTTTCTTATTGGGAAAGGGTTGGGTCTGTAATCTCCCTGAGGGCTATGTGACTCTCCTTAGAGGATCTGTGTTACATCAGAAAAGGGAACCCAGCTGAGGAAGGGTTTAGCACCGAGCTCAGGAGTTTCCTGAAAATGTCAGACTTAGACTTTAACAGGAGGGCTCAATATCTAGCCCCATTAGCATATTTTGATGATTCATTGAATCATTTTGACACCAATCCTCAATATATCACTTAATTGCATGCCATTTGACCTTCTTCCCTCCTCCCTAAATCAAACATTCAACTATTTTCCTCATCCTGCTACAAAACCAGAAATATACTGCCAAAGAATCATGAGATTCTAACGCATTTCTTTATCTCTACAATTCATTTTCAGAATTATGAGGCATTTAATCCGACAAATTTCTCTGACCATCATACACTTCCATGTAAGAACACAAATTTCAATCTCCTCACAGGCCAGAGCAGAACACAAACAATCCATTTGCAGATCAGTGCAAAGAAAGAGAACTCAGCATCTGTTGGAGGCACAACCACATGGCAGTGGTTTATGACTCTGATGGGACAAATCAGAAGAACATGTGTGAAACTGCTCTGAAGTATTCTTGGTTTGGACAGAGCTTCTCCATAAGAAAAATAGTCACTTCCTGTTATGCTTATGCTTTTTTCCAATCTTTTATCTATCTATCTATCTATCTATCTATCTATCTATCTATCTATCTATCTAT
>NW_026585987.1:11842393-11903222 GCF_907164565.1 Psammomys obesus | reverse complement strand
TATCTATCTATCTATCTATCTATCTATCTATCTATCTATCTATCTATTTATTTAATGTGTGTTAGTGTGAAGGTGTCAGATCCTTTGGAATTAGGGTTACAGACAGTTGTGAGCTGCCATGTGGGTGCTGGGAATTGAACTCGAGTCCTTGGGAAGAACAGACAATGTCTCTTAACCACTGAGCCATCTCTCCAGCCACCACTTTTTTTTTTTATCTTAACAACCTGTACAATAGAAATAATTTCCTTCCCCAGTTTCTGTCCTTTACACAGTAACCATAAGCCTTCCACAGGCTTAATCACTGCCTAAACTGATTTATTGCAGAATTTTCTGTGATTTTTAACCTACGGCAGAAACAAATACACAGGTCTTGTTTTCAGCATGAAGTAGTCGTTCTCCATTTTTGCCTGAACATCTTGATTTGTAGGAAGTCTTGATCTCAAAACATGTAGTGTGCTTTAGAGGAACTCACACTTGATGTCACAGTATCCTCAAGAAATTCTGCATGTGAATACAAGTAATTGATACCTTGGGGTTACCTATTTTTATGTTGTTTTGGAGGTAGAGCTAATGGAAAATAAAAGGCTTTGTTTACTTCACACTTAGAAGAAAGACTGAATGAAGAAAGATAATTTCATTGTTCATATCTGAGTTTATAGTGGATTGTTTAAAATATAAATGCTGTTAATGCAGTTTTCAAAGTCCAAATAATGAATCCCATGCCAAACAATTTTTGTAGGCTTAGATTTTTTTTTTTCATGAAACCTACTTTATTTAGAGTTGTTACACACCTTTACCTCCCTTCCAACATCTTAGATAGGAGATTAGTATCGAGAAGGGTTATAGACCTCTTTTATCCACTTCCTGCTGATTAGGGTTGATGGGTCTTTAGGGAATTACCAAATTCAGTTGTCAGGATACCAGGAGTCAAGTCCAAAGGCCAACACCAAGTAGTAACAGGAATTAGCACAAGTCAGTGAAAGCCACAAGACTCAGTTAGATTTTCCCAAGAGTTCTCTGGAACATTTCTGCAAAGTCAAGTGTTGAAGCACAAAGATCAGTACAGCAATGTCAATCCAAAAAGTGATGTCTTACTCACTTGTGGGGGCCTGTATATATCTCCTTTCCTCAAAGTCAACCTGTTCTCAGCTTGCTAAAGTCATGCCCCTTACACAACAGAGCTCACAGAAAAACATAAGCTCTGACCTTATTCCTTTGAGATAGGTCTTTCATTGAACATGGAGCTAAGCTGGTAGCCAGTAAGATCCAGTTATTCCTATATCTGTCTACTATCCCCTAAGCCTCACAGCTTGCAGCAAAATATCACATGATAAAACTAAGCCTACAAAGAAACCAGAAACTTCCACTTCATTTTCCTTTTAATGTGTGTGTGTGTGGGGGAGGGTGTTAGTTACCTACTGTTATAAAATACCATAACCAAAATCAACTTCCAAAATGGAGAGTTTATTTTGAGATTGAGTTCCAAAGTGAGAGGCCATAATGGCAGGTGATGTAGAACACCAGAGAACAGGAACAAGAAACTAGCTGATCACAGCTCTAACCACAGAGAGAGCAAATTGGCTGTGAGACAAGTTTGTAACCTCTTAAAGCCAACCCTCAGTATGACAGTGTTTCATTCAATAAGCCCCCATGGCCTAAAACCTCCATAACCCCCCCCCCCCAACACTACTCCCACGTTCACAATTCATGATCCTATGGGGGACAATTCTCATCCAAACCTCAACAATGTTTTTCTGTATACACAGTGTGTGTGTGTGTGTGTGTGTGTGTGTGTGTGTGTGTGTGTGTGTGTGTAATATAGAAATCAGCAGAGGACACTGGATATCCCACTCTATTTCTCTGACTTTATTTCTTTGAGATAGGTCTTTCATTAAACATGGAGCTAATCTGGTAGCCAGAAAGATCCAGTTATTCCTATTTATGTCTACTACTAGATAGTTCTATTTATGTCATGACTGGAGTTAGAGGCACACATGGTTATGCCTAGTTTTTGACATGGACACTGACATCTAGATTTGGGTCCTCATGCTTGCACAAATAGTCCTCTTACTCACTGAACCATCTTTCCAGCCCTCAGGTTTTTTCATTAGGTTATTTGAGTAGCATTTTAAAGAGATGTTTGTATTCTATGAGCTTATGACATTCTATGCTCCCTTAGGAACAGTTGGCTGCAAATGTTATAGACAGAGAGTGTGTATACATCCTACTGTGATCAATTCTGGTTATTTGAACAAACAAACAAATAATGAAGATGATATAGAAAATGTTAATCTTCTAAAAATTGACCTGTGAGGCAAAGAGTGAAAAGGGGAGAGAAAACTCTTTAAAGAAAAACTAGTGTTGTCTTGCTCACTTGGTCAGGAAACAATATTCATACTCATCTGGGTTTCATGGCATTCTGACCAACTAGTCTTTGTACAGCCAATACTTCAAAGTGAAGAAATGGCACATGAACCTAGAAGAGAAGTTGCACAACACCACATCAGTCAAACCTACATTAGCAGCACAGGCATTGTAAGCTAACATTTAGAAATATAAAATAGATTAAACATGAGGGTAGTAAACTCAGCTATTGATGTGAAATGGCATCAATAACTACAAACTATTCATGGCAGTTATGCAAGTCCAGGATGGATGGAGACTATAAACACACTTTTATATCCTCCTCTTTCCTTGCAATATGATTCAAAATGACTGCCCTAAAGTTAGAATGAGTCTCTCCACTTGGAAGAGAAGGTGACAATTATTCTTACAAAGTGTGGGTGAGCGACCTCAGAGAACACTCTGTGGAAACTTATAGAGAAAGAGGAGTGGACATGGTTGAGGGACAGGACAAGCACAACCACATTATGTCTTCTATATATTAAGCTTATGTTTAAATTTTTATATTTTAAAAAAGAACAAAGCCAGGTAAAGTGGTGCATGCCTTCAATCCCAATACCCTAGGAAGCAGAGGCAGACAGATCTCTGAATTCAAGGCCAGCCTGGTCTACAAAGTGAGTCCAGGACAGCCAAGGCTACCCAGAGAAACCTTTTCTCTAAAAACCAAAAAGCAAAGCAAAGCAAACCAAACCAAACAAAAAAACCACAAAAAAAAAAAAAAACAAAAACAATGGTAGAACTACAAATCTTTTTTAACATGTCACTGTTATTAAAACTAACTTTTGATGCCTTGTCTCCTCCCAAGATCCTTTTATCTTCTGATTATCCTAGTCTCTATTTTAATTGGTCAATCAATATATCAATCTGTCATTCTTTCCACTTCTCTCTCTATCAACCAACAGATGTATGAGTGGCCCCTTTCAGAAAGCCTACTTCATGAAAAGAAGAAATGATAAACCCATTTATAACTTAGAGCTTTTTGCAAAGCCCCTCTCATTAGTTCTGCTCTTTTCCCTATTTTTCCACTTCTGTTTCTGCTTTGTTCTTTACCACTTGGAACTAAATAGTTCTAAAATTCTACTCTGTTCACCACCACCACTATCACCACCATCATCATCATCAACATCATCATCCTTCATGGGTGATATATGTATGTTGAGATACGGGCACACATTCACCAAGACATGCACATAGCAGTAAGAGGACAACTTTCAGTTGGTTCTCTTCTTCCACTGTGAGTTCCATGGATGGACGTCAGGCTACCAGTCTTGCATCACAAGGTTCCTTACATAATGAACCATCCTACAGGTCAGCTTTAAATGAATATTTGACTCTTTTATATAAAAAGACACAATATATGCTTAAATTCTTCAGAGTAAACAAAAGAACATCTCTAGCTTTGGACAAGCCATGATGCCTTCAGAAGTGCTCTTCTGCTGCTGTTGCTTCTGGATCTTATCTCTGCTACACTGGTCCCTGGCCCCAACATTATTGCACATCATTGGAACAGCATGAATTCTTATTATGTATTTGAAGACTTTTTATAAGGGGACATACAGCATTTAAAGTTTCAAAGGCCATAGCCATCTTTGGAAGCTACTCAGCTACATTGGAATGTAGACATCTTTTCTATTTGTGTACAATGAAAATTGAAGTTGAACTAGTTTAAATGATCTCTATATATTTCCTTCATTTGGTATTCTCCAAAAATTTGTACTTAAAAAACTTAACTAGTATATAGAAAGAAACAAACAAAACAAGCAGTCAGTGAGCCAGGTATAATTTGAGGGTTGCAGTTTGTAGATCTGCTAATACGCTCATACGCTCATTCCTTGGGAATTCATGAGTGACATGGAGTTTACGCCATTCTGATGAGAGTTGAGCTCACTCTTCAATGGGTATCCTTAAGCATAAGAGATACCCATTAAGACTTCTTAAGTAATCTAATTATCTAAGGAGAATGAGACAGCACATCTTTAAAGGAGTAAATATTCAGAACATCAGCTTTTCAGGACATTGTGAATATCTCCCTACAATCCCCCACTCCAAGGGACTGACTTCAGATTTATTTTTTCCTCTCATGCTGCTTTCCACCCTCAATTATCTGTACCTGGGGAGGAGCACAAAAGACTTGCTACTGCAATGATGTTTTTCTGCTCTATAAGTGATACCTGAAGGGATGGTAGCAGTGAGAATAGAGATAATCTTCTGGGAGGAATAAAAGGTTTTTGGCTCCTGGCAGATTTGTGTCACAGACAAAACAAATAAAGCCAAAAGCCTCAGTCTAAAATGGAAGATAGGCTGCTTAAAGTTTGACACCGGTGACCTCTAGGATTTGTTTATACAATGCCAGTAATCTTTCTCCCTTCAGTCGAAACTGTCTCCCATGAACAACAAAACATCCAGAGTATACCGGCCCTTCACTGGCAGCATTCGGAGTTTCACCTGCAAGTGTTTCTGATCACTTTGAAGATACAAAGAACCTTGACAAGAAAAGAAAAGAGGGAGCCAGCTTCCTTTGGGCCTTTCTCCCACACTGTCACTTTCAGAACTGAAGCCAACCAAGTCATATACAAGCACTAAAATGACTGCATCATTTGAACAGCAGAAAATTGAGCAGGGAAATTAGATTCTAAAGCCAAGGAACAAAGCCCTGAATCAAAGGCTTTTATGTAAAAATGAGTTCGTTCAATCTTGGTTTCTCATTTTTCTTCTTTGTTGTCTGTCAGGCTATGTTCCCAGCTAGATACTAGGAAGTTTGCTGGAAGCCAGTTTAAAATCTAGAAGAAAAAGCAGCCATGTAACTTGAAGATGTGGTTGTTTTCATAGAAATTGAGGAAATGTTTTCTTAAAAAAAAAATCTTATGGCAAGGACTAAAAGCATTTGTATTAGTACAAACAGTTCCCAATTTATAAATGGATTGTGGGCCAAAATTTTTATTTTCAAGTCAGCTGCTTATGATTTGGAAAATGTTTGCTCAAAGGAATACTTGAAGGTGGTTGCTAGAGACATCACTTGTTATGATAGGTTGTGAAATGGAAAGTTGTACAGTTGAGGCAGGGTCTCTCAGAGAAAACTCCATAGAAGTAATTTCACACACAGAGCAAACATGATGAATCTTCCTGGTACGTTAGTATTCATACAAGATTTGGAGAAATATAATTTCTGAATTAAAGTAAACATGCATAATTTGAGAATATTGTCACTTAAAACTTTTAAAGATAAAGTATACAACAATGAAATGATTTTGCGTGTAAAGGTCAAAGTCCCTAGACTTTCCACTCTGTCCTGTCAGGAAACTGTATGGAGATTGGTGAAAAGCAGGGCTGTGCCGTATTAGAGGTCCCTGCTTACCCATAGTATATTGCTTTCTTGAAGGAAACTCCATTGGTTTCAACTAGTCCTAGATAACTAGTCAATCATGACTTCATTCAGTACAGAGAAAGATGATTAGCTATACACAAAGGATTATCCTGTGAATGTAACAGGACATTAATGGTAAAACAGGTGAAATTTTAATGGTAAAACAGGTCAGTCACTGTTTTTCAATTATGGTTGGATAGGAAAGAAAAGCTTCATGAGAAGCTCTCAATAAAAATGAATTGTAAAAAAAAAAAAAAAAACCAAAACTCAGTATGTGCGCAATATCCCAGGAGTTGCCCTAAAATATCTTTCTATCAATCAACGAGATGAACAGTCTCTGAATACTATTTTCTCAGCTGCCATAGGGATAAGAATGACTGAGCAAGGTTGGAAGCAGTTGAGGATCAATGTCTTACAATGGTCTTTCTTTGGAGGTTTCCACATTTGCATCTGGCAGCTGAAAGAAGTGGGCCAAATTGTCTCCCAGCTCTATGATGTCTAAGAGAGGCTCAGGGCGGTACTGAGCTCTGCTGATAGGCACTTACAATAACTTCTTAAGTTGAAGTCTTGTTCCGAGGTTTGTGTGAAATCCCTATCTTTGCACGTAAGCTATTGGCTAGCCAAGAACATTTCCTCCTCGGTGGGGTTGGTGTAACACACAGGACTATGCACAATTCTCTGGGCCATTCATGAATGGAAAGTGATGATTATTTAAGTGTGACAGTTATTAATTATATTGGCAGTATAATTAATGTTATTGCATTTCTTTCTGCTGGGAGTGAGCTCCTTCTGAAATGATTGATGACAGAAAAGCTACTTGAAGAGACAAAACCACAGGATTTAGTATTACAATAGTGAATGTTAACTGACTATGGACATTGTTGCTGAGGACCAGTTTTGCTCGTTTGTGGATACTATGAGAATTAACTAAACTATACACGTCTGTACACATATGTACCCATACATGCATATATATTTAATGGGATTTTTCTGACTAACATCTTTATTTTTACTTCAGAGAATAATGGAAGAGGAATGATATTGGGGATCAGATATACGTGAAGGGGGTTGGAGAGACACAGATGCTTGAGGAACCAGAAAGAGCACTGCATGTGGCATAACCACTTCCTACACCATACAGCTGTGTGGAAAACTAGCTTCTATTGTGTTTATCATTCTCTTGCTAGTCCAGAGAAATCTATAGCATTTGCATTCATGAGAATTCCTCATAACTTCCTGTGCTTATCACGTCTGCTGTGTCCCAAAACAACTGATTTTATTTAAAGAAAAGATGTTGGTAAGATTCACATAAGCTCGGTACACTCATGATTTAATGGACCATTTTCAGAAATAATTTTTTGGGCTGGAGAGATGACTCAATGGTTAAAAGCACCGGCTGCTCTTCCAGAGGGTATGGCACCCACACGGCAGCTCAGAACAGTCTGTAACTCCAGCTCTGATGCCTTCTTCTTGCTTCCTTAGATAGTGCATTCATTTATTGCACAAACACAAATTCAGGTAAATACATATTAGTAAAGTGACTTCTTCCTTGGTGCATAAGGACTTAACTTGACCCCAGGTGGGCAGAATTGACTTCTGATGATATGGTCGATAGCTCTTTTTGCCCTTTAGCAGGACATTTGCTATCTTCCACTGTCTCATCTTTTACCATTGTCCTTGATGGCCCAGGGCCACAGGAGGCAGAAAGGAATCCATACTCTTTCAGTGGATCCCTCTGCAATGACAGAGCATACCCCCTCCCAATTTTCTTCTGGAGAGTAAAAATCAGGCTGGTTAATGCATCAGTATGCTTATTTCCTTCTACAACAAAACCAGCACGGTTAGGGTATGCACATGTATGAGTCTATTGCTGGAAACAATCCTACAACATAACCAGGATCTGAAATATTTAAGGGTTTATAGGTTAACCACAATAAACGAATCAAAACAGCCAGTTTTACCTGTTGGTCTAAATAAAAAGAAGCATTAATAGATTGACGAATATCTGGCCTATGAATCCCTCCTATACTATTAGAATAATAATCAATAAAATAAGTATCTGTGTGTGGAATGAGAGATGGTTGGACAATTTTTATAATGACAAATTCAGTTTATATGAGAAAATCCCATAGCTTACCTACCCGGTAGGTAATGATTTCCTATCCTTCCATGGTGATCTGCAAGTGAAATTTGTAAACCCACAGAGGTCTGTAATGCTCTTAAAATTGATTATTAGCTAAGGTTAAAATGACACAGCAAGGACCAAACCAATATAACTGTCGACATGAGGTCCTCCCTGATTTACTAATTGAGCAAAAGGAGTAAAGTAAGCAGTTATTATTTTATGGCCCTTATGGTGTAAGTAAATCCATCCCAAAAGTTTATCCTCTTGTGGTGTAATACCTGTAGAAGACAATTTAGTGGGGAAAATAAGTAACTTTAAAAGTAGTGAAGAATCCAATTGACACACAAACATTTATTTTAGTCTGGACTCAAATAGCTATAGTTCTTTTCTTGCCTCTCAAGATAATATGCAAGTACTGTCCAATGCCACCTTTCCTTCCGGAGTTATAAATATATTGGTTAGTACATATAAAGATTTTAATTTTGTTGAAATCTCGCTGGAAATACCAAGCAGAGCTCATGAGGTCAGGGAAGAATTGTCCTACACATTCCATTTCCCGGCAGTGCCCTAGCTTGCTACATTGTAAAGTTAGCTTTTTCATAGGTTCCCTAAATCCTAATCAAAAAAGCAGAAAGAATTCAGTGTTGGATTATCAGATTCCTCAGCCCATGCTTCAGGATTATTTTCAGGCAATGGAGCACATTAAAGGGGGCTCCAGTAAGGGAGCCAGGAGAGTAAGCACTTACCAGGTGTCAGTGGTTCTATTTTTACTTTCTATTTTGCCTGAATGAGGATTTTTTTTTTTTTTGGCTCTTTTAACAAGTTGAAGGTTTGGTCATACAGTTTACATTCATTTCTGGATCTCTGTCTCATGATTAATTAGCCATCTCTATCTCATGGTTAATATCGTCCTTATTTTCCTTAAGTATTCAAGTAGCAGTTCAAATTGATGCCCAAATGATTCAAAGTTGAACAGAAATCATTTTTCCTTTTTATTGTTGCCTCTTCAACCTCCTTTCAGACTCTGTCCTATACGTCTTCATCTAATATTCCTTTCTCTGGAAACCAGAGATCATACTTAAGCTCTTCCTTCTTAAATTTTTTTTTTTACTTTATTACAATTACAATCCATTTTGTATCCCAGCTGTAGTCCCTCCCTCATCCCCTCCCAATCCCACCCTACCTCCTTCATCTCCTCTCATGCCCCTCTCCAAGTCCACTGATAGGGGAGGTCCTCCTCCCCTTCTCTCTGACCCTAGCCTATCAGGTCTCATCATTGAGAGGTCTACCTATCAGGTCTCACCACTGCCTGCACTGTCTTCTTCTGTGGCCTAGTGAGGCTGCCCTCCACCCCCACCCCAGGGGGAAGTGATCAAAGAGCCAGACACTGAATTCATGTCAGAGATAGCCCCTCTTCCCCTTACTATGAAACTCACTTGGAGACTGAGTTGTCATGGGCTATATCTGCTCAGGGGTTCTAGGTTATCTCCATGAATGGTCCTTGGTTAGAGTATCTCAGAAAGACCCTTGTGCCCAGTGTTTTTGGTTCTGCTGCTCTCCTTGTGGAGCTCCTGTCCCCTCCAGGTCTTCTATCTCCTCTTTCTTTCATAAGATTCCCTGCACTCTGCCCAAAATTTGGCTATGAGTCTCAGCATCTGCTTTAATACCGTGCTCGGTAGAGTCTGTCAGAGGCCCTCTGTGGTGGGCTCCTGTCTTGTTCCTTGTTTTTGCCCTCTTCTGATGTCCATCCCATTTGCCTTTCTGAGTGAGTATTGATCATCTTACCCAGGGTCCTCCTTGCTTAGCTTTTTTAGGTGTAGAGATTTTAGTACATTTGTCCTATCCTATAGGTCTAATATCCACTTATAAGTGAGTATTTAACATGTGTGTCTTTCTGATTCTGGGGTACCTCATTCCAGATGATCTTTTCTAGTTCTCACCATTTTCTTATAAATTTCATTTTTTCCTTGTTTTTAATAGCTGAGTACTATTCCATCATGTAAATACCACAAATTCTATACATTCCTCAACTAAAAGACATCTAGGTTGTTTCCAGCTTCTAGCTATTACGAATAAAGTTGCTACAAACATGGTTGGGCAAATGTCCTTGTTGTATACTTGAGCAAATTTTGGATATATGCCTAGGAGTGATGTAGCTGGATCATAATAAAAATGGCCATCTTACCAAAAGCAATCTACAGATTCCATGCAATTCCCATCAAATTATCAACACAGTTCTTTACAGACCTTGAAAGAACAATTCTCAACTTTATATGGAATAATAAGAAACCCAGAATTGCAAAAACTATCCTCTACAATAGAAGATTTTCTGGCGATATCTCCATCCCTGATCTCAAGCTGTACTATAGAGCAACAGTAATAAAAACTGCCTGGTACTGGCATAGAAACAGACTGGTAGATCAATGGAATCGAATAGCAGACCAAGAAATAAACCCACACAATTATGGACACCTGATTTTTTACAAAGATCCAAAAACCATACAATGGAAAAAAGACAGCATCTTCAGCAAATGGTGCTGGTCTAACTGGATATCCACAGGTAGAAAAATGCAAATAGATCCATACTTATCACCCTGCACAAAACTAAAGTCCTAGTGGATCTCGAGTTCTTCCTTCCTTTAAAAAAAGTGATGCACAAGCTCAGCATAAGACAAAGCCTCCCCTGGTTTCCACCCCATTAAGTCTCACCCACTTCCTTCTGTGAGGGTCCCCACTAAAGGAACTATATACCCTAAGACTGAGTTCTCAGTCCAAGGGAGATTTATTTTCCCCAGAGAGACTAAGGGCAGGGAATAAGAGGGTAAGGGAACAGGGAGATGGGGAGAGACATTTATCCTGGGGGAGCAGAGGGCTGCCTCCAAATAGGGAAATGGCAGTTTATAAAGGTAAAAGGGGAAACCCCATATTAGGATGAGGTTTTTAATTTTGACTGGGCATGTTAGTTAAGGTGGCGGAAAGGGAGCTTTTCATAGCTGGACTTCAATATTTTGATGGCTGGACGTTTGTAGTCAGTCTGAGGAGGAGAAAGTTTCAAAATAAGGGAAGAGACATTGGTGGCTTCCATTAGAAATGTGATCTAAGGGCTTTTAGCAAGGCAGAGAGAATAAGAGAGAAAGGCAAGGCCTGCCAGAGCCATGTTTGCCATGCTTGTGCCAGCCCCCTTCACACTCTCTTA
Source organism: Psammomys obesus (assembly GCF_907164565.1). NCBI lineage: Eukaryota > Metazoa > Chordata > Mammalia > Rodentia > Muridae > Psammomys > Psammomys obesus. Next base: position 11,892,134 of record NW_026585987.1, on the reverse strand, counting down.
TCACACAGCCAACTTCAGGGCCCTGATTCCTGCTGCTGTAGTTGGCATGAACCTAAGAGAGATCTGTAAATAAGGTGTATGAAACTCTCATGAAACAGCCAACTATATTCAGAGCATCGGGAAATTTATACTCTGAGAGTTAAGACTCACAGGAGTAAAGTATACCTTCACAAAGAGGAGCCACATATGCCAGAAACATATTTTTTTTTCCATAGAGGCAGATTGAATAACAGTGAAGTAAACTCACTCCTATCCACTACACCTAGGTAGCACATGAAAACACATTCCAAGAACAACTCTTTTTTTGCTTTGAAGAAACTGAGGTCACATGACTCTTGTCTTACTATCTTGGAATTTTCTCACAAGAACTCAGAATTCTCCCATAACTCTGTCCTTGGACTGTGTTCTGACACTGATGTGTACTGTTGCACACAGCTCTTCTTTACATGGATGCATTTGGGCAGGACTATCACAGAAATGTGACATTCCATCATGTTTAGGGTATTTCCTACTAGTATATTTATTAATTTGTTTATCTATTATGGACTCATGTTTGTTTTCCTATTCTACAGGTTATAATACCTTCAGTATCTACTGGAATAGGTTATTCATTTATGTTTTCCTAGTGCATTCTGACTTCCTCAAAGGCAAAATTATTTAGGAAAAAAATATCCTTTCAAGGTGATACATTTAAATACATTAAATGAATCACCCAGAGATTGAAAAAAAAAGTTGGAAGGCATTGGAGATATTGGTATCACATAATCCTAGAGAAACATATGCCAAGCAAGTAATTCAAAAGTACCCTACAAATGCCAGAAGATGAGACTAGATCAGCAGTTCTCAACATGTGGGTCATGACCCCTTTGGTGTCAGATGACTCCTTCTTAGGGGTCACCTTAGACCATCCAAAAACACAGATATTAACATTATGATTCATAACAGTAGCAAAATTTCAATTTTGAAATAGCAATGAAAATAATTTATGGTTGGGGTCGCCATAACACAAGGAACTGTAGTAAAGGGATGCAGCATTAGGAAGGTTGAGAGTACTTTCTAGGGAACGAAACAGAACCCAGAGGCAGTGGGTGGTTAGAATTTGCCTAAGAGGTATAAGCAGAGCTCCTTTTGCTTCTTTCAAAATCAAATCCTTCTTCCATGTATTCCAAACTTACTAGGGAAAAGGGAAGAACAGAAGAGCCTTAAGTACAAAAGGAATGTCCTCCTGTGTACTATTTCAGAGTCACTTTTCTGAGAAAAACCAAAAGTAAACACTTGTAAATTCTCCAGAATGTTGATCCTCTCCCCAGGGTGAGCTGTTCTTCAAGTCTGGAAATGTTCTTCCTTTCCCAGAATTCCCATGGCTGGTTTGTACCCTGTTGGAAGCATTACCACATCACTCCTGTGTTGTAACTCACTGCATGTGTCTAGTTCTAAAGTTTGCCTGCTCAGCAACAAATACTTTATTTGTTGTTATTAATGAATTCTTCTTTTTTTTTTTCAGGCTTGGCAATAATGCTATGAGTTTCAGTGGGCCATACTCTCTGGGCACATACTGTGTTGATAGGATTTCATGACATGATGTTTCAGGTGTATCTCAAAACCATCCTAGATAAAGGTTGCTGATGTAGAAACCTGGAAAAAAATCACACTTCTTCATTTCAATTTATGTCATGAAATAATAGTGATGAAAATTATGTTTTAATAGCATGGAAATAAAGACAAAGAGGCACATAGCATAGCGTAGCAGGGGAGCCAAGAAATGCTACCAATAAATATGGTCAATACATTTTCTACTTTTTTGTTAAGTTCCTGAAACATAAGAATTGAAAAATGATAGTTTCTTCACTAAATGGTGATGAGAAAATTGGGAATCCGTAATAAAATTAAAAAACTAAAGCCATATACTTGACAGAGACATCAATTCCAGCTAGATTAACCCTAAATATAAAACTGGAAACTGCACAATACTTAAAGGCAAACAGAAGGAATGTTTCTTGTTATTATCCTCAGCAAGGATCCTCACCTAAAACACAGGCAAAATAAAACAAACAAATAAATAAATAAATAAATAAATAAATAAGAAAGAAACTAAATCAAATTAAGAAATTTTTCCTGTGCTGTAACTCACTCCATGTGTCTAATCTTCGGAAGCTTTCTTTCCTTTTTTTTCTTTTTTTTTTAATTAATTACACTTTATTCATTTTGTACCCCCCCATAAGCCCCTCCCTCCTCCTCTCCCGATCCCTCCCTTCCTTCCCTTTCTGCATGCATGCCCCTCCCCAAGTCCACTTATAGGGGAGGTCTTCCTCTCTTTCTTTCTGATCTTAGACTATCAGTTCTCATCAGAAGTGGCTGCATTGTCATCTTCTGTGGCCTGGTAAGGCTGCTCCCCCCTCAGGGGGAGGTGATCAAAGAGCAGGCCAATCAGATTATGTCAGAGGCAGTCCTCTTCCCATTACTAGGTAACCCACTTGGACACTGAACTGCCATGGGCTACATCTGTGCAGGGGTTCTAGGTTATCTCCATGAATAGTCCTTGGTTGGAGTATGAGTCTCTGGGAAGTTCCCTGTGTTCAAATTTTCTTGTTCTGTTACTCTCCTTGTGGAGTTCCTGTCCTCTCCAGCTCTTGCTATTTCCCACTTTTTACATAAAATTCCATTCACTCTGCCCGACATTCAGAAGCTTTCTTGCTCATCAGCAAATGCACTCAGCAACAAGGCACACTCAGGAAAAAGAAAAGGTATTGGGACAAAAAACCTGTAAGAGTACTTTGAAGCACAAATCATAAGGCATCCTCCTGGCCTAATCTCGTCCAGTATACATTTGTAATTTTCAAATAAAGTGTAGTTTATTGATTACTTCTTTTCTACATCATGCCTTAAAAGCCAAAAGTTTTTCCCCAAACTATCAAAAATTCTTATCTAACAATATTGTAAGTACCTAAAAAGTAAACACTATTATGTGAGGTGGTTTGAGGAAGACCATCCCTCATAGTCTCATATTTGAATGCTTAGTCATCAGGGAGTGACACTACTTGAGAAGGATTAGAAGATGTGACTTTGTTGGAGGAGGTGTGGTCTTGTTGAAGGAAGTATGTTATTAGGGGTGGCCTTTGAGGTTTCAAAAGCCAATACCACCCTCAGTCTTTCTTTCTCTACCTGTGGATCTGAATGTAGAACTCTCAGCTATTTCTCTAGCATAATGACTATCTGCATGCTGCTATGCTCCCTGCTATGATGACAATGAGCTAAAGCTCTGAAACTGTAATTCAGCCTCATTTAAATATTTTCTCTTACAAGAGTTGCTTTGGTCATGATGTCACTTCACAGCAACAGAGGTAAGGCAATATGGCATTTTAAACTAATCAACATGCCTCATTCATATTTTGTTGACTGATCTACTGCAGTTCTCTGTGTGATTCAGTATTCAATCCAGGACACTATATTTCATTTAATTTTGATTTCTCCATTATATCTTTGACATAGAGAAAATTCTCTCTATCTTTGTGTTTCAGGTCATTGGCACATTTGAACAGTACTGGCCAATTCTTTTGTAGAATGTTTCTTAATTTAGGCTTGTTTAGTAGTTTCTTTACAGTTCAAATCAGGGGGTATATTTTTAAATACGATTTCAAGAAAAGATCGCTGGTCCTGTTCAGTGCACCACATCAGGAGGTACCTGATGTTGATACAATGCTATGTAAAAAAGCAAACTTTCATTACTTGATGTCTTCTTTCTGGAGATGTTATTGCTTTTCCTTTTATGCTGTTGAGAAATTCAAAGGGAGATGAATAGATATATTCCTCATTACACTTTCTCATTGCTTTCATTTCCATTTGTGATTCTTGTTGGCAGCCATTGTTATCATAGAATAGACCTACCCCCCCCACTATCTGTGTACATTTATTATTAAGAATTTTATTGTAAAGAATTTCTCTTAGGCTCTAATTTTTATTAAAATATTTATTTATATTAATAAAGACATATGATATTTCATTTTATTAACTAAATCATTTATATCTTCATCAAATTATTCCAGATTTGTTTACTGAAAGCCCCTTCAACTTGGCTCTTGTACTTATTTGATGCATCCCATAATTTCCAAAGCACTTTCTTTCTAGAAGCTATAAAAATACTATGTCTCAGTTTCACCCTATGTTAAAATTGCTTTAGATATGACTCAGACATTAATCTACTTTGAAAAACTTTCCAGATGGCTCTCATATGTAACTTAGTTTGAAAGGCAGACTTTCTGAATATTTTCATCTGTGAATTTGCTCCATATCCAAAGAAAACTGACCTATAACTTAATATATAAAGTTCCATGCTCTTGTGTATATATTTGTATGCTTGAAAAGTAATTAAATTAAAACATGCAAAGAGTGCTAAGTAAGTAAAATCATGGCAAGGTGTGAACTGAATGATTCAATTTGACAATCTATGATTCCAGTAGATTCAGGACTGTCTATGTGCATGATAAAATTTAAGATAGCAAAGATTTCATAATCTTGATGATTATTGCTTCTTTAGAGCAAACCTGGAGACAGGAAGTACCAGGCCAGCATCCCAAATTCATTCTTGAAATGCTTTTGGGTTTAGGTTCTGCCTAGCTTGTAGTTACACTATCAGATGCAATCTTTACTCTGCTTTATGATCAGCAGCTGAACTTTTAGCCATTGTCTTTACAGCTACAATTAACTACAAAGGATGGGATATATGTTCTCTATTAACTCACATTTTAAAATTATTATCTTGATAAAGCATGATATAAAACACAGAAAGTGTATAATCTATATTGTACTAAATTTTTAAATTTTATTTCAGTTTATTTACTTTACATGCCAAGGGTTCCCCCTCCCTCTTCTCCTCCTAACCTCCTCCTCCTCCTCCTGTTCCTTTTCTCTTTCCCTTTCCCCCCAGAAAAAAAGGAGCCACCTCCCCACTATATCAACCCTCTCCAGCACATCAAGTCACACCAGGATTGAGCATGTCCTCATCCAGTGAGGCCAGGCAAGGTATCCCTGCCAGGGAAAAGGGATCTGAAAGCAGACAATAGACTCCATGTTAGAAACAGCTCCCCACCTCCACTCACCAGGCACCTCATATGAAGACCAAGCTGTCCATCAGCCACTTATGCGCAGGGGCCTAGGTCCAGACCATGCATGCTCCTTAGTTAATGTCTCAGTCACTATAAGCCCCATAGATCTGGTTTAATTGTCTCTGTTGATCTTCTTGTGAGGGCGCTCTCCCCACCAGGTCCTTCCTTCTTTTCCCACACACCTCCATAAGACCCCTGGAGCTCTTCCCCATGCTTGGCTGCAAGTCCCAGCATCTATCTCAATTCACTGCTTCCTGGAGCCTTCCAGAGCACAGTCAAGTTAGGCTCCTGTCCACAAGCATAGCAGAGCATCATTAATAGTGTACAGGGGCTGGCTTTCTACCATGAGGTGGGTCTCAGATTGGGCCAATTATTGGTTGGACATTCCCTCAATCTTTGTTCCCTCTTTGTCCCTGCACTTCTTGTAGGCAGGGTAATTTTTGGATCAAAGGTTTTGTCAGTGGGTTGTTGTTCCCCTCCTTCCACTAGTCCTGCCTGGCTAGGAGGTGGTCACTTCAGTCTTCATGTCCCACCCCACCCCCATGTTAGGAGTCTCAGCTAGAGTCATACCATGTCCTCCCAGGAGTCTACCCTTTCACAGAAGTCCAGCTTGACAAAGAGATACCCCCCTCAGTTTCCCTTCTTGTTCCCAGCCCTCTCACCTCCCACCTCCATTCTTCCCACATCTGATCCCCACCCTTACATCCCTCCCCATTCCATCTCCTATCCAGTCCCCTCTCTTCATCCACTTCTGCTGTCTATTCTATTTCCCATCTTGAGTGACATTCTGGCACCCTCCTTTGGTCCCTCCTTGTTACTTTGCTTTTTTAGGTCTGTGCATTATAGAACCCACACTCCTACAACCACTTGATTTTTGACAAAGAATCCAAAACCATACAATGGAAAAAATAGAATCTTCAACAAATGGTACTGGTCTAACTGGATATCTGCATGTAGAAAAATGCAAATAGAGACATATTTATCATGCTGCACAAAACTCAAGTCCAAGTTGATCAAAACCAGAGTCTCTAAATCTATTAGAAGACAAAGTGGGAAAAGGTCTGGAACTCAGTGGCATAGGAGACAATTTCCTAAACAAAATACTAACAGCACTAGCTCTGAGATCATCCTAAAGAAGCTAAGCAAAGAGGAGGACCTTGGGTAAGATGATCAATCCTCACTCAGGAAGGCAAATGGAATGGACATTGGAAGAGGGAGAAAACAGGGAACAAGACAGGAGCCTACAACAGAAAGACTACAACTCTGAAAGACTACCAAGCAGGTTATTAAAGCAGATGCTGAGACTCATAGCCAAACTTTAGGCAGAGTGCAGGGAATCTTATGAAAGAAGGGGGAGATAGAAAGACCTGGAGAGGACAGAATCTCCACAAAAAGAGCAACAGAATCAAGAAATCTGGGCACAGGGGTCTTTTCTGAGACTGATACTCCAGTGAATGACCATGCATGGAGATAACCTAGAATCCCTGCACAGATGTAGCCCATGGCAGCTCAGTTTCCAAGTGAGTTTCATAGTAAAGGGAAGAGGGGCTGTCTCTGACATGAACTCAGTGGCTGGCTCTTTAATCACCTCCCCCTGAGGGGGAAGCAGCCTTACTAGGCCACAGAGGAAAACAATGCAGTCAGTCCTGATGATACCTGATAGGCTCAGGTAAGATGGAAGGGGAGGAGGACTTCCCCTATCAATGGACTTAAAGAGGGGAATGGAAGGAGATGAGGAACATAGGGTGGGATTGGGAGTGAAAGAGGGAGGTGCCACAGCTGGGGTTCAAAGTGAATAAACTGTAATTAATATTTAAAAATTTAAAAAGAATTCTGATGTTAAAAAATTAATAAATGAGATATCATGAAGTTGAAAAGCTCTCTCAAAAAGATTAAAAATCTTCACTCTCAAAAAGACTAAAAATCACTGCCTTAGGAAAAAAAAAAGAAAAATATTTCTGAGATGAACTGCTATGCCAAGAAATAGAACATTCATGGTGTCCAATAAGTTTCAAGTATGTCCTTTTTCATTAACAATTTGCTTCCTCTCCTTAGTGTAACAGCTGCTTTAACTTTTAACACAAGAATCCCCTTAATTTTTAAGGTATCCCTAAACATTAGAGTAATATTTTTCTGGATTTTAAGAGAATTTAATCATGCTATATAAATTTCATGCTTACTTTTTCTTGAATGTATTTGAGACACTTGTTTTAATGTGAATCTCTATAGTTCATCTGTAATGTGTGCCACTGCATAACTCTAACATACTATCCTCGATCTACTGTTTTTAGCTTTATGCAATTATAAAACAGGCTATGCCAATATTGTACCAGTTCCTGGTTCTCATGAGCCTCTGTTTCTGTGACTATAAATACAGGTGTGGCATTGCTTATGCAATAAGGCAAATTTTAAACATTCATTCAGTAATCTCACAATGTTCCCACAACACAGTACAGTACAGAGTTTCTGAGGTTTGTATGTTTAACAATCCTTGATTATAGCTGACTTTCATATTTTAAGGACTCTAATCGATATGTAGTATTATCTCATTGTGGTTTATTTTTTCACTTTCTTGAGTATGTAGTTGATATTAGACCTTTTAGAATACATTTGTTGGCTATCCATATATATTATTTCATGAATTATCTTTGGTAGACTTCTGCTTACATAAAATCGTTGGTCCTGCTGTCTTTTTAATAATAGAATTATTAATCTTTATACTTTATTAATTTTACTGATCCATATTGATTATGTTGATAGAGATATTTCCCTTCTATTACGTAATTTATATTTTCACTTTTTATGTTATTTTGTGAACAAAAGTCTTAATTTTATTGTATCCCACTTTCACCACAGTTTCTTCTTGTTTGGCTTTTTTTTTTTTTTTTTTTTTATTTTTTATTTTTTTTTTTTCCCCCTTTCACCACAGTTTCTTCTTGTTTGGCTTTTTTTTTTTTTTTTGTCTTGTTTATGAGCTCTATTTATACTAGCAGGACATGAAGATAGCTTTTCAATCTGTCTTTAAAGAATACTTTTGTCTTGTAAACTTGGGTCTTTAGGAACTAGGTTTTAGAGAACTTGCTTACCATGTGCAAGACCTTAGGTTCTACCTTGTTCAAAACACAGACACACACACACAAGCCAATTAGTAATTTAAAATAAAATAACACTGACCTCTAATCAATCTGTGATTGGTTTTATATTTGGTGTGAAGTTAGTATTGAACTGAATTTCTTTTAACATGGAAGACTATTTATTTAGTGATAATTTATTTTAAGTTGTGTTTTTTAGTAAAACAACTAGTTTCTGGTTGTGGGAAAGGTAAAGAAATGAGTAGGGATATGTGAAATTTTAGAGAAATCAAACAACTAAAAGCTCATTAGTTATATATTCTTGGTTTTCTTGGTAAGAGATATCAAATAATATGTTTTACCATTTACATTCTTTCCTCTACAATTGAAAAGACAGAAAAAATACTACAAAGCAATCGTGATACAAACTGCATGGTATTGGCATAGAAACAGACTGATTAATCAATGGAATCAAATTGAAGACCCAGAAATAAACTCACATACCTATAGACACTTGAATTTTGACAAAGGAGCCAAAACCATACAATAGAAAAAAAAGAAAGTACCTTCAACAAATGATGCTGGTCCAACTGGATATCTACATGTAGAAAATGCAAATAGATCCATATTTATCACCCTGTACAAAAATCAAGTCCAAGTAAATCAAAGATATTAACATAAAACCAGATACACTAAATCTATTAGAAAGGAAAGTGGAAACTAGCCTTGAACTCATTGGCATAATGAGTTCAAGAGACAGCTTCTTGAACAGAACACCAACAGCTCAGGTTCTAAGATCAACAAATAATAAATGAAACCTGATGAAACTGAAAATCTTCTGTAAGGTAAAAGACACTATCAACAGAACAAAACACCAGCCTACAGATTGGGAAAATATCTTCACCAACCCTACATCTGACAAAGGGCTAATCTCCAAAATATATTAAAGAACTCAAGAAACTAAACACCAACAAACCAAATAATCCAATTTAAAAATGGATTAAACAGCTAAACCAAGAATTCTCTTCAGAGAAATCTTGAAAGGCTGAGAAGTACATAAGGAAATGCTCAATGTCATTAGTCATCAGGGAAATGCAAATCAAAACACCTCAAGACTTTATCTTAACATCTGTCAGAATGACTAAGATCAAAACTTAAGTAACAGCACATTCTAGCAAGAATGTGGGAAAAAGGAAACTCTCCTCCATTGCTGGTAGGAGCACAAACTTGTACAACCTCTCTAGAAATCAATCTCGTGCTACCTCAAGACCTAGCTATACCACTTCTGAGCATGTACCCAAAAAATACTCCACCATACCACAATGACATTTGCTCAACTATGTTCATAGTGACTTTATGCGTAATATCCATAAATTGGAAATAACCAGGTTCCCTCAACTGAAGAATGAATAAAAGAAAATATGGTTTATTTACACAATAGAATACAACTTAGCTATTAAAAAGAAGGAAATTATGAAAATTGCAGGCAAATGGATGGAACTAGAAAGGACCATCCTGAGTGAGGTAACCTAAACCCAAAAAGACACACATCACTTATAAGCAGATATTAGATATATATTACAGGATAACTGTGCTACTAATCATGATCCAAAGAAGCTAAGTAACAAAGGTGGCCCAAGGGAGGCCCTCCTTGAATCTCACTCAGATAGAGAAATAAAAAAGGCAATGGAAGAGGAAGCAGAGAAGGAACTGGACAGGAGAGGTTGTGGGGAGAGAAATGAGAACTAGGGGATCTGAAGTGGAGAAAGTGGGGAGGAGAGGTTTTAGGACCTGGAAAGAAAAGGGAAACCAAAGGCAGGGGCATCACTGAGACAAGCTGGAGACCTGTTACAGGGTAGGCTATAGGAAGGATATGGTGATGTCTCTAACTAAGCTGCCTAAGCAGTAGTGGGGTACACAGGACTTGAGGAGGCCACCTTCGAACCCTGCAGGAATGACAGTGGTGGGAGAGGAACACCAATCTACCTACAAAACCTTCAAACCAAAATTTACCCTACCTACAAGATGGGCAGAGCTAAAGATAGAACAGAGACTGATGGTATGACCAACCAATGCCTGCCTCAAACTGGCACCTACCCCATGGCCGAGACCCAACCCCTGACACCATGATACTCTGCTATGTTTACAGACAGGAGCCTAACTTGACAGTTTTTTGAGAACCCCATCCCCAAGCAGCTGAAGGAATAAAATGCTGAGATTCACAGCCAAGCATCAGCGAACCCAGGAGTCCTGTGGAAGAGTGGGAGGGAAGAATAGAAGGACCCAGAGGGGACAAGAACCCTGCAAAAAGACCAGCAGAGTCAACCAACCTAGAGCCATGGGGCCTTACAGAGGTGGAAGCACCAACCAAAGACCTAGGCCCTAGTAGTTACATGTGTAACTAATAGGCAGTTTAAACTTCATATGGGTTCTCTAACAGGAGGTTAGCATAACAGTCATCTGAGTGTCTTCACACAGCAGCTGATGAAAACAGATGCTGAGATCCACAACCAAATGTTAGTCAGAGCTCAGGGAATCCTATAGAAGAGGGAAGAAAGGATTGAAAGAGCCACAGAGGTCAAAGGCATTTCAAGAAAACCTAAAAAATCAACTAATCTGGATGTATGGGGGCTCACTGAGACTGAACCACCAACCAGAGAACATCCATGGGACAGTTCTAGGGGTCCACAAATATACAATAGATGTGCGGCTTTGTCTTCATGTGAGACCTCTCACAGCAAGAGCAGGGGCTTCTTTTGACTCTGTTGCTGGCCTTTTTGGATCCCTTTCCCCTACCTAGACAGCCTTGCCTAGCCTCAAATGAGGAATATGGGTCCAGTTTTTTTCTTGATATACCAAGGTGGGATGATAATCATGAGAAGCCTTTCCTTCATCAAGAAAGAAATGGGGGCACAAGGGGAGGGGAGGGAAAAGGAGAGGCAGGGACTGGGAGGAGAGAAGGTGAGGTGAGAGGGAAGGACTGGAAGGAGAGGATTGAGGGAAACTTCCTATTGGGGTGTAAAGTAAATAAATTAGTTACCTAACGAAAAAAAGCAAAAAGAAAAAAAAAATCAGCAAATAAGCTGGTGAACCAATTTCTTTTTGGAACTGTTATCTAATTTAAGTTCTTCTGAGTTCTAAATTTTTTTTAATGTTTTGATTGAGGTAGGAATGGTAGACTTCCAAGTCATAGAATTTTTATTTATTTTACCATTTTACTTATAAATGTTCTGTTATAGTTTTGGCATGATGTTTGAGTCTATATACACAATGGTTAGAAAAGAAAATAAATAAAAGAATAAACATATTCTATAAATTAATATCCATCCCTATTGGTTTACTGACTTTATTAAATTTACCTTATATGTAAATAAGTTGTGCTCTTGAGAGTCTGTGCAAAAATGGGAGTTGGGTTTGCTACTTTCACAAAGGGAGATCGTTGTATTTGAAATGCTCCATCTGCAGCCTTGGAGAACAAAGATGGTTTCTAAGCTATCATTATAAGACAAAAACCTCAGACTATAGTTGCATGATGAAATTTTTCTTTTTGAGAAGATCAGAAGGGACTCCTTACACCAAGTCTAACCAAATAATGTGTAGAATCCTTGCCATCTGTTGAGACTGCTACAAAATGACTATGTCGTGTTTCTGGGCCTCAGCTGAGCACAGGCATGTGTGAATCATCCCTGTGATTTCATTATCGCCTCAAAGATCCACTGGGATGAATTCACTGTAAGAAATTCTGTTTTGATTTAGCGAGAATGAAATCTTTCGTGTCAGGAAACTCCAGTTTTCCTGAGTGATGTCATAGAGCAATGAAATCATGTAGGTCTCTAGTGTAGCTTAGTTTGTTCCAATAAAAGGTGTTGACACACCTGTACATGAAAGGGGACATTTACTAAGATGGCTATTATGGTCCATGGCAAGGCAGTGAACTTTGAGTTGGATTCTACCTACCTCTAACCTCATTTTACATCACAGGTAAATAAAGGCAGAAGTAGAATACTCATAACTTCCCTCATGTATTTACTGTGAAATGCAATTTTACATTTTCTTTTTTTGATTTATTTTATTTTATTTTTCTTTATTAATTACACTTTATTCACTTTGTATCCCCCCTGTGGTTCCCTCCCTCCTCCCATCCCAATCCCTCCCTTCCTTCACCCTCTGCATGCATGCCCCTCCCCAAGTCCACTGATAGGGGAGGACTTCTTTTCCTTCCTTCTGATCCCAGTCAATTAGGTCTCATCAGGAGTGGCTGCAGTGTCTTCTTCTGTGGCCTGGTAATGCTGCTTCCCCCTCAGGGGGAGGTAATTAAAGAGCAGGCCAATCAGTTCATGTCAGAGACAGTCCCTGTTCCTATTACAATGGAACCCACTTGGATACTGAACTGCCATGGGCTACATCTGTGCAGGGGTCATAGGTTATCTCCATGCATAGTCCTTGGTTGGAATAGCAGTCTCAGGAAAGACCCCTGTGCTCAGATTTTTTGGTTCTGTTGCTCTCCTTATGGAGTTCCTGTCCTCTCCAGATCTTACTGTTTCCCACTTTTTTCCTGCACTCTGCCCAAAGGTTGCCCATAAGTCTCAGTATCTACATTGATAGTCTGCAGGGCAGAGCTTTTCAGAAGTCCTCTGTGTCAGGCTCCTGACTTGTTCCCTCTTTTCTCCTTCTTCTGATGTACATTTTCTAAAAGAGAAAATTAGTATAGATAAGAAATACATACATACTGCATGTGGACATTCTTACTCACTTGGATTAGAGGTTCTTAGATTCCATAAAAAACCAACATCTTTGGGACCCACACCCTTCCAGTCCTGGACTCCCCACCCCCTATTCTCTCCAACTACTCTGGCAATGCCTGAAATATCAAAATCATTCTCTGTTTTCCCGAAACTGAGTGTTTTTGCCATAGGATTAACACTTAATTTTGGCAAACCTTTGAGTCTCCTATTCAGACTGATTCTTTTCTTGAAATCAAATCGAAAACAATTTATGAATAATTTAGATATATTACCATCGAAACAATTAGAAACACACATAATGTGAAAAGGTCAATGGATATTTCAATTCAGTTCTTGTTTGTTTACTAAAGAAACCAGATGAGCACGCTGGTGTGCTGGTTATTTAGATACATACACAGCATTGATTAGTATAGTGATGCAAGAATTTTCCAGAACTCTGTTTTATGCATTTAAATTCTTCCCCAACAATTTTATAACATTAGTTTTAATCCAAGATTGTAAAAGTCATAAATAGTACTGATGTGAGCCAAATGAAGACATTGTTTTATCTTCCCTACCCATCATATTTACACAGCAGTATTTTTACTTACCTTCAGTTACTTGAATCTGAGTGTTTACTGTGACAAACGCTTGAGTGTCTCTTCTCCATCCTGGCCTTTGCTCTGGTCTGTTTCTTTTCCAAGCCTGGAGGTTGTATTAAGCATTCTGAGAAGTGCCTTGTCCTAGTCTTTCAACACTGTACTCACTTTGGTAATTAGTATTGGCCTTTAGCACTCACTGCCTGTGGTTACAGGAACATTCAGTGTTGTACTTGGACTGTCACCCATGCCTGTCTTTCCCTATTTCCCTGTCAGGTCTTCGGATGCTCTTTCACAATGCAAATGGGTCACTTTTGAAGACCTCTTCCTCTCACATAGGTCCTCTTCCTTCCTCCCTTCCTGCTGTCCCTGCTCCTCACTTATCTCACTTCTCTCCTGGCCTTCTTTCCTAGTATTCACTATAGTCTGAGCCTTTTGGCATCTTCTCCATATCTCACCAGCATTTCCCCTAATAAATCTCTTTCACATCTAATAGCACTTTGGCATATTTCAAGACAAACTATTTGAAAAACTAGGTTTAACCTTCCTACTTTATTTCTTGTGAGTGCTAACTCTAGGATACAAATCTTACCTACAGTTCCTATATTTAAAGCAACCTGTAGTTCCTTTGATCCCCCATATCCTGTTCGCTAATTGATTTTTTTCTTTGCAGAAGAATAGCAAACATTATTATTCGGTAAATACTTCAGTTTCATTGTTTATTTTGTAAACTTTATAGTCCAGCATCCAGCTTCCTTCCGGCTTTGCAAAGTTCAGACATTGGAATTTCAGAAAACTAAAGCAAACAAATAAAACAAAAATCTCTCACTTTTTTCCCCCACAAACCCTGCTGCTTAACTTTGTTTCTACACTAACTGTTCAGCAGCAGTCCGTTCAGAAACACAGTATATCCCCCTGAGCTGTGTTCTTCCTCCTTCTGTGAGCAGTAAGACTAGAAACAAACTCTCACTAATACTTTTGGCGGAAGAACTACGAAAGCACTGTGGGTAAAGAAAACAGCTTAAAAGGAATGGAAAACAGCATATTATTTAGAAACCACTGCATTGCCATCTAAAATATCAGCCAACATAAAACCTTTTTCTATTCCGATTTAGATGTCTTCCACTTCTGAAGGCTTATGACCCATTGTTGGGGTCAGACCATTCTGTGCTAGGTATGATGAAATTGTGTGTGTGTGTGTGTGTGTGTGTGTGTGTGTGTGTGTGTTTATGTATAAACTGTGTGAGAGGACTGTCATTAAAAAAATTAAAATTTCTCCTGTGGTCTGTGAAGTAAATGAATTCCTTTCTCAAAAGAAAAGGTTGGTATTATAATTAGCTCCATGTACAAGACACAAAAACTTTGAGGGGAGTATGGTACACAGGGAGAGTTTCAACAGTATTATGCCCTTCTTCCCTATCATTGGCTTGGTTTTCTTCCAATTGTGCATGTGAGGTGGGGGGCAGTGGAACTTTGCACAAACCTATATCATGAAGGGAATGAATAACTGATCAAAGATAAAAGGTCAGGAGGTCTCCGGAAGTCAGAGGGAAATCATAGACTGGTGCCCTGGTCTAGACATCAAGATCACCTGGCAGTTACTCTACTCTCAAGATAAGGCCCCAATCTGAGCTGTAATATTTTTTACTCCTTATCTGTGAAAAGCAGGTACTGCACCTTACAGGCCAGAAGCTCTCTGCTCCTGAATGGACCCTTAATTAGGGTAAGGAAGAGGAGTGAGAGCCCCAGGGGAAGGAGATGAGTATTTCCTCCAGACCCAGAGAGCCTAACATAGTTTTTTTATATATATTTTTAATTTATTTATATTTTTATAATTAGAGTATATTCGCTTTGTATCCCAGCCTTAGCCCCGTCCCTCTTCACCTCCCAACCCCACTCTACCTCCCTCATCTCCTCCCATGCTCCTTCCCAAATCCACTGATAGTGGAGGTCCTTCTCCCCTTCCATCTGACCCTAGTCTATCAGGTCTCATCAGGACTGGCTGCATTGTCTTCCTCTGTGGCCTGGTAAGGCTGCTCCCCTCTCAGAGGGAGGTGATCAAAGAGCCAGCCAAGAGTTCATGTCAGAGACAAACCCTGTTTCCCTTACTAGGATACCCACTTGGACACTGAGCTGCCATGGGCTACATCCGTGCAGGCATTCTAGGTTATCTCCATGCATAGTCCTTGGTTGGAGTATCAGTATCAAAAAAGACCCCTGTGCCCAGATTTCTTGGTTCTGCTCCTTTCCTTGTGGATCTCCTGTCCCCTACAGGTCTTCCTATTTCTCCCTTTTTTCATAAGATTCCCTGTACTCTGCCCAAAGTTTGCCTATGAGTCTCAGCAACTGCTTTGATACCCTGCTGAGTAAAGTCTTTCAGAGGCCCTCTGTTGTAGGCTCATGTCCTGTTGCCTATTTTCTCTCTCTCTTCCGATGTCCATCCCTTTTGCCTTTCTGCATGAGGATTGATCATCCTACCCAGGGTACTCCTTCTTGCTTAGCTTCTTTAGGTGTATATTTATTCTATACTATATGTCTAATATCCACTTATAAGTGAATATATATCATGTGTGTCTTTCTGCTTCTGGGATACCTCACTCAGGATGATCTTTTCTTGATCCCACCATTTGCCTGCAAATTTCATGATGTCCTTGTTTTTAATTGCTGAATAGTATTCCATTGAATGAATATACCACAATTTTTGTATCCATTCCTCAGTTGAGGGACGTCTGGACTATTTCCAGATTCTGGCTATAACAAATAAAGTGGCTATGAACATGGTTGAGCTAATGTCCTTGTTGTGTACATGAACATGTTTTGGCTATATGCCTAGGAGTGGTATAGCTGAGTCTTGAGGTAGCACTATTCCTAATTGTCTGAGAAAGCACCAGATTGATTCCCAAGTGGTTCTACAAGTTTACATTCCCACCAGCAATGGAAGAGGGTTCCCCTTTCTCCACATCCTCTCCAGCATGTGTTGTCACGTGAGTTTTTGATCTTAGCCATTTCAATGGGAGTAAGGTGAAATTTTAGGGTCGTTTTGATTTGCATTTCCCTGACAACTGGTGGATGTTGATCATTTCTTTAAGTGTTTCTCTGCCATTCAATACTCCCCTATAGAGAATTCTCTGTTTAGCTCTGTAGCCCATTTTTTAATTGAGTTTCTTTCTTTCTTTTTTTCTTTCTTTCTTTCTTTCTTTCTTTCTTTCTTTCTTTCTTTCTTTCTTTCTTTCTTCCTTTCTTTGCTGTTTAACTTCTTGGGTTCTTTATGTATTCTGGATAGCCATAAACATACAATGGAAAAAAGACAGTATCTTCAACAAATGGATGTCTACATGTAGAAAAATGCATGCCAACATAATTCTTCATAGATCTTGAGAGAAAAATTATCACCTTCATATGGAGAAACAAAAAACCCAGAATTTCCAAAACGATCCTGTACAACAACAGATCGTCTGGAGGCATCTCCATCCCTTAACAGAT
Organism: Psammomys obesus; assembly: GCF_907164565.1. Taxonomy (NCBI): domain Eukaryota; kingdom Metazoa; phylum Chordata; class Mammalia; order Rodentia; family Muridae; genus Psammomys; species Psammomys obesus. The sequence goes on along the minus strand of NW_026585987.1, from coordinate 11,875,155 downwards.
CTTAAGCTGTACTACAGAGCAATAGTAATGAAAATGGCATGGTATTGGCATAGAAATAGAATAGTGGATCAATGGAACCGAAAAGAAGACCCATAATTAAACCCACATACCTACAAATATTTGATTTTTGACAAAGAAGCCAAAACCATTCAATGGAAAAAGACAGCATCTTCAACAAATGGTGCTGGTCCAACTGGATGTCTACATACAGAAAAATGAAAATAGATCCATACTTATCACCCTGCACAAAACTAAAGTCCTAGGTTGTTGCTTGCTTTCTCCTTCTTCTGATGTCCATCCTCTTTACCTTTTGGAGTGGGGATTGAGCGTTTTAGTCAGGGTCCTCTCTCTTGATCAGTTTCTTTAGATGTACAGATTTTAGTAGGTTTATCCTATAAGTCTATATGAGTGTGTATATACTGTGTGTGTCTTTCTGCTTCTGGGACAACTCACTCAGGATGATCCTTTCCAGGTCCCACCATTTACCTGCAAATTTCATGATTTCCTTATTTTTCATTGCAGAGTAATATTCCATTGTGTAGATGTACCACAATTTCTGAATCCATTTTTCAGTTGAGGGGCATCTGGGCTGTTTCCAGCTTCTGGCTATTATAAATAAGCTGCTACAAACACGGTTGAGCAAATGTCCTTATTGTGTACTTGAGCCTCTTTTGGATATATGCCTAGGAGTGGTATGGCTGGGTCTTGAGGAAGCACTATTCCTAGTTGTCTGAGAAAGTGCCAAATTGATTTCCAGAGTGGTTGTACAAGTTTACATTCCCACCAGCAGTGGAGGAGGGTTCCCCTTTCTCCACAACCTCTCCAGCATGTGTTGAGTTTTTCATCTTGGCCATTCTGATGGGTGTAAGATGAAATCTCAGGGTCGTTTTGATTTGCATTTCCGTAATGACTAATGAGGTTGAGCATCTCTTTGTTTCTCTGCAATTCGATGTTGCTCTATTGAGAATTCTCTGTTTAGCTCTGTTCCCCATTTTTTAAGTGGATTACTTAGTTTGCTGCTTTTCAGCTTCTTTAGTTCTTTATATATACTGGATATTAGTCCTTTATCAGATAGAGGGTTGGTGAAGATTCTTTCCCAATCTGTAGGCAGTCACTTTGTTTTGATGACAGTGTCCTTTGCTTTACAGAAGCTTTTCAGTTTCATGAGGTCCCATTTATTGATTGTTGATCTTAGAGCCTGTGCTGTTGGTGTTCTGTTCAGGAAGTTGTCCCCTGTGCCAATGAGTTCTAGGGTATTCCCCACTTTTTTTTTCTAGCCAATTTAATGTGTCTGGTTTTATGTTGAGGTCTTTGATCCACTTGGACTTCAGGTTTGTGCAGGGTGATAAGTATGGATCTATTTTCATTTTTTTACATGTAGACATCCAGTTGGACCAGCACCATTTATTGAAGATGCTATCTTTTTTCCATTGTATGGTTTTGGCATCTTTGTCAAAAATCAGGTGTCCATAAGTGTGTGGGTTTATTTCTGGGTCTTCTGTTCGGTTCCATTGATCCACCATTCTGTTTCTATGAATGTGTGAAGAAGGGAGAGGGAGGGTGGGATTGGGAGCGGAGAGGAGAGGGGCTTATGGGGGGATACAAAGTGAATATAGTATAAAAAAATTAAAAATAAAAAAGAATTAAAAAAATTGAATCACAAAAAAGCAGCAAATCCAGCAATCCGATTAAAAAATGGGGTACAGAGCTAAACAGAGAATTATCAGTAGAGGAATACAGAATGGCAGAGAAACACTTAAAGAAATGCTCAACATCCTTAGCCATCAGAGAGATGCAAATAAAAAGGACCCTGAGATTCTACCTGACACCCATAAGAATGGCTAAGATAAAAAACTCAAGTGACAACAGATGCTGAAGAGGTTGTGGAAAAAGGGGAACCCTCCTCCACTGCTGGTGGGAATGCAAAATTGTACAACCACTTTGGAAATCAATCTGGCACTTGCTCAGACAATTAGGAATAGTGCTTTCTCAAGACCCAGCTATACCACTCCTAGGCATATAGCCAAAAGATGCTCAAGTACACAAGGACATTTGCTCAACCATGTTCGTAGCTGCTTTATTTGTTATAGTCAGAAGCTGAAAACAAAACATATGTCCCTCAGTTGAGGAATGGATACAGAAATTTACACAATAGAATACTACTCAGCAATTAAAAACAAGGAAATCATGATATTTGCAGGCAAATGGTGAGACCCAGAAATTATCTTCCTGAGTGAGGTATCCCAGAAGCAGAAAGTATATACTCACTAATATAGACCTATAAGATAGGATAAACATACTGAAATCTATATACTTAAACAAGAAAGAGGACCCAGGTTATGAAGATCAATCCTCACTTAGAAAGACAAATGGGATGGACATTGGATGTAGGAGCAAACAAGTAACAGGACAGCAGCCTACCACAGAGGGCCTCTGAAAGACTCTACCTAGCAATGTATCAAAGCTGATATAAAGACTCATAACCACACCTTTGGCAGAGTACAGGGAATCAAAAAATAAAGGGAGGGGGGCGCAGTTAACATGACCTGGAGAGGACAGGAGTTCCACAAGGACCAAATATATCTGGGCACAGGGGTCTTTTATGAGACTGTTTCTCCAAATAAGGACCATGTATGGATACAACCTAGAGTCTCTGCTCAGATGTAGCCCTTGGTAGCTCAGTATCCAAGTGGGTACCCTAATAAGGGGAACAGGGACTATTTCTGACATGAACTCAATGGTGTGCTCTTTGACCTCCCCCCCCCCAGGGAGGAGCAGCCCTGCTATGCCACAGAGGAGTATTTGCGGCCAGTCCTGAAGACACCTGATAAACCAGTATCAGATGGAAGGGGAGGATGTTCTCTCCTCTCAGTGGACTTGGAAAGGGGTAGGGAGGAGATGAGGGTAGGAGGGTGGGGTTGGGAGGGAGAAAGGGAGTGGGATACAGCAGGAATACAAAGTTAACAAACGTTAACTAATATTAAAAAATAAAAATTATATATATATATAAATAAAAAGAAAAAAGAAAATTAAAAATTAAAAACTTACACTTTCAAAAACTTTGTAATATAAAAATTACAGCTTCATCTGGGGACTATCTTGCTCATCTTGATGTAATGTTGGGATGAGTTGGGTGGGGGGACTCCCTTTTCTGAGGAGTAGGGGAGAGAAAGGGGGAAGAGGCAAGGTGAGTAACACAGAGAGAAGAAGAGAGGGAGAGGGGGCTGTGGTTGTGATTCAAAGTAAATAAATAATAGTAAAAAATTATAGCTTGATAGCCGATGCCTTGTTTATTACAAAAATCATGAAACTTGGAAGAATCCCTTGATTTAGAACAAATTTTCTCAATTCCAAGAAAGGAAGTGATGGTTTTTGGGCTGAGAAGGCATGCACCAAGAGTGCAAAGAAGAGATTCGGGGATTAGATGTTAGTCTCTGGTCCCTGGTCCCATCCTCTTAACCTGTTATGTACTTAGTAGTAACCCTCTCCTCACCAAAAATGTCTCTGGATGCTACCAAATGTCCCCTAGAGGGTAAAACTACCTCAGAAAATAATCCATTGTCTTCACAGTAAATTAGAATTCTGTTATTCCCTTCCTCATGGTAGAAGCATGATATCACATAAGGAGAGAGACATAGAAAATGTAGGGATCACACCAAAGAGAACAAACAGGACAGCTTTCTCTGTCATCATTTTGTTTCTCAACATAGTCTTCATTCAGTTTTTATGTTTCTACAAGAATTAAAAGACAACAGAAAACGTTAATAACCAAAAAAAAAAAAAATCCTTCATGACAAATCTAAGCAGTTCAGTCACCTCCCATGTGAACCCATCCAAATACACAAAAAGGAGAATTTCCACAAATAGCAGGACAAAAAAAAAATGGAGCACATAATTCTAGTAGCCTGAGGTTAGTCAGGTTTCTGAGAAGGGAGTATGCAAGCCACTTTCACTGAAAGTGCTCATAATTGAGCTACTGGAAAATGGTGTAATAATCTGAAGCAAAACCTGGTCCAAAGCAAAGTGCTGGACCAACCAGCACTTCAAGCCCAGGAAGTGCATACAAGTGTCCTTGGCAGAAAAGAATAAAATGAACCTTATTTACTAATGCATTTGGGGAAAAAAAAAACAACCCTATATACCACAAATATACTGATGAAAAAAGAAAGCACACAGGGTGAAGAATATTGTCCCAAACATTCACAAGTGTGCACAAGAACTAAAATCTGCAATTTGATACCCAAACAAGAAAGACCAAATCACTGTGAGTTTGGGACATGCTAGAATTAGAAATAGTCTCCATTCTCTGTGCCTCTGAGACCATGGTGGTAAATGTAATCAGGTGAGGTAGCATCTGGAATTTTGAATTTTTACTTTGGCTTATTTTAATTCTCAATAGACATAAATTATTTGACAAGCATGCAAGAGTAAGCAGTTCTGATGTGGAGGAGACATGATACTTCTAAGAGTTTCTCCTGGTGTCAAAAGAGAGAGTACAGTGCTATAAAACTCCTAGTAGAGGCTATGTTGTAGCAAAATCATTTTTAAAAATGCCTTCTGCTCTCAAATATGCAAAATCCATTGACAGTGCACTACTGTGATCTTCAGCAGATCTGGAAAGGGAGCATGTTGTTGTTTGGTTTCCTCCTCTTGGGATACCAGAACTGTGGCAGAAAGGATTCCAGATATCCCCAAGAGCTTATATGATCTTAGGTTTGAGAGATCTTTGGGGAACACATCTGTAGTGTCTAAACTCCACCATCTCCAAAGTTTATCTCACTGATAAACTTCAAGGAGAGAAGAAAATCACCCCTCTATTGGTTGAATGACAGTAGCACCAAATGAAAGATCTCTTCAGGGTGTCCCCCCCTCCCCGAAACAGATGTGAGAAAGCTTGGAGGGCATGCAGGTGACCTCAAAGGCTAGGAAGACAGAGAAGCCAGCGTGTGGAGAAAGCATATGAGCAAGCAGGTTATTATTCTGTGAGCAACTGAAGCTTAGTGTATTTGAGAATCTAATACAAATAATAGATGGTCTGACCACATGTGACAGGCCAAAAAGCTAGGATAACGTCAGCCTTACTTGATTACTACCTGCTCTTGGAAATTTAAATGACCCTATCAACCAGCCCCAGTGTAGGTGGAAAGGAAGCCCTATGACTCTGTACTGTGTTGGCAGGAATAATGAGTATAAAGGGAATATGAGTGATGATCACTGTAGCATGTCTCATGATAGTAACAGTTACCACCCATGACTCATGAAGCTGAAGGTAAATACTTATCCAAAACGCTAAAGAAGTAAAATAATAGACTGTTTTACATCCTCAGACCAGGGGAGGCAGGAGTCAGAAGCTTTTTGGCACACAAAGATACATATACAAAAATTCATCTCATTCCAGTCTCATCTCATTCTTCATATTTAATGTGGTCTAATATAAATCATTTCAAAACACAGCAGGTCATTATCTCTGTGGTTCCTGTTTTTCACTCAGCACACAATGAAGAGATTTTTATTAAGTTGGTGGAGCCATCAACCATCAAGACTTGGCTCACTTTATGCATTTCATTCTTCAACAGTCAGTTGAGTACTAATCTTAAGTGGGCACAGAAGGATAACATAAGAGTGGATAGTTTATATATTTTAAAAAAAGAGTGGATAGTTAACAATATAAGAAAAAAAATAGCATGAATCTACCTCAAAATTCACAGTTTGTTAAGATTATTACTCTGGCATATGCTTTCACTTGGGACCAAATTGAAGGGTAGGAAATTTCAAAATTGCCCAACATGTTTTCTTATTTGTAATTGGGAAGAAATCTAGTGTTGTTGTTTTTTTGTTTTGTTTTGTTTTTTCTTTTCTTTTTTTTCTCACTTATGTGCCAGTTGTATGTGTTGCTGGGTTGCAACCACAAAGTAAAATAATTAAGATATTGTCTGGAGCCTTCATGATTTTCCATCCAGACTTATCAACCTTACTAGTTTAGGGAAAGACGCACATGAATTACTTTGAATTACTTACATTTACATTAATTACATTGAATTACTTTTTAATCTATTCAGCTAAGACTTCAAATAAAGGAGGCCCATTAAAGACAGCTTATCCAAGACTTTTCATTCAATAGAGTATTCATGATATACTATGATTTTGTGTTGCCACACACACATACACATACAGAGACACAGGCCAAAAAGCTAGGATATTGACATCAGCTTTACTTGATTACTACTCCCTGGTAGTGGATGAAGAAGCATGATGTCTCCAGACAATGTTTTAATTCTTTACTAAGTGGTTGAAACTCAGCAACACACACAATTGGGTCCTAAGTGAGAAAAGAAACAAAAGAAAAACACAAGAAGGTAGACCTCTTTGGTAATATATATATATATATATATATATATATATATATATATATATATATTTTGCTTTTACATTCCATTTTTGATATAAAAGCCTTGAAAGCCTTGGATGATCTAAAGCTCTAAGAGTGTCACTTATCTGCTAATGATATACCTGATGGCAGCCACTCCATTGGTAGCTTTAGAATGACGTCTGGTCAGGGGAATGAGCAAGGCACGAACAGAGGGTTGGAATGTTCTGTCAAACCCACAAGTCTCTGAGAACAGAAACTCTGCTCAAGTTTGAGCTGATGACCAGTTGACTGTAATTAAATAAATATGCCTAACTATACTGAATTTTGATTTATAAAAGCAGAAAGGATTGGATTTTTGAGAAGGGCGTGTTCTGAGAGCTGTACACACAGGGGTTCCTGGAATGTGGTGCTCCTGGAAAAACATGGAAGCCTTGCAGCCCTTTCCACACCTTTTGCCATGAGCATCTCTTCCATCTGCCCGTGTCCTTTGAGAAAGCCATTACAGTGAAAAATAAGTGTTTTCCTGATTTTTGGGACCACTCCAGTAAATTTATTCTACCTAAGCAGAGTGGCCAGGAACACTGATATTTAGTCAAGAAGTTGGAAGCCCACCCTTGTGACTGGTATATAAACTAGGGGGTAAGGATTGGTTGCTGAGCCCTGAACTTGTGGGGTGTGCTGAGAGCTCTAAGTAGAAAGTATAGAACTAAACTGAATTAGGGGACACACAGCTGTTGTCCACTGATGGGGAGAAAGCTACACATGTGTTTTGGTATCCAGGTCACACTTGTGGTCTACAGTTTGAAAGCTGAATAGGACTAAACAAAATGTTTTATTTTTCTACACTGTTACTTCTCAGATATACCCTTTGGACAAGAATTGCTTATGAAAGAAATGGTTCATGTACAGGTACAATGATTGTTGTATTAGCAATAACTTTGGAGACAAATTAATGTTTTCTTCTTTGGTATGCACTGAGACAATAGGAATGGCTAACTCAAACTATTAAGTGCATCTGTACAAGCCCACTACTGTCTTCCTCTGGACATTAATGAGGAAATCCAGGCATGGAGATGAATCTGTCCAAGATAATGTTCTGATTTATTGTTTACAGATCAACACAGCAAAGTGGACAGGAACTCTGAAGATCGTGATTAGATACTGGCTACTATGTATTTGATTAGTAAGTAAATAAACAACCAGAAAATATTTAAGTCCCTTGTTTTAATTTAGAAACAAATGGAAATATTATTAACCAGAAGTTGGCAAGTTATTCCTTATGTGCTAGATCCAACCTACCATCTGGTTTTGGAAGTAAAGATTTTGGAATGTGAGCTGGATTACTTTACATATTATTTATGGTGGCTTTTATATAACAGTGGCAGGATTTGAGTAACCATGGCACACACTAATGGTCTCTAAGTCTAAAATGTTTACTATATGGCCTTTTACACACATAAACACACGCACAGTTACCTTGATTTTTAGACATGTGACTTATATATTTTTTTTGTCCTTTTAATTTTTTGGTACAAAGTGTGCTTGATGCTCAGCTAAATAGGACACAGATGTTGGCCTCATTGTCATGTACATATGTTCACATTCCCTCATGATGATCACTCCAGCTTTGTTTTTCCTATAAATAAATGCTATTAGCCCCAAGAGATAGTGGTGGGACAAAATCTAGCATTGTTAGGGAACCATGGTGATTATACAATTTGAAGTACTGCTTTTGCAGATGAGAAAAATGAGACCCAGGTATGTTGAAAAGTTTGCCCACATGTACCCAGCTCAGGTCACTGGAAGGACACTACTTTTTTTCTAATGAAAATTCCAGAAAACCCCTTCTGGGCAAAACTAAGTCATATTAACTTTGTCCTATAACTCTTTCATGCTGAGTAAATGCAGTTACTAAGCAGTTCTCAAATTCCAATATGTGTCAATACTGTAGGACTGGCTAAAAGCAGAATTGATGGACTTAATGCTTCCTTTCCCCAGTGTTGCTGATACAGTGAATCTAGAGTGACCCTCAAGAAGCTGTGATTCTAATAAGCTTTCCAAGCGATGATGCTGCTGGCTCACAGACAACACTTAAAAGTCTCCTTGAATAAAACTGTGCATAATTCATTCTTGCCCCTCTTATGTGTAGGTACTTTAAAGCCAGGTCAGTCGTTAGCTACTCATCATTTATCAGTATGATAATCAATAAAGACTTTATATCAATCTTCATCAATTCCACAAAATATCAGTTCAGTAAAAGAAAAAGAACACATACAGACAAGTCTTGGGTACCACAGGTGAAGGCAGCAAAGGTCAATAAATACAGAAAGTTTTCATTCCATGAATGTAATAGCAACAGACTGTAGAAGGCAGAGGTGTTATCCGGGCATGGTGGTGCACGCCTGTAATCCCAGAACTTGGGAAGGCAGAGGCAGGCAGGTCTCTGTGAGTTCGAGGCAAGTCTGGTCTACAAAGAGAGTTCAGGACAGCCAAGGCTACACAGAGAGACCCTGTTTTGAAAAAGAAAAAAGAAAAGAGAGGAGAGAGAGAGAGAGGTCAGAGTGAGGTAAGGAGGGAAAGGCCCTATAAATCCAGGTGCTTAGATATTCTCAGCATTTTTAGATGCATGATTCATTAGGCACTGAGCTATAGAATTGAAGCTTTACAAGTTCATCCGATGCTATCTTCTCCCCTCATGCAAATCTGAATTAATTCATTCAGATCCATGCAAACATTTATGATAGAAAAAGTTGTATTAAAAAACTCAGTTGGCTTTGTGTCCATACATTCACAAAATGCTGCTCCTGGGCACAAACTTCTTTTACAACTTGAAAAAACAAAACTATATTAAGCTATTAAGCATATCATAAAACAAACCAGAAGTAAGACAAAGGAAATGCTAAGCTGCGTTGGTTTTTAATGAATTAAGAAAACTAAGAGAATAGAAGTTTATTTTTCCTGGATGCTTTGTAATTTAAGTTGTTTTGCCTTTTTCTTGGGAGAAAAGTGGGTGTCTCAACTCAAAAGATAGAATTTGAAGTGGGAAGTGGTGAGCCAACGTAATTCACACCCCACCCTCTCACCAATCATCACTTAACATGATTGAAGTGGTTTTTCCTGCAAGAATAACAGCCCTAAAAATTCAAGACTGGGAAAATTTAAACCTGATGTTTTTCTTATCTTCCAATTCTCCTCTGCCTGTTGCAACACTTGATTTTTCTCTTCTTCTTCTGCGTCTGTACTCATGGATTGCTGGCTCTCTGGCCCTCTAGTTTCTCTGGCTATCTGGGTAGGAGGCCTGGTAGGACATATCTGATACTGAGCTCACCCTCCCCTTTGTCTCCCAACCCCAGTTAGTCACTCTCTCTCTTGCATGTGTTCTGCCTGTTACTGGATGTTCTTAGTCTGTCAAAGTTGTCATCATTCTCCATTCACACAGCTTCAAACTTCATGGTGAACCCTGCCAACTTCGTTTTGTTCCTCAAATCTACTCTGTTCCCAGTTCTTGCAATTCCCCTTTATAATGGCTTTTCCATCCTTCTCTTGTCCTGCACTATCTTTCCATCTACACCCCTCTACCCACTCTCAACCCTTCCCAGTTCCTAATGATTCAGAGCACATCCATACATAGAGACTTGGAATTTCCCCCAACAACCCCTATGTCTCCTGCCTCTTAGCTGAATAAACTAATTTAATTTCCAAAGTCATGAGCATCAATTATATAATTTCATGTCCAAAATGTTAATATTAACAATCAACCATAAGTTGTTAGAATAAAATGAGCAAAAACTGCTTAGGATAGTGTAAGGACACTCGATAAGTGCCTCCCCAAATAGAGTGACCATCTAAGATATCACTTGAGTGGCCACAGCCACAAGAAAGACATTTTGAGTGTTGGGGTGAACCTGAAGACCTTTTCACAGTCCATTAGTACTATGAAGGTGCCTCACTCCAGTGACAGCAACCTGAAGGATGGAACGCTCAACAAGGAGATGAGGGAGGGCTATGAGAAGATCTTCACAACACACTTCTAGGACAACTTTCATCCAGTCAAGTGGGACCTCAACGATCTGGAATGCCTGAGCAAGGCATCAGAGAGCCACCCTTTTCACAACACTGAGCAATTGAGTTCAGATCCTGTGCAGGACAAAACTCTGCTCCATAGCCAACTTCTGCACTCACAAAAATGGACCAACAAACTACAGTACCATGCAGGCCTAGCATCAGGGCTTTTAAACCAACAGTCCTTAAAGAGCTATGCAAAACAGATGGGCCTGTCTGCAAGCGTTCACTGAAGGCTCAGCCTACCACTCTGGCTCTACCGCCTCAAATATGTAAATGACATGATCAGCCACATTGACAGGATGTTTCCAGAAATGTCTGTCCACTTATACAGAACCAATGGGACTTCAGCAGGGCTTCTGATGACCTTGAGAAAGGTGTTAAAAGCAATCATCATCATGAGGAGCCTTTTTATTGATTGCACAATAGTGAAAGGGTAAAAAGAGAAAGTCAACCCAGTAGATGGTAAGCAACTATCAAGAATTGCAGAAGGTCACAGACCACATAAGTACCTGGATCCTCAGTTAGCTACACCAGATTCCCGAGGTTGTGGTTATGGTCCTTCAAGACTTGGTTGAGAAGTTATATAAAGCTGTTTCAGGGACGTGCCAATGCTACATGCAGAATATTTCTGCAAGAGGGTTTTCCCCCTAATGTAGAGAGAATTTTGAACTCTGGAAGCCTCCCACAGAACCTGCCCGAGCCCAACCACTGTCCTGCCCATAGCCTCAGGACATTCCCAGATTGGCTCTGTCTATTCAGATATATGTAGGGCATTCTTTTTCTAATCAGAAATATCACCTGTCAGCAGTGCATCCTGGGAGGATGGTCTGTTCTCTTGAGCCTACTGGAATGAACCCTTTATTTGTGTGATGGGATTGTTTGATTGGTTTTTGTAAACAATAAACCTTTTGTACCATGAAAAAAAGGATATATTTTGGGGGTGGCTTCTATAAAGCATCAAGTATAATATACCATGTATATGTTTATCTTACATTAATAATATACAGTATTTTATCTCAAGTCATCACTTTAAGTGTCACAAAATCTGAATCCATCTTGCTTCTGAGAATAAAAGTTTGGACCTTTTGGTGCAGGTCAGTATATACTGTCACTGTTCAAAGAGGAAATGACTGTAAATCATCTGTATATCTCCATACTTTTGGTGGGTGATTCAGGAGGAAAAAGCTTCAATACTTATTATTTAAAATTCACAGCAGTCGTGTTTGCAGCAAGCAGCCTTGAAGGGTTAGACAGTGATTACAAGGCAAAACACTAATGCTGGTTTCTATTTGCTAAATAGTGATAATCTCTCAAGATTTGTGATCCTTTGCCGTGAAACAAAATCTCTGCCTGTGCGGCAACTACTTGAACTCCATAGGGAGAAGGAGAATTAACACAAAAGTGTGGATTGCTCTACTATGAGTAATAAATTTCCCTTCCTCTAATACAGAAATCTTGTGTCTTTTGGTGAAGCCATAAACAGTAGGATATTTGAGCCTCCATTCCTTCCAGTTTCCATGGCAAATACTCATCTCTTGAGACATAATTCTTGCTTTGTTGTAAATAAGAGAGTTGCTTGAGAGGTAAATAAAAACTCTATGCTGATATGTAAAACATAAGTATCTCTTGCATATCCTATTTGTTTTAGTACTTTATATAACCAGAAAACTACTCGAAAGTATGCATATATAAATATAAATGCATACATATATGTGTATATGTGTATACATAAATGTATGTGTGTGAATATATGTACACACACACACACACACACATGTCTCAGGAAATTTTTATGAGCCTCAAGAAATTCAAGATTCATAATTGTTCTCCCTAAGGTCATATGATCAACAGTGACTGTTGGGGAGAGGAGAACCTCCAACCTGTCAAACTGCCTGCAATTTATGTAGAGATGTCCAGGATGCAGCTTTACATAGGTTTACATGCAGCCATTACATAGGTTGAGATGCCTTTCGGATAGGAGCTCTACAAGGACCAAATATATCTGGGCACAGGGTCTTTTCTGAGACTGACACTCAACCAAGGACCATCTATGGATATAACCTAGAACTTCTGCTCGGATGTGGCCCGTGGTAGCTCAGTAACCAAGTAGTTTTCCAAAGTAAGGGGAACACGGACTATTTCTAACAGGATCTCAAGGGCAGGCTGTTTGACACCCCCCCCCAGGGGAGGAGCAGTCTGTTAGGCCACAGAGGAGGACTTTGCAGCCAGCCCTGAAGATACCTGATAAAACAGGGTCAGATGAAAGGGGAGGAGGTCCTCCCCTATCAGTGGACTTGAAAAGGGGCAGGGAGGAGACCAGGGAGGGAGTGTGGGGTTGGGGAGGGAATGAGGGAGCGGGATACAGCTGGGACACAGAGTTAACAAAATGTAACTAAAAAGAAAAAAAAAGAGATGCCTTTCAGTGTTGAAGCTGCCTTAGTGTCCTCCATGTTTCTGTAAGTAAGCCAAATAAACTCATTGGTTTACTGAGTCGGAGTTTGAATTTATTAGGTTGGTCTTTCATTGATGCCCATTCTGGATGAATATACGTCTCTTAACATCTCCCCAGAAAAATGTCTCAAAAAATACAGTAAGAAGAATGGCATTCACGAGGCATCTGCTTCTAATAAACAATAACACTGAGAGAGAAAAAGAGAGGGCAAGAACACAAGCACTTACAAGAGAGAAAGGGAGTCGAGAGAATTAGACAATATAGACTCTCTCAAGGACTACTCCCCTAACTAGGGACAAAGCAACTAGCCCTGAACTCATGTACTCACAAGCTACACTAAATAGACACATCATGTTGTATTTACATATTTAAGAATACATATGAATGTATATCAATACATAATTGATATATATCAATAATAATTTAAAAAGAGACCATTAAAAGGGAGAGAGTCAAGGAATCCATGGGAAGACTTGAAGGGAGGGGCCGTGGAAGGGGCTAGAGGGAGGACAAGGAAGGAAGAAAGTGATATAATTATATTTTTCTTCGTTTTAATTATTTATTTATTTATTATTTATTTAATTACACTTTATTTGTTTTGTGTCCCAGATGCAGCCCCCTCTCCCATCACCTCCCAAACCCACCATCCCTCCCTCTTCTTCTCCTATGTCCCTTCCCCAGTCCAATGATAGGGGAGGTCCTCCTCCCCTTCCATCTGACCCTAGCCAATCAAGTCTCATCAGGACTGGCTTCTTTGTCTTCCTCTGTGGCCTGGAGATTATCTCCCTTAAGGTGGAGATAATCAAAGAGCCAGCCACTGAATTTATGTCAGAGACAGTCCCTGTTCCAATTATTGGAGAACCCTCTTGGACACTGAGCTACCATGGGTTACTTTTGTGCAGGGGTTCTAAGTTATCTCCATGTATGATCCTTGTTTGGAGTATCAGTCTCAGAAAAGACCCCTGTGTCCAGATTTTTGGTTCTGTTGCTCACCTTGTGGAGCTCCTGTTCCATCCAAATCTTTTTATCTCACCCTTCTTTCATAAGATTCCCTGAACTCTGCCCAAAGTTGGCTATGAATATGTCTTGATACCTGCTGGGTGGAGTCTTTCAGAGGCCCTCTGTGATAGGCTTCTGTCCTGTACCCTGTTTTCTTCCTCTTCCTATGTCTGTCTCATTTGCCTTTCTGAATGAAGATTGAGCATCTTACCCAGGGTCCTCCTTCTTGATTAGCTCCTTTGGGTATACAGATTTTACTATGATTTTGCTATATTATATGTCTAATATCCACTTATAAGTGAGTATATACCACACTCAGGATGATCTTTTCTAGGTCCCACCATTTGCCTGCAAATTTCATGATTTCCTTGTTTTTAATTGCTGAGTAGTATTCCATTGTGTAAATGCACCACAATTTCTGTATCCACTCCTCAACTGAGGGACATATGTGTTGTTTCCAGCTTCTGACTATAACAAATAAAGCAGCTACGAACACAGCTGAGCAAATGTCCTTGTTGTATACTTGAGCATCTTTTGACTATATGCCTAAGAGTGGTATAGCTGAGTCTTGAGGTAGCACTATTCCTAATTGTCTGAGAAAGCACCAGATTGATTTCCAAAGTGGTTGTGCAAGTTCACATTCCCAGCAGCAATGGAGGAGGGTTCCTCTTTCTCCACATCCTCTCCAGCATGTGTTGTCACTAGAGTTTTTTATATTAGCCATTTTGATGGGTGTAAGGTGAAATCTCAGGGTCATTTTGATTTGCATTTCCCTGATGACTAAGGACATTGAGCATTCCTTTAAGTGTTTCTCTGTCATTCGACGTTCCTCTATTGAGAATTCTCTGTTTAGCTCTGTGCCCCATTTTCTGATTGGGTGACTGTTTAACCAGTAACCCAATTTGATTTGTTGCTGTTTAACTTCTTTAGTTCTTTATATATTCTGGATGTTAGCCCTCTGAAAGCTATAGGGTTGGTAAAGATTCTTTCCCAATCTGTAGGCTGTTGTTTTGTTCTGATGACAGTGTCCTTTGCTTTATGGAAGCTTTTCAGTTTCATGAGGTCCCATTTGTTGATTGTTGATCTTAGAGCCTGTGCTATTGGTGTTCTCTTTAGGAAGTTGTCTCCTGTGCCAATGAGTTCAAGGCTCTTACCCACTTTTCTTCTAACAGGTTAGTGTGTCTTATATTGTGGTCTTTGATCCACTTGGACTTTAACTTTGTGCAGGGTCATACATATGGATCTATTTTCATTTTTCTACATGTAGACATCCATTTAGTCCAGCACCATTTGTTGAAGATGCAATCGTTTTTCCATTGTATGATTTTTGGCATCTTTGTCAAAAATCAGTTGTCCATAGCTGTGTGAGTTTATTTCTGGGTCTTCTATTTGATTCCTTTGATCCACCATTCTGTTTCCATGCCAATAACATGCAGTTTTTATTACTATGGCTCTATAGTACAGCTTGAGATCAGGGATGGAGATACTTCCAGAATATCTCTTATTATAGAAGATTGTTTTAGCAATTCTGGGTTTCTTGTTATTCCATATGAAGTTGAGAATTTTTCTTTCAACGTCTTCAAAGAATTGTGTTGGTAATTTGTTAGGAACTGCATTGAATCTGTAGATTGTTTTTGGTAAGATGGCGATTTTTACTATGTTAATGCTACTGATCCATGAGCATGAGGGATCTTTCCATCTTCTGATATCTTCTTCTATTTCTTTCTTCAGAGACTGAAAGTTTTTTCATACAAATCTTTGACTTGCTTGGTTAGAGTTACACCAAGGTACTTTATGTCCTTTGTAGTTATTGTGAAGGGTGTAGTTTCCCTAATTTCTTTCTCAGCCCTTTTGTCTTTTGTATACAGGAGAGCTTCTGATTTTTTTTTTAGTTGATTTTCTATCCAGCCACTTGGTTGAAGGTATTTATCAGCTGTAGGAGTTCTCTGGTAGAATTTTTGGGGTCACTGATGTATACTATTATATCATCTGCAAATAGTGATACTTTGACTTCTTCCCTTGGGAACTGAATCCACTTGATCTCCTTTAATTTTCTAATTGCTGTAGCAAGGACTTCAAGTACTATGTTAAAGAGGTATGGAGAGAGTGGGCATCATTGCCTTGTCCCTGATTTCAGTGGGATTGATTTAAGTTTCTCTCCATTTAGTTTGATGTTGGCTATAGGCTTGGTGTATATTGCTTTACTATTTTTAGGTAAGTGCCTTTTATCCCTGATCTCTCCAGGACTTTAAACATAAATGAATGTTGGATTTTATCAAATGCTTTTTCAGCATCTAAGGAGATCATCATGTGGTCTTTTTCTTTCAGTTTGTTTATATGGTGGATTACATTGATGGATTTCCACATATTGAACCACCCTTGAATGCCTGGGATGAAGCCTACTTGGTCATAGTGGATGATATCTTTCATGTGTTCTTGGATATGGTTTGTGAGTATTTTATTGAGAATTTTCGCATCAATGTTCATAAGAGAGATTGGCCTGAAATTCTCTTTTTTTGTTGGGTCTTTGTGAGGTTTAAGTATCAAGGTGACGGTGGCTTCATAGAATGAGTTTGGTAATGTTCCTTATGTTTCTATTCTGTGGAATAGTTTGAAGAGTATTGGTGTTAGCTGTTCTTTGTAGGTCTGGTAAAATTCTGCCCTGAAACCATTTGGTCCTGGGCTTTTTTTTTTTTTTTTTTTGGATGGGAGACTTTTGATAACACCTCCTATTTCCTTAGGTGATAGAGGACTATTTAATTCATTTACCTGTTCTTGATTCAGCTGTGGCAAATGGAATCGATCAAGAAAAATGTCCATTTATTTTAGATATTAAAATTTTCTGGCATATAGGCTTTTGAAGTAATACCTAATAATTGTTTGGATTTCCTCAGTGTCTGTTGTTATGCACCCCTTTTCATTTCTGATTTTGTTGATTTGGATGGTGTCTCTCTGCCTTTTAGTTAATTTTGCTAAGGGTTTGTCTATCTTCTTTATTTTCTCAAAGAACCAGCTTTTGATTTCATTGATTCTTTGAATTGTTTTATTTGTTTCTACTTTATTTATTTCAGCCCTGAGTTTGATTATTTCCAGCCATCTTCTCCTCTTGAGTATGTCTGTTTCTTTTTTTCTAGAGCTTTCAGGTGAGCTTTTAAGTTGCTTGTATGAGATGTTTCAAATTTCTTCTTCTTTTTAAAAAATAATTTTTATTTTTTATATTAACCACGGGTTATTTATTTTGTATCCCAGCCGTAGCCTCCTCCCTCTTTCCCTCCCAATCCTACCCTTTCTCCCTTACCTCCTCCCTGCCCTTTTCCAAGTCCACTGATAGGGGAGGTCCCCCTCCCCTTCCATCTGACCCTAGCTTATCAGGTTATCTTCAGGACTGGCTGCAGTGTCATCCTCTGTGGCCTAGCAAGACTTTCACATTTTTTCTTGAAGGTGCTTGCTATGAACTTTCCTCTTAGTGCTGCTTTCATTGTGTCTCATAAGTTTGGGTATGTTATGCCTTCATTTTCATTGAATTCTAGGAAGTCTTTGATTTCTTTATTTGTCCCCTGACCCAGCTGTCATTGAGTAGCGAGTTATTCAGTTTTCATGTGTGCGTAGGCTTTTTTCTATTTCTGTTGTTGTTGAGGTCCAGCTTTAGTCCATGATTGTCAGATAGGATACAAGAGATTATTCCAATCTTCTTGTATCTGTTGAGGCTTGCTTTGTGACCACCTATATGGTCTATTATGTAGAAGATTCCATGAGGTGCTGAGAAGAAGGTACATTCTTTTGTGTTTGAGTGAAAAGTTCTGTAGATTTCTGTTAGGTCCATTTGATTCATGACCTCTGTCAGAGTCAGTGTTTCCTTGTTTAATTTCTGTTTTGTTGACCGGTCCTTTGTTGAGAGTGGGGTGATGAAGTCTCCCACTATTAATGTGTGGGGATCTATGTGATCTCTGTGTGATTTCAGTTTCATTAATGTTTCTTTTACAAATGTGGGTGCTCTTGTATTTGGGCCATAGATGTGCAGAATTGTTATGTCTTCTTGGTGGAATTTTCCTTTGATGAGTATGAAGTGTCCTTCTCTACCTCTTTGATTAATTTTGGTTAAAAATCTATTTTATTAGATATTAGAATGGCTGTTCCTCCTTGCTTCTTGGGTCCATTTGCTTGGAAAACCATATTCCAGCCCTTTACTCTCAGGTAATATCTATCTTTGTGACTTAGGTGTGCTTCTTGTATGCAACAGATTACTGGATCTTTTTACATATCCATTATGTTAGTATGTGTCTTTTTATTGCAGAGTTGAGTCTGTTGATGTTGAGGGAGATTAATGACCAGCTGTTAGATCCTTTGATATTGATGTTGACTGCGGTAGTGTGTTTGTGTGGTAGGCTACTTTTAGTTTTGCTGTTGTGAGGTTATTTATTTCCTGTGTTTTCCTGAATGTAGTTAGCTTTCCTGGGTTGTATTTTTCATTCTAGTATCTTCTGTACTGTTGGATTTGTGGGTAGGTATTGTTGAAATTTGTTTTTGTCATTGAATATCTTGTTTTATCCATCTATGATGACTGAGAGTTTTGCTGGGTAAACTACCCTGGGCTGACATCTATATTCTCTTAGGTCTGCATGATATTCTTCCAGGCTCTTCTGGCTTTCATAGTCTCTGTTGAGAAGTCAGGTGTGATTCTGATGGGTTTGCCATTATATGTTACTTGGCCTTTTCCCTTGCAGGTTTTAATATTTTTTTCTGTGTTCTGTGTACTTAATGTTTTGATTATTATGTAGTGGGAGGATTTTCTTTTCTTGTCTAATTTATTAGGTGTTCTGTAGGCTTCTTGTATTCTTATAGGCCTCTCCTTTAAGTTGGGGAAATTTTCTTTTATGGTTTTATTGAAAATATTTTCTGAGCTTTGGAGACAAGAATCTGCTCTTTCCTCTAATCCTATTGTTCTTAGGTTTTGTCTTTTCATATTGCCTTGGATTTCTTAGACGGTTTGTGTCAGGAATTTTTTAGATTTAACATTTTCCTTGACAGATACATCGATTTCTTCCATTGTATCTTCCACACCTGAGATTCTTTCTCCCATCTCTTGTAGTCTATCGGTTATGCTTACCTCTGTAGTTCCTGTTTTCTTCGCTAGGTTCTTCCTCTCCATGATTTCCTCTGTTTGTATTTTCTTTAATTTTTCCAATTCTATCTTCAGATCTTGAGCCATTTTGTTAATTTCCTTAACCTGTCTGACTGTATTTTCCTGTTTTTTCTTCAAATCCTTAAGCTGTTTGTTTGAACAATCCTCTTTTTCTTTTATTTCTTTCAGTGATTTAATTATTTCCTCTCTAAAGACCACAAACTGTTTGGCTGCATCTTCCCATATTTCTTTACAGATGGCCATGACTTTATCTTCCTCTAATTCTTTATGAATTTTATTTGTTTCCTCTATTTACCTCTTCATAAACATAGATGTAAGGTCATCTTCTTGAATTTCATTTATGCTGTGGTGTCCAGAGCTGCTTGCCCCTGGATAACTGGGTTCTAGAGATACCATATTGATCTGTCTTCTGTTGGTTGAGCTTTTACACTGGCCTCTACCCATTGGGCTATCTTAGGTGTTGGGTGTTAGCTTCTGGTGCTTCCTGGAATCCTGGGGTGGGGAGAATTCCCTTGTCAAGAAGATGATTCTTCCTGAAGGAGGCCTCCTCACCTTTTTGGGTATGTCACCAAATGGCTTGTATTTCTCAGGAATTGTCACAGCTCACCTCAGGCGTATAGACTTGAGTGGTAACTGTGGTCTTTGTTAGTCAGGGGGGCTCTCCTCTCACCTGAAGAAGTTCTGGAGACAGCTGCCCTACTGCTGGGTTTCTTGCTCTGAATTTAGTGAACTGCTGCTGTTGTTCTTACTCTGTTTTCTAGGCATAGCCCTTTTTAAGTACCTGGGTGCCCTGCAGTTTGGTCAGTTCAGTTAGGGATAACTGGCTGTCCCTTGGACCAGTATCTGGGTGCTGGTCTTGGGGATCTCAGGCTTCTGTAGGTCTGAGGTTGGAGCTCTGTGCCCCAGTACCCAAGCAGTAATCAGTGGCAGGTGAGCACAGGTCTCATGCAGGCAGCAGGAGTCTAGAGCCTGGAGCCTGTGGGGACCCAGAAACTTTTCAAGCGCTTGGTGTCCTGAGATGGGACAAGATGTTTTCCCTACTATGGAGTTTCCTCCCAATAGGAAGACCCCGTCTGTGTTGTTTTGGGGTCCACAGTTCCATCTGGGATGGTGCATAGAGTGCATAGGCACAGGCAAGTGGTGGCTTCAAGCTGGGGACTGGGTGCCTGCAGGGATCAGGGAACTTTTCCCAGAACTTTTCCATGAGTGTGGGGGGAGGGTTCAGCTGAGTGCTCTAAAGTTGGACATACTGTTTCCCTGTAGGGTTTTCTCATGACTGGGAAAACTAGTCTCTGGTGCCCTAGGGTGCACAAGTCTGTCTGTGACAGAGTCGGGTGCACAGCAGGTCTCTGGGCTGGTGGCTGTGCACCCACTGATCCCCCCGGACCTTTTCCAGGGATAGATTGGGTGACCTGAGGTCTGTCCTGATTGCTTCCTTCCCTATGGGGTTTTTTCACGACTCAAAATCCCAGTCTCTGGTGTTTTGGTGCCCACAGTTCAGCCTAGGAAGGTGATCAGCACACGCAGGAATGTGGCTCTGGGCTGGCAACCGAGTGCTGCCGGGAACTCTTCTGGGTTTTAGCTGGGTAACCTGAGAATGGATCCAATTGCTTCCTCTCACCTGGGAATCACAATCACCTGTGTTTTAAGGCCCATAGTTCAGTCTCTTGGTTACTGTGCTGACACTGCTGTCCTGCTCCTCAGACACAATTCCTCCCGGCGCTGCCATCTTGGATTTATGTAATTATATTTTAATTTCAAAATTCTTAATTTCAAGAAGATGGAATTCCATGTAACTCAAGGCAAATGTAAAGCCAAACTTTAATGTCATGAAATTGCATTTTAATTGTCCTCTCTGCAATAAATCTTGCAGACAAAATGCTAGACAAAATACTCAGTAAATTTTGATTTTCTGTTAAAGGGAAAAATATTTTTATACAGGTATCTCTCTGCATGACACATCTGGACAGTGAATCTTATGTGTTGCTGATTTGAAATTCAATTTTACTGGATTTAGCACTTTTAGTTAATAAATCTATAATGCTTTTCTCCTAAATGTGGGCTTTTGCAAACACAAATTCCCATTTTTATGTTCCTCTAATTAAACAGAAGGCATTGCTAGGGACATTTTTCCCCTCCCTATTTCAAGAAATATTTTCTTTGAGTGATCTCTTAAATATTTTTCAAAATATTCTCCCTCATCACTAAATCAAATAACTTAAATACTAATTAAAATGTCTGTATACAGATACCGGCTGTATCCTGTTTAGTAACCATGCTTTCAAGTTTCCAGAGCAATCTGATGCACTATCAATAGAAAAAGAAACGACACCGCTAATTTGAACCTCAGTTAAATCCTGATTCGTCTTCACTACAAAACTTAATTGCTTTGAGCAATGATATCAACAAAATGAGTCATTGAGAATATACTGAGATTTCATAGAACTGAAAGATAACTGAGTTCCTATTCAAGAATTACTATTTTTAGTAACACTAACTGTATTGGTTCCCAATGCATTTCCAGAAATTATCAAAATTTGTATTTATTTTTGAAATTTAAAAAATGCCATGAAAGGTACAACCTTTATCCCTCCACATAATTTCCCCAAAATTGTTGTTGGTTTGCTCATTTGCAGACTCAGCCCTGAAAATGTTCTACCATTTGCAGTAACTAAACATTTTTTGTTGATTTTTAATTGTGTAAGGGATTGAACCTGAGCCCTTATACATGGTGAAGAGGCACTTTACCAGTTAACTGCATCCCATCGCCTGCAATACCTTTATATTTTAGGTCTTCAATTTTTATCCTAACTGCAAACATTGCTTTTCATGATAAGAAATCTAGACCGGTTAATTGCCTTAATAAGGTTTATGAAAAATTTAATGGCCATGCTGCATGTTTGCTCTGTAGCAGAGCAGGATTGAATGGTTTGAGCACCGCTGCTGTGTGTTGTGAGGGGATTTCAAACGAGTTCCAAAGTCGCAACATGACTTGAATGGCTTAGGAGTGTGAGATCTGCTGCTCGATGTTCTGAGGGAAGCTCAATCAAGTTCCGAAGTCCCAAAATGATGGTGGCGACCAGTGCACACCGTTTCTGAGAGGCAGAGGATTGGAAACTCAGAAATTGGTGAGTGGAGGGGCAACGGAAGCCGGAAAATCGACATTGTGGCTTCCTGAAGAAGGGGGGACATCACAGGAGCGGAGAACTTTTTTATTCAGGTCAGAGGCTGACCTCTCTGGGAACGGAGAAGGGCATATTCCTTCTGGAGGAGTCGAGCCACAGGGCCAGTGACACAGAACTTGCTGCCTGAGAACAAAGACAGCAGAGGCGGAGATACTAGCACCTCAGCCTCAGCAGCCAGCCTCACCCATTTAACGAGCCCCAAATCCACGGAACAATCCTGCCTGGGTCCCATGCCTGGAAGTGGCCGGCTTTACCTACTCCACAGA
The DNA here is from genome assembly GCF_907164565.1 of Psammomys obesus. Classification (NCBI taxonomy): domain Eukaryota; kingdom Metazoa; phylum Chordata; class Mammalia; order Rodentia; family Muridae; genus Psammomys; species Psammomys obesus. Next base: position 11,852,675 of record NW_026585987.1, on the reverse strand, counting down.
GCATGACTCTATGAGCTGCTCAGCCCCTCAGTGGCAGACAGCGGGCTGTGCAGCCACCAAAGTCCAGCGGACCTGCAAAATCACCCAGGTGCACCAAGCAACTAGCCATGGTAGTGGCCCCACAGGACTTTCTGGCAAGCACCTGGACACTCCAGTTCTGCAGCTGCAGCTGGACTCCCAGGTACAGCGGCTGCAATACCACTGAGCGGTCTGAGCGCACATTTGGCTCAGCAGGTTCAAACCTGCCAGTAGAGAACAGGAGAAACCCCTGTGATTTATGATTTGACCTGCTAGAGAGTGAGTGCACCCCCAAGTGCCTGCAGAGCCCCAGATCCAGGGTGCTTCTAAGCTAGAAGCCAGACATCAGATATCCCCCACCCACACATCCACTGTGGGAAACAGAGGGTTTCTTGGGACAAGGAAGCCCAGCTCTGTGGAGCTACCAGTGGAGTTTAGGCAAATAATTCCTGGAGCTCAGTTAGAGGCAAATACCAGTAGCCTGTAGGCCACTGATGTACTCAGGGTTGCACATGCGATCATCACCACTAATGCTAATACTTCAGTGCCCACAACCCCTTCGGTGACCACAAGGTGCCCCTCCCTCACACTGAAGGCCTCTCCATTCTCTAACACCCTGTCCCTCAAGGCAAACTTTCACGGACACGCACCCATACACACTTGTTTGCATTTGTCCTTCTGTGCCCTAGGACTTTCCTCTGACAGGTACAGCTGAAGCACCAATGCACATGCTGAAAACATTGGACCTCTCTCATCTCTCTGAAGAATTCTCCAGACACCAGAGAAAGACAGTACCAATCGGAACTGTAGAATCCAAGAACAAACAGTGAAGGTTACAGATAAGCAAATGGCCAGAGGTCAGTGAAAGAACACACCCAACAAAAATCAGGAAATTATGGCTTTACCAGCAACCCCCAAAATCAGTGGATACTCCAATTCATCGGAAACACAGGAAAATGACCTTAAAGATATGCTTATCCAGTTATTAGAGTCATATAAAGAGGAAACAAACAAATCTCTCAGAGAAATAGCCATGCAAATACAGAGAGATAAAGAGAAAACTAAGAAATCTCTCAAAGAATTGGCTTCCCAGGTGGAGGCAAAGAAATAGGAAATGAACACAGTTCTCAAAGAAACACAGGCTAATATAGCCAAACAAATTGAGGGACAAGTAGAGGCAAAATTAGTGGCATATAGAAAAGAAATGAACAAAAATATAGAGCCCATCATACAGAGACAGGAAGCCACATTCAAACAGATGAAGAAAATGGTTCAAGACATAAAAATAGAATTAGAATCAATAAAGAAAACACAAACTGAGAAAACCCTGGAGCTGGAGAATTTAGAGAAAAGATCAGGAACCACAAAAGTAAACATCACCAACAGAATCCAAGAGAAGGAATAGAGAATCTCTGGTGCTGAAGATATGCTTGCAGAAATTGATACTTTTCACAAAGAAAAGGTAAAATTGGAAAAGTCCCAAACACAAAACACCCAAGAACTCAAACACACCATGAAAAGGTGAAATCTAAGAATAATAGGAATTGATGAAAAAGAAGATTCTAATCTCCAAGGTCCAGATAATATCTTCAAGAAAATTTCCCCAACTTAAAGAAAGAGATGTTTATAAACATACAAGAGGCCTACAGAACATCAGACAGACTAGACAAGAAAAGAAAATCCTCATATGACATCATTGTCGAAACACTAAATATACAGAACAAAGAAAAGATATTAAAAGCAGCAAGGGAAAAAGGCCAAGTAGCATAAAAGGTAGACCTATCAGAATCACACCAGACCTCATCAGAAAAAATGAAAGCAAGAATTTCCTGGGAGGATGTCATGCAGACTTTAAGGACCACAGATGCCAACCCAGACTACTATAGCCTGCAAAGCTTTCAATCAACATAGATGGAGAAAACAAAATATTCCATGATAAAACTAAATTTAAGCAATTTCTACACAGCAAACCAGCCATACAGAAGATACTGGAAGGAAAACTCCAATCCAACGAAAACTATTCCCAAGAAAACATAGGATACAGATAATGTCCCTACAAAAATTAAAAGAAAATAAACAATGAATCACAGTAAGACCACCACCTCCACAACAAAAGGAACTACTGTTTATTCGTCACTATTATCTATCAACATCAATGGACTCAACTCTCCAATAAAAAGACATAGACTAACAGAATGGGTGCAGAAACAGGATCCAACATTTTGCTGCATCCAAAAAACACACCTCTGCAACAAAGATAAACACTACCTCAGAGTAAAGGGCTGGAAAACTGTTTTTCAAGCAAATGGACCCAGAAAACAAGCTGGGGTAGCTATCCTAATATCTAATAAAATGGAATTTCAACCAAAATTAATCAAAAAAGATAAGAAGGGGCGCTACATTCTCGTCAAAGGAAAAATCCACCAAAAGGACATCACAATTCTGAACACCTATGCCCCAAATATAAGAGTGCCTACATTCATAAAGGAAACATTATTAAAACTTAAATCATACATCCATCCCAACATGTTAATAGTAGAAGACTTTAACACCCCTCTCTGACCAGAGGACAGATCATCTAAACAGAAGCCAAATAGGGAAACAAAGGCACTTACAGAGGCCCTAACTCACATGGACCTAATAGATGTCTACAGAAATTTTCACCCATATTCAAAAGAGTATACCTTCTTTTCAGCACCTCATGGAACCTTCACCAAATAGACCATATAGTTGGTCACAAAGCAAGCCTTAACAGATACAAGAAATGGAAATAATCCCCTGTATTCTATCTGACCTCCACTGACTAAAGCTGGACCTCAACAACAACAGAAATAACATAAAGCCTACACATACATGGAAGCAACTCTCTGTTCAATGACAGCTGGGTTAAGGAAGAAAGAAAGAAAGAAATTAAAAACTTCCTAGAATTCAATGAAAATTAAGGTAAAATATACCTAAATTTATGGGACACAATGAAAGCAGTGCTCAGAGGAAAATTCATAGCACTAAGTGCCTTCAAGAAGAAATTTGTGACATCTCATACAAGCAAGTTAATGGCCCAAATGAAAGCCCTAGGGGGAAAAAAAAAAGAGCAGATACACCCGATACACCCAAGAGGAACAGACGGCTGAAAATAATCAAACTCAGGGCTGAAATAAATCAATTAGAAACAAATAAAACTATTCAAAGAATCAATGAAGCCAAGAGCTGGTTCTTTGAGAAAATCAACAAGATAGACACATCCTTAGCCAAACTAACTAAAAGGCAGAGAGAAACTATTCAAATTCAGCAAAATGAGAAACAAAGAGAGAGACATAACAACATACACTGAGGCAATCCAAATAATCATTAGGTCATACTACAAAAGCCTATATGCCACAAAATTTGAAAATCTAAAAGAAATAGACAATTTTCTTGATAGATTCCATCTACCAAAATTAAGTCAAGCTCATATAGAAAGACTGAATAGTCCTACATCCCCCAAGGAAATTGAAGCAGTCATCAACAGTCTTTCTTCCAAAAAAAAAAGCCCAGGGCCAGATGGTTTCAGCATATAATTCTACCAGACCTTCAAAGAAGTGATAATTCCTATTCTCTTCAAATTATTGCACAAAATAGAAACAGAAGGAACTTTACCAATCTATGAAACCACAGTCACCTTGATACCTAAACCACGCAAAGACCCAACAAAAAAGAGAACTTCATACTTATCTCTCTTATGAACATTGATGCAAAAACACTCAATAAAATACTTGCAAACCAAATCCAAGAACACATAAAAGATATCATCCACCATGGCCAAATAGGCTTCATCCCAGGCATGCAAGGATGGTTCAATATACAGAAATCCATCAATGTAATCCACCACATAAACAAACTGAAGGGGAAAAAACCACATGATCATCTCCTTAGATGCTGAAAAGGCATTTGACAAAGTCCAACACCCATTCATGTCTAAAGTCTTGGAGAGACCAGGAATACAAGGCACATATCAAAACATAGTAAAGGTAATATATAGCAAGCCTATTGCCAACATCAAACTCAATGGAGAGAAACTTAAATGAATCCCACTGAAATCATGGACAAAGCAAGGCTGCCCACTCTCTCTGTATGTCTTCAACAGTACTTGAAGTCCTAGCTAAAGCAATAAGACAACTAAAGGAGATCAAGGGGATACAAATCAGAAATGAAGAGGTCAAAGTTTCACTATTCGCAGATGATATGATAGTATACATGAGTGACCCCCCCAAAAAAAATTCATCCAGAGAATGCCTTCAGCTAATAAACACCATTAGCAAAGTGGCTGGATACAAAATTAACTAAAAAAAAAAAAATCAGAAGCCCTCCTGTATACCAAGGACAAAAGGGCCGAGAAAGAAATCAGGGAAACAACACCCTTCACAATAGCCACTAATAACATAAAGTACCTTGGGGTGACTTCAACCAAGCAGGTGAAGACCTGTTTGAAAAAAACTTCAGGTCTCTGAAGAAAGAAATTGAAGAAGATATCAGAAGATGGAAAGCTCTCCCCTGCTCTTGGATTGGTAACATAGTGAAAATGGCCCTCCTTACAAACAAAAGCAATTTACAGATTCAATGCAATTCCCATCAAAATACCAACACAGTTCTTTATAGAACTTCAAAGAAAAATTCTCACCTTCATATGGAGAAACAAAAAACCCAGAATTTCCAAAACAATCCTGTACAAGAGATCATCTGGAGGTATCTCCATCCCTAATCTCAAGCTGTACTACAGAGTAATAGTAATAAAAATGGCATGGTATTGGCATAGAAGCAGAAAGGTGGATGAATGGAACTGAATAGAATACCCAGAAATAAACCCAAACACCTATGAATACTTGATTTTTTTTTTACAAAGAAACCAAAACTATTCAATGGAAAAAAAGACAGCATCTTCAGCAAATGGTGCTGATCCAACTGGGAGTCCTGCACAGATGTAGCCCATGACAGTTCAGTGTCCAAGTGGGTTCCATAGTTATGGGAACAGGGACTGCCTCTGACATAAACTGATTAGCCTGCTCTTTGATCACCTCCCCCTGAGGAGGGAGTACCCTTACCAGGGCACTGAAGATGACAGTGCAGCCACTCCTGATGAGATCTGATAGACTACGATCAGAAGGAAGGAGAGGAGGACCTCCCCTATTAGTGGACTTCGGGAGGGGCATGGGTGAAGAAGGAGGGAAGGTGGAATTGGGAGAAGAGGAGGGAGGGGCTTATGGGGGAATACAAAGTAAATAAAGTATAATTAATAACAGTTAAAAAAAATAAAAAATATATTAATGTCTCGATTGCTTCCTCATCTGGACAGTAATACAATATCATAGGGTTGAGAGATGTTGTACTTTTCTACTGCTGTGATAACTCTTCATGATCATCTCAACTTATAAAAGACAGGGTTTTCTTGAACTTATAGTTCCTGAGGGTTAGGGCCCATATTGGTAGAGAAAACATAGCACTAGACATGGTGACTGAAGCTGAAAGGTGAAAGCTGAGGGTTGGGTTTACATCATGAACAGAAAACAAGAAACAGAGAAAAGTAGAAATGGCATATGGCTTTTGAAACCCCAACTCCTGTTCCCAGTAACACACTTCCTCCAGCAAGGCCACACCTCCTAAACTTACCCAAATAGTGTCACCAACTGGAAACCAAGTATTCAAACATCTGAACTAATGGGGGACATTTTCATTAAAACCATCCAAAGGGAAGTCCCGTTTTATTTTTCAAAGATTTATTTATTTTTATTACTATGTATAAATGTGGGGGCATGCCTTTGAGTGTGGGTGCTTGGGAAGGCCAGGGAAGTAGATCTTCCTGGAGCTGGTGTTGCAAGCAATTATAAGCCCTTCAACATGATTCTTCTGCAAGAGCAGGATGCACTCTTTACTACTGAGCCATCTCTCTAGCCCTGTGATGGTATCCATTTAAATGATGATCATGAAGAAGTTGGCATTGTTGCTTGGCCTATGTACATAACAATGCTTTAAAAGTATGAGCAGTTATTATTTTATTGTTATTTTTATTGTTTCTAAAAAGATCTTTTTATCCTGTGTGACAATCTTGTTCTGTCTATTGTAGTCTTGAGCAAACAGAAATCCCTATTTTTCTGTTTCTCTAATCAAATTGAAGACATTTAAAACTAAGCATTGCAGCACAATGCTATGAGTGATAGAAAGTCATGTCACAAATCCTCCCTTTCTTCCCTTGACATCTACTGAAAATTTTAACTCAGCCAAAGATGTTTTACCATAGTCCCATTCTTTTTGATATAGTTAGCACAAGTATGGAACAAGCAAGTAAAGTAATAGAGCATCTCTCTTCCACATCATGAGCTGCAGTCCAGTGTTGCTAAAACAGGAAGTAAGAGATAACAGCAGAGTTTGTATTTGGGTGTTGGCCTTCAAGAAGTTGGTCAGTTTTATTTATCCCTTGGGTTATGACTTTTGGGAGATACAAGTGAACATCTGGCGTATTTTTTAGGGCTTCTCTGCCTTAGCAGAACTTGATTTTCATTCTTTTTCTCTGTATCCTACGACTGACATGATTGTGGAATAGCTCTTGGTTCTGGGTATAAAGCCTCTGGAGGGACGAACAGACTCAGATACTATGCTGAGTTCTCTGAATTTGTTTCTGGGAAACAAAGTCTTTGGTACTTTCAAATCTCCATAATGTCTTCAAACAATTAAGAGAAAAAATATTTTATTCATATTTTTTCTTTTTTTCTTTTTATTTTTTTAACTTTTATTAATTACACTTTACTCATTTTGTATCCCCCCATAAGCCCCTCCCTCCTCCCCTCCCAGTCCCACCCTCCCCCCCTTTCTGCATGTATGCCCCTCCCCAAGTCCACTGATAGGGGAGGTCCTCCTCTCCTTCTTTCTGATCTTAGTCTATCAGTTCTCATCAGAAGTGGCTGCATTGTCAGGGTTCTAGGTTATCTCCACGGATAGACCTTGGTTGGAGTATGAGTCTCTGGGAAGTTCCCTGTGTTCAAATTTTCTTGTTCTGTTGCTCTCCTTGTGGAGTTCCTGTCCTCTCCAGCTCTTATTCAGATTTTTATGTCTGAGCAAATTGATACCCAAGTTCAAGCACTCTGGAAACCGAAGTGAGAGGAGCACCTGAGCCCAGAAGTTTGAGACTAGCATGGGTAAGATGATGAAAATCCATCTCAAAACAAAAACAACACAAATTTCCTTTGGTTCCCATTGGGATGGCTCATCCTAAGTGAGATGTCACACAAAATGCAAGAGCAGAGAAAGCCTTTACTTTTTCCATTTAATTATCTCAGTCATCTCTAGCACCACAATCTTAGGAGACATATGCCTAGAACAGATAGACCACCTTTGACTATTATTTTGTCTCAAAATATTTAGGTTCCTACATTTATCTATTTTAAAATAGATAATACTGTCTCTCTAGTTTGATCCCAGCTTGAATTTAGGAGAAAAAAGATCCCCATAGTACAATAATTCTTTGTCTCTCTCCTCCCTTCTTCTCACTGTGTGTGTGTATGTTTGTGTGTGTGTTTGTATTTTTGTACATGCATGATTTCATATGTGTAATAGCATGCAAATCTGAGAGGACAATGTTGGTGTCATTTTTCAGGAGATTTTTCACTGTGCTCTTTTTTTCCTGGCACAAGGGACCTGGATCTAACCACTTAGGCTATGCTGACTGAGCCAGGAGTCCCACTGATCTGCCTAACTCTATCTCTATATCCTTGGGATTGCAAGCACACACCAGTATAGCCACGTTTTTACATGAGGTCTGGGCATCCAAATTCAGATGCTAATACTTGTGTGTCAAATATTACTTCAGAAATTAAGCTATATATAGCCCAACACAGTCTTTCTTTTTCAGAAAAAAAAATCATTGATCAATATAGTTTGAGCTATTTATGTGAAATTATACCTGAAGTCTTGATCTTTAACAGAAATTTCAAGTATGTTGGGAGTATGTTTATATTAATAATGCATATGACATGAATTTCTAATTGTCTTTCTTCCCTAGATGATTTTAACCTTTCCTAGGTCACTTCTCATTGTACCATTCATCATCTTGAACTAACTTTATATATGACTTCGATAATCTGGTTTCTCTTAAGACAGCAAGTTGAAACATTATTTTATAATGAGTTAAATTACATGTAAATACATATACAAATACCATAGTGCCAGGAATGAGAAACCTCCTTTTGAATTGTTGGTCACAAGAGTCTAAGAGACTACCTAAATAATAGTGGGTATAGATGTGGCCTCTGGCTATTTCCCAGTGGTTAAAGGTAGGGCACTATTGCTGAAGAAACCACAAACTTTAGATACAGGACCCAGAAAATTCAAGTTAGAACTGACCTGAAATCCTCCTGCCTAGGGCATGACTTTCATAGTACCAAAAGGTGCTATGAAATTTGCCAAGGGAGAGAAGCAATCAGTAGTCCTACCCTGCTGTGTTGCTTATGCCTACATACATATATATAAATATACACATGCATATGTATATATGTATGTATATATATAAATTATGTATATAATAAATACATAATTTTACATATCTTTCAGCTTTCATTTATGTATTTATTCATATATACATATATATATGTATGGACATATGTACATACATGTACCTTTATACTCGTATACACACATATATGTACATGTGTATCATGTGTATTTATATATACATTTGTACACTTACATATATACACACATATGTAGACACATACATGCTTTATATATACACATAGGTATGTGTGTGTATGTATACAAATATACTTATTATACACATACATATATACATATATGTGTATATATGTGAGTAAATATAAATATGTGTGTATGGATGTATACATATATGAATAAATATATAAATGCAACCTGCTTATGATCTCAATACTAAGCTGATTTGACTCTTTGGACTTTTTACCAGTGGTGATGATGGAGCATTTAATAGCTTTTTTCTGCACATTTTTATTATGAAAATTATGCCCTAGATTAGTCTGAATTTGAGAGCATACATTGCTTACCATCTATTGTTACATTTCTGCTCACAGGACTTATGAGGCCAGCCACCAACTCATGATCTCTCATTGGGCACATTATTTAAAGTCTCATTTTGGACTATCCTGGAAATTAGGTACAAACATCAGGCTGGAGACCTTTTAAAATCACGTTAAAGCCACACTAACTCAATTTCTGCTGAGTTGGTTGTATTTTATGTCCCCCACTTAAACCTTTTACTTTTTAATCATTTTTATTTTTGTTGTTTATGAAAAGATAAATGATTCAATCATCTGTACCAAATACGTGGGAGAAAAGCTGATAGGATGTTGAAAAGACAGTCTCGAAAAAGATAAGAAACAAGTGAATGAAGGAAGCTAGAATTTTGTCTCACAGACATGTTAATACAGTAGTCACTGAGGAAGATGAATGTGTCCAAACTACACATCAATCAATAAGTCCTGATAGCAAGGATGCTGGCTTGGAAGACAAGTTTGGCTATGGGCATTTATTTTGGTGTCATGGTAACAGAAGATCCATACTCTTTATATATACTAGTGTAAATCACTGATTCATGCTCTTAGCAGGCACCTCTGTTTCCTAAGAAGGTTAACTTGTGGTACATGTTTTAATTCACCATTTTATAGTACAATATTTTTGCTGATTTTAAAATTAAGGATTTAGAATATGGGAGTGCTCTTGCATTATGATTATTAGTATCTTACTGTCTTGTCTTCTTGTCATGACAGTTAACTGTGTGATCAGGAGCTGTTGTTTACCCTGTATATCCTGAAGCCTCCTACCAAACAATTTGTAGGAAATGCATTAGCAGGAAACAATGTGGACTCCAATTAGAGCTGGACAAACATTCAGAACTCAACTAGCTAAAACTTGATATTTTTGAAAAGAAGACACATAAGCCTTGAGTGGTAGGAAATAAATTATTTATGGAAGGCCTGATGACAAAATACACTATTTATAATGAAAACAAACACAAGAACTCAAAATATAACTTATTTCCTGTCACTTTCATGCAACTAATTGAATCCAATTAAAAAGTAAGTCGCCAGTGAATAATTAAGAAACTGCTTGTCACAAAGCATTGTCTTACAGGACAACTTCTTATGGATATAAACCTAGTCCTACAGGTTTCTATTTCCTAAACAGTTACTCTTTGTTAGTGAAAAGAAAGAAAGAAAGAAAGAAAGAAAGAAAGAAAGAAAGAAAGAAAGAAAGAAAGAAAGAAAGA
>NW_026585987.1:11807330-11842383 GCF_907164565.1 Psammomys obesus | reverse complement strand
AGAAAGAAAGAAAGAAAGAAAGAAAGAAAGAAAGAAAGAAAGAAAGAGAAAGAAATAACACCTGTGTTCTAGGCTCATTTGCATATAAGGGAAAAGAAAGATTGTTGCTTTCTGTAAAGAAAGCACATATAAAAGAATAAAATTCTACATTATCTATGAAATGTGTCCACAACACTTTAACTTGCATTTTTTTCTTTCCCCCCCAATAAGCCCCTCCTGATCCCACCCTCCCTCCCCCTTCTTCACAAATGCCTCTCCCAAAGTCCACTGATAAGGGAGGTCCTAGGTCCTCTTCTCCTTCCTTCTGATCTTAGTCTACCAGATCACATCAGGAGTGGCTGCATTGTCATCTTCTGTGACCTGGTAAGGCTGCTCCCCCTTCAGGGGGAGGTGATCAAAGAGCAGGCCAATCAGATTATGTCAGAGGCAGTCCCTATTCCCATTACTATGTAACCCAATTGGACACTGAACTGTCATGTGCTACATCTGTGCAGGGGTACTAGGTTATCTCCATGAATAGTCCTTAGTTGGAGTATGAGTCTCTGGGAAGTTCCCTGTGTTCAAATTTTCTGGTTCTGTTGCTCTCCTTGTGTGGTTCCAGTCCTCTCCAGCTCTTACTATTTCCCACTTCTTACATAAGATTCCATACGTTCTGCCCAACAGTTGGCCATAAGTCTCAGCGTCTGCTTTGATAGTCTGCAGGGCAGAGGCTTTCAGAGGCCCTCTGTAGCAGGTTCCTAGGTTGCTTCCTGTTTTCTTCTTCTGATGTCCATCCTCTTTGCCTTTTGGGATGGGGATTGAGCGTTTTAGTCAGGGTCCTCTTTCTTGATTAGTTTCTTTAGATGTACAGATTTTAGTAGGTTTATCCTATATTATATGTCTATATGAGTGAATAGATACCATGTGTGTCTTTCTGCTTCTGGGACAGCTCACTCAGGATGATCCTTTCCAGGTCCCACCATTTACCTGCAAATTTCATTATTTCCTTATTTTTGATTGCTGAGTAATACTCCATTGTGTAGATGTACCACAATTTCTGCATCCATTCTTCAGTTGAGGGGCATCTGGGCTGTTTCCAGCTTCTGGCTATTACAAATAAAGCTGCTACAATCATGATTGAGCAAATGTCCTTATTGTGTACTTGACCTCTTTTGGATATATGCCTAGGAGTGGTATGGCTGGATCTTGAGGAAGCAGTATTCCTAGTTGTCTGTGAAAGCGCCAGATTGATTTCCAGAGTGGTTGTACAAGTTTACATTCCCACCAGCAGTGGAGGAGGGTTCCCTTTTCTACACAATCTTCCCAGTATGTGTTGTCACTTGAGTTTTTCATCTTGGCCATTCTGATGGGTGTAAGGTGAAATCTCAGGATCTTTTTGATTTGCATTTCCCTAATGGCTAATAAGGTTGAGCATTTCTTTAAGTGTTTCTCTGCCATTCGATATTCCTCTACAGAGAGTTCTCTGTTTAGCTCTGTTCCCCATTTTTTAATTGGATTACTTAGTTTGCTGCTTTTCAGCTTCTTTAGTTCTTTATATATACTGGATATTAGTCCTTTGTCAGATAAAGCTTGGTGAAGATTCTTTCCCAATATGTAGGCAGTCGTTTTGTTTTGATGATGGTGTCCTTTGATTTACAGAAGCTTTTCAGTTTCAGGAGGTCCCATTTATTGATTGTTGCTCTCAGAGCCTGTGCTGTTGGTGTTCTGTTCAGGAAGTTGTCTCCTGTGCCAATGAGTTCAAGGGTATTCCCCACTTTTTTTTCTAACCGATTTAATGTGTCTGGTTTTATGTTGAGGTCTTTGATCCACTTGGACTTTAGTTTTGTGCAGGGTAACTTGCATTTTTTAACTGATAGTTGTGAATTTGGGGTGAACACGCTATTTTTCTTTCTCTCCCCTGACCCAAACTATTGCATTTATTTGTTTTTCTTTAATTTTTTTTACTTTTTAAATTAATTACAGTTTATTCACATTGTATCCCAGCCACAGCCCCCTCCCTCATCCCCTCCCAATCCTGTCCTCCCTCCCTCAACTCCTCCCATGCTACTCCCCAAGTCCACTGATAGGGGAGGTCCTCCTCTTTCTCCATTTGACCCTAGCCTATCAGGTCTCATCAGGACTGGCTACATTGTCTTCCTCTGTGGCCTGGTAAGGCTGCTCCCCTTTCAGGAGGGAGGTGATCAAAGAGTCAGCCACTGAGTTCCTGTCAGAGACAGTCCCTGCTCCCCTTACTAGGATACCTACTTGGAGACTGAGCTACCATGGGCTACATCTGTGCAGGGGTTCTAGGTTATCTCTGGTCCTTGGATGGAGTATCAGTCTCAGAAAAGAACCATGTGCCTAGATGTTTTGGCTCTGTTGCTTTCCTTGTGGAGCTCCTGTCCCTCCAGGGCTTTTATCTCCTCCTTCTTTCATAAGATTCCCTGTACTCTGCCCAAAGTTTGACTAAGAGTCTCAGCATATGCTTTGATATCCTGCTGGGTAGAGTCTTTCAGAGGCCCTCTGTGGTAAGCTCCTGTCCTGTTCCCTGTTTTGTCCCTCTTCTGATGTTGGTCCTGTTTGCCTATGTGAGTGTGGATTGATCATGTTACCCAGGGTTCTCCTTCTTGCCCAACTTCCTTAGGTGTACATATTTTAGTATGTTTGTCCTATATATGTCTAATATCCACTTATAAATGAGTATATACCATGTGTGTATTTCTGCTTCTGGAATAACTCATTCAGGATGATCTTTCCTAGTTCCCACCATTTGCTTGCAAATTTCATGATTTCCTTGTTTTTAATTGTTGAGTAGTATTCCTTTGTGTAAATGTACCCCCAAATATATATATATATATATATATATACACATATATATATATATATATATATATATATCTGTAACCTATATATATATATGGGTTACAGAGCTAAACAGAGCATTCTCAATAGAGGAGTATCAAATGGCAGAGTAACACTTAAAGAAATGCTCAATGTCCTTAGTCATCAGGGAAATGCAAATCAAAAAGACCTTGAGATTTCACTTTATACCCATCAGAATGGCTAATTTCAAAAACTGAAGTGACAACACTTGCTGGAGAAGATGTGGAGAACGGAGAATCCTCCTCCATTGCTGGTGGGAATGTAAACTTGTACAACCACTTTGGAAATCAGTCTAGCAATTTCTCAGACAATTTGGAAAGGCATAGTGCTTCTTCAAGACACAGCTATACCACTTCTAGGCATATATCCAAAATATGCTCACATTCACAACAAGGACATTTGCTCAACAGTGTTCATAGGAGCTTTATTCATAATAACCAGGATCTGGAAACAACCCAGATATCCCTCCATGGAGGAATGGAAACATAAATTGTGGTACATTTACTTTTATTTCTTAACATTTACCAACAAATATATACTTCCACAGGTAGACATAAATAATGATTATTTCTGTAAAGTCTTACTCTTTGGTGAATACACTGCTTTTTTAAAATTATAAGTTTCAATAGTATTTTGTTAGGTGGTAACATGGGGGAAATCGCTTTTGATCACATCTGTGTTTACTCCTTTTGTTGAGTGTTTCCCTTGATAAATGTCAAATAAAAGTATAGAATAGATTAAATGAGTAGCAAACAAAAATAGGTAGCCTCCATGTTTGCACAGAACCTATGCTTGAAGGGCTATGTGCTTGTTTTAACGTTCACTGTCACTATCTTAAGGTCTTAAATTCAAAAAGCACTTTGCATTTTAAACCTCTCTTGGATCTTTTAAACTAAGTAGCCGTTCCTGCTGAGCAGTGTTCTAAAAGATCATCAATTCATCAAATTACTTTTCTTTCATAATTTCAATAATTATCAAATTATATTTTGTTTGTGTGCTTCAGTTAAAAATACTTGATAACTACAGTGTCAAATCCAATACTTCTGCCTATCCCCCACCCTCGAGCTCCCAGTGCCAAAAGGTGAGGGTTTTTTTGTTTTGTTTTGTTTTATTTTGTTTTGTTTTTTATCCTGAGCTCAGGCCAAACTTTCCTGGCCTTTTTAGCTCGTAAAATAAATAGAACCTGAAAACTCAGCCTAAACTTTTGCCTTTTCCCTGTCAACTGGAGTTGACAGTTGACAGTTAAGGAGTTCTGTCTATATTTTCAAATTTCCCCTAGCTCATTGTGTTAATAGGTACATATCAGAAAATGAAAAGAGAGGAAGAATTAGTATTTTGAAGACAAGCATCCTACCAAAAGCAATATACATATTCAATGCAATCCCAATCAAAGTACAGGTTTAAAAAAAAAAAAAGAAAACAAATATGTGTTTAGAATGACTAAAGGTCAAGGACAAAGCAATCCTGAATAAAAGGAGAGCAGTGGGAAGCTCCACACCTGATTTCAATTATACTATAGAGCCACAGTAATAAAAACAGCATGACACTACCACAAAACAGACACATGGATCAAAGGAATAGAGCAGAAGACTCAAAAGCAAGTCCACAAAACTGCAGCTACATAATCTTTGAAAAGATGTAAAAAATACATTAAGAGGAAAAGAACAAACCACCATGGACTTAAACATGCAGAAAAGGGGAACTAGATCCTTATTTCTCACCTCATACAAAACTCAACTATTTGATCAAAGATCTCAACATAATATATGTTACCCTAAAACTACTAGGAAAAACATTGAAGTATACTTTGATTTATAGACTCAGGACATGACTTTCTGCGATAAAACCAGCAATTAATAAATGGGATCTCATGAAACTAACATTTCTGTAGAGAAGAAGAAAATGTCAACTGAATAAGATGGCAACTAACAGAACAGGAGAGAATCTTTGCTAGATATAGTAACAGAGGATTAGTATCTACAATATATTACGAAATAAAAAAAATGGAACGTAGGAAACAAAGTTAAAAAATGGGCTACGGATCGCAACAAGAAATTCAAAAACAGAAATGCAAACGGCTAGTAAATGCTTTTAAAAGTGTTTTTTGTTTGTTTGTTTGTTTGTTTTTATGGAGTGGGATCTCTAGTAAAGGAGGGAACAGGGAGATAAATGCAGAAGAAGAGTGGAGGAATGTAAAATGCCTGTAAAAATGTCTGAAAAAGTCATTAGGATCTGTAATATGAACCCTACCTAACAGTACCTAGAAAACAAATAAGCTTGACGTATAATTACGCATGTATAGTTTAAATGAAATTTTCCTGTCTGGGCAGACAATGCTCCTTCCAGTGCGGAGGATCTCTAACCAAGATCCCAACAGCAGGGCATGAAAGCTGTTTTGTTTTTGTTTGTTTGTTTGTTTGTTTGTTTTAGTTACTGGTCGGAGTTGTCCAAGAGACTTCCAAAACATTACAGGCTGCTGACATCACCTTTCGTTGTCCTTAGGAGATAGAAGGTAAATCCCTATGGTTCAAAATACAATGTACTTCAGACACTTAAGTACAAAGGATCCTGACCTGGAATTGACCAAAAAGCCTCCCCCCTGATGACTGTCTTTTATGTACCAGAAAGTGACATACTAGCCTCTGAGGAGGAGAGCAACTAACAGCCCTACCCAACTATGATAATATCTATGAACTGATGGCAAAATAACTCTCAAGTGTTCAGTAATGGCATGCATACCTTATGGAAATCAACATCTGTCAAACTGAACTTGGGACCCACTTAACAGGAAAGAAATCATGCCTGGTTATGAGCTGTAGCCAAGCACCAGGGCTAGTGAAGTCATTAATCTTGGAAGAGAACCTAAATCACCAATTTACTAAGCCAGCATAAATCTTAATTACATTCTAAATATTTGTCCTTATGCCAACACGTAAATGTAGTTCTTACCCTTCATCAAGGAAACTTCTCTTTGCAACAGACAGATACCATTAAAACACACACACACACACACACACACACACACACACACACACACACACAATCAAGCAAAATGCACCATTGTAAAACTCAGCCCCAATGGATGCATCTACAATAAAACTCTAACACCTAAGGCTCACATATCTCAAAAAAAGGGGGCAGAAAGATTGTAAGAACTAGAGGAACAGAAGTTAGCTCACATGACTGCCTAAACATGAGCTACATAAGGACAACAAGACATGCATCTCAGGACAAGACATGTATAGGCATACTTAAGGACAATATAATAGAAAGTGGATACAGAAAAGCCTAGGAGTCCTCAACCATGCTCAAATGGAGTGTGCTGTGCACCACAGTACATCAGGGAGACCTGAATTCTGCATGTTTGATCTGATTCTTCTAGGAAAAATTTTACATAGAACCAATATTCTGATTAAAAGGGTGATGTCCCTTTTGCCTATCTCTTACAAATATTGTATATTCTTTCTTTTTTCATTTTTTTCAAACATGCAAATTTTTAGATTTGTTATTTTCCAAGCAAAAATTTAAAAAATTAAAATTTAATTAAAAATTAAAAACATAGTCAGATGTTATATAGTACATTTCACTGTATACCAGACATTTTATACACAGCCATACACAATGTATATGTCTTGTTACTGGCATGTGAGGCAGGTGCAGGCATTATCTTCATTAAACTGAAAGCCTATGTCCATAGAGCTAACACATTTGATTGCTGACATCTTAAATCTATAGCCACTGCCTTTACTCTCTGTGCTGGCCTCCATGTTGATTTGATTATGATGCCCATTGTCCATTTGAAAAAAAAATATCCAATATCCTCCACTTGGAGGGTTAATCAATATGCTTTGCTCTCAAGCCAATTGGCTGATAGACTTTGTGATCTCTGTATTCTCAGAATATTGTGTTGTACACATTCAAATAAGTTTCCTCCTACCCATGTATTTTAATCTCAGCAACCAGCAATTCTATGGGGCTTAAGAATATGTTCTGTGCTTGAGATTCTAAGAGATGAAAGCTGTGCTGTACTGAAAGTAGTCAAGGGACCAATAGAAGAAACGTTTTCTTATGCCATAAGACCAATTTTACCCCTTTAACCAGCACACATCTTAAAAACAGTTTCACTTTCAAGATCTTACAATATGGCAAATATCTAATAATTGTGAGTGGTAGTGCTATGAAAAGAAGAGTATTTCCAATATCCAAAATAGAAATAAAAATACACCAGGATATCAAATATGAAAGTCACATAGATTCTTTCTCCAAAGGGAGCATCCAAATTATTTTAGTTGTATTGTTTTAGGACAAAATTAATGTTGTGATTTGAATAGGTATGGCCCCCAACAGACTCACCTGTTTGAATGCTTGGCCATAGGAAATGGCACTATTAGGAGGTGTGGCCTTGTTGGATTAGGTCTGGCCTTATTGGAGAGAGTGTGTCACTCAGGGGGTGGGCTTTGAGGTCACCTATGTCTAAGTTATGCCTAGTGTGACACACAGTCTCCTGCTGCCCATGGATCAAGATGTAGGACTCTCAGCTCCTTCTGCAGCACTCTGTCTTCCTGGATGCTGCCATGCTTCCTGCCACGATGACAATGGACTAAACCTCTGAATCTGTAAACCAGCCCCAATTAAATGCTTTCCTTTCCATGCGTAGGTCATGGTGTCTTTTCACAGAAATAAACTCCTAAGATAGTTGTGGAATCATTATCCCTCACTCCCGGTAAATGCGTGAAATGCCCCCACTCTGTCATTCCATTATCCATCTCTGGGGTGTAGCTGATCTTCAGGGTTCTGCATGCTTCCCAGAAATGAACTAGAAGCCAGAGAAGTGATAAGCTGCTGCCTCTTCACATTCATGGAGTATCGATTGTCTATATACAGATTACATATTAAAAACACAAGAGCATTATTTTTAGCTCAACTGGGAATAACCCTTGGCCTACCCATGAAGTACAGGCTGTTTTCTGTGTGTCCTGGATAGCCTGAAGAATCTTATTGTGGGTAGCACACTTTATATATTTCCAAGAAGCCATTTCCCAATGATCTAGAACTTTCCTACCCACACTTACTAGTTTCCAGCTATAAGCTTATCATCCTTCTAAATCTAATGCTGTCTTGTGCTCTCTCTTTCCTAAGAGAGTGGCTACTTTCATGGACACTGGTAACTTGCAAAGTTAAAATGAGTATTTCTCCAACCCACAGAAATGAAGAGTTGAGTAGGAAGAACTCAGACACAGAAAAGTGCTGTTAGACACAGAATTGGGATCCAGTTCTCAGTAAGCCTCCTTCTTGGAATTCTTACATCGTGGCCACAGATGGCTGTTCAAACTGGTTGTGCAAAGCTCTTTCTTAAGGTATGATTGAAACATCTGTGCTTGTGAAACATGCTGCCCATTTGTCTCCTTTCATCACTTTTAAATGAATTACAAAGCTATAACTTGCATGTATGATATTTTAATTGCAAAAATTATCAGTTTAGTGCCACCAATACTTGTAGAGTCTTATTTGAGTCATAAGTACTTGTTAGGTATTTGGGAAAACTTTCCTCTTGTTTCTGTGATGAGACTTACTAAATGACATCTCAATCTTCTGTGAAATGAATAGGTCTATTGTACTTGAATACAAAGATTCTGATCTATTTGGCTGGTGCCTGCTCTAGGTAGACTAAAGCTATCAAATTCCTAAATATGTGTTCTAATATTTCCTTTTCCCCACTTACAAAGCACTAAGTACTTCAAGGCTGTCTCTTCAGGTTCTCTCTCTTATGGGACTGGAGTTCTGATGGTTTATTGTGGGCTTAATCATGCTTGTTAGATTTCTCGGTAGTTACTCCCATGTTTTGGAGCGTTTCTAATGTTCAGTGTTGTGAGACACAGTGGTCAAAATAGCCCCTTATTACTGAATCCCTAACACCAGGATTTTTGCTTAGAATTTTATCTTTTTTATCCTACTTCACTATTGGCACAGTGTTAAGGGGGTGATTGTTTGACTCTGATTTTTCAAATGATCACAAATGATGATGAGAATTTCAGTAACTTGTCCTGAAGACAAGTAGGAGAGAATTTGCTGCCTCATTGTCATACTGCTTTTTACTCTCTATGACTTTTATCAACCTTAATCTGTTTGATCTAGCATCACTTGATTTTTTGGCTTTGGTTAAATGGAATTGTATTTTATGCTCTGGTTATCTTCTCTCCTATAATGCATGCTATTTTCACATTTCATACACCTTCTATTACTGAGCAAAATTCAATTTCAAAAATGTGCCTATGCACTATACTTAGAAAGGACAGTAGTACTATTTATGTTTATTGTGATTTTTTTATAAACAATGTCCCCATAAACATTCTTTCATACAGCTCTTGGTCACCTGATAGGCTTCTTTGTACTAACTACAATTCCACAACTTGCTCTAACACAATCTTTCGTCTCCACACTTTATCATCCCAGTAGTGTACAGCACTATCTGCTTGTGGGTTTCTTTTGAATTTCCCATGTGGTTGACAAGGATAAGCTCCTTTTCATGTAATGTTTTAGCTTTTTTGTTTTCCTACTTTGGGAATTGCCCTGTGGGTCCCCCTGATAGATTTTTTTCTAGGCTTTTACAAAATGCCTGTCTTATTGATTTGTAACAATGCTATATAATAGAGCTTTCTGTAAATTACATAGGTAGCAAATATTCTCTACCAGTATCTGGCTCTTCGCGTTTCTCTCATAGTGCTTGCTGCCTTTAATGAGATGTTTTCTGTAAGCAAGTATATAAATGTTTTATTCTGTTATTAATGTTTTATTAAAATATCTCCTAACCTTGTTTTAATAAAACTGTTTCCCTGTACTGTTGATTTAATATTCTATTTTTCTCTTTTCACTTTCAATCCTGGTTTTAAATTGATTTTTTTTATATTATAAGATTGGGGTTGAGTAAAATAATGTATTCTTTCTGCTCTATTATGTCTCAATTATCATTAATAAAGTATTTGTGTATGTGTAGTTTTTGTGTGTAGTTTTTTGGGGGGTTCTTCTTCTCTGGCTTCCTGGTTATTTTGTATAATCTGAGGCCTTATGAGACCTTGTTAAATGCTCACTGATTATATACTAACTGAAAAATAAAAACCTGGAAAAAACCTTCACTTGATTGTAATTTCCTATTTGTGACTGTTCTTCTAAATATCATACAAAGAGATTTCATGCTTGCTATAGTCTTGGGAAACTAGACTGTTTAGTGTGATATGTATATTAGACACACTTTGCAGCTTAAAATATTTGACAAGTTGAGATTTACTTGGAAAGTAAAGGGATGAAGCTGTGTTGACCAACAAACAAACAATGTCAGGGGATCACCTTTGGCAGATAGTAAGGGCTAAGTAAAAGGAAACGATAGCCCTAGGAGAAGGTGATCATCTGCTTCTCATGAAAAGTTGAGGCAGAAATGCACATAGAACATACAGAATGTAAAGAAGCAAACTGTAACCCAGGCAGCAGATTCCAGGAAAATTTACAGTGCAAGGAATTCACAAAGAGTGAGGGTGTGAGCTTTCCTTGACTTCCACAACCATTTTTCCTCTTGCTTTTCAGAAACTTGCTATTTCCTGAATGCTATTCTACTTGAGGTTACTGAAGTAATCTTTTTTTATTTGAGATAAAGGTTTATTAGTCTTTTTAATATTTGTATTTTTTCAATTGTTTCTTTTATTTTTAGATATTTTCTCCTTCCCTTTTCTCCCTAAAAACTGTCCCTTATGCCCCTCTTGCTCTCATTAGAATTCATAGTTGCTATTTTCATTAATTGTTTTTACATTCAAATATGTATAGCAGAGAGAAGGGGGAAAGAATGCAGAAATAAGGGGGAGAGAAAGACAGACACATAGAAATATAAAGACAGACAGAGACAAAGAGCATGAAGTAGGTGGTTATGGGGGCGGGAAGGATCTGGGAGAAGTTGAGAGAAAAAAAAAAAACATAATCAAAACACACCATAATTAACTTTTATGTTTGGTCTAGGTATTTCCTCTAAAATGTTATTCCATACATGTATGAACACTCTTTTGAATGTGTGTGTCCCTTATCTGAGGGATCTATTCCAGTGGAATTAGACAAACAAAGCCTGTAGTCAGGTCATATCCTTGGGAAAGCTCATGGTGGCTGAGTATCAGAATTCACAGAAGGTTTATCTCAATGATAACATGCTCTGAAATCTTGAAATGTCAGCAGAGAACAGGATCTACTACATGGTCTCCATAGAGAAAGAGTGTGATAAGATGCATTTCTAAACTGAAATTGCCTGTAGGAATAATTTTAAACAGTGTGGATTTCCAGACCACTGAGAACTAAGTTATGTCTATGAATTTTACCCTCAAAATGTGTCATTATTGATCATCTGGGTTTAAAAGTCCCAGGTACAGTAAGGAGTGCACCTTTGCTCTCCCCCTGCATAAATAAGAGTTATTAAATTGTTGGAGTTTTAGGATCTTTGTTCATTTGAAAAATAAATAAGGAGATCAAGGATATTTTAATATCCTTTTTAATTTCCTCTAGGATGCTTTAGACATATAAACCACCTGGATCTGCTATACAGCTCAGTTTGAACCTGTTACAAGAGACTTTCATCATGAAGCCAGTTTCCCACAGGTGGATTCCATACAGAATGTCTTGAAGACAATATAAGTGTATAGTGATTCCTTAAAACTAAAACCACTTACTAACAGCCAAACAGGGATTTCATGATTTGCATAATTAAACAGTAAGGATAAATAAATCAAATAAACATACAATACTTGTTGTGCAATAGATATTTAGAACAGACACAAATAGTAAAGTGACAATCAACTGAAGTTTTGTCAGGTTTTTATTTCTCAATTGGCATATAATCAGTGTACATAGAACAAGGTTTCCTAAGGGCATTTTCATATAAGCACACAATGAACTTTGAGTATATTCCCCCATACTCTAGCCTCCCACCCACCATACTTTTAGTCCTCTTGAGCATTTTGTTTCCACATTTACATCATATATACATAAGTGATTCTATTTTTCTATATAAAATCTGGGAACTCTTTAGAAATGGCACTAAATTTTGCTTCCAAACAGACCTTGGGACTAGTCACTGATTTGGAAATGTTTGTTTCTTCAAGCTCAGTGGAAGGAACAGATTCGGAAATCTGCCTTGGATTAACAACATGCTATATGTTAATGTACTTGGAACATTTTAAAGGACAGAGGCATGGGAGTTCATCATGAATAGTGAATACATTTGATAAGATACAGCTTTTAAATTAGTATTTGTCAACTAAATGCTTACGTATGGGAGCAGATCCCATTAAGACTTATTTTCACTTTAAGCCATGTACTGAGTCTTCAGAGTCCTGTACCAGCAGCATTTGTGCTGCTCTGGGAATGATGCCCAACAGAAATATTTGAAAAAAAGAAAGTTTGCTTTGGCTCACCATTTCGAAGGGTTTCAGTCCACTGTGGCTAAAGTCATGGAGGAGGCGCTCAGTATGTGGTGGTGAGGATGGCATCTAGCTCTAGCGGAAGTCAGATCCTGACAGACTAAGGTGCAGAAAGCAAGGTCAAAACCAGGGCTTGCTGACCTTCAAGAACTTATTTCTAGTGACCTGTTTTTTTTTAGTAAGGCCCTCGTGACCCATAGTCTCAGAAAACAAAAAATATAAGATTATAAGACAGTTCAATAAATAGCCAAACTTTGGGCAGAGTACAGGGAATCTTATGAAAGAAGTGGGAAACAGTAAGACCTGGAGAGGACAGGAGCTCCACAAGGACAGTGACAGATCCTAAAAGTCTGGGCACAGGGGTCTTTTCTGAAACTGATACTCCAGCCAAGGACCACTCATGGAGATGGCCTGGAACCCCTGCACAGAGGTAGCCTATGGCAGTTCAGTATCCATATGGGTTCCATAGAAATAGGGATAGGCACTGTCTCTGACATGAACTGATTGGCCTGCTTTTTGATCACCTCCCTCTGAGGGGGGAGCAGCCTTATCAGGCCAGAGGAAGACAATGTAGCCACTCCTTATGAGACCTGATAGACTAGGATCAGAGGGAAGGGGAAGAGGACCTCCCTTTTCAGTAGACTGGGAGAGGGAAATGGGTGGAGAAAGAGAAAAGAGGGTGGGATTGGGAGGGGAAGAGGGACGGAGGTACAGTGGGGATACAAAGTGAATAAACTGTAATTAATAAAAATAAAAAAATGTCTTCTATCATCTTAAAAACTTTTAAAGTTTTAAATTTAAATTTTTTTTATTTAAATGTATTCCAAGAAACATAGTTGTATGCCAAGAGGAATGTAAAATAGCTAAATTCCTTGAGGTAGCTGCAATAACGTCCTAAATTCAGCAAATCAGTTTCCCAGTGACTATTGTAGAAACTTTTATTCCCTATAAGAAGATGCCAGGTATAGGAGCTTTGACTGTTGCTTAGCTTTGTCAGTGTCTGCAGCTCTGGACTGGCTATGGAATTCAAAGGAAGTTCAGCTTACAGTGTTATTATTAATGATGGTATCTATAGAACCCCTGCTATCTCCACCATCAAGAAGGCCCTTGTTCAACATGAACTGCCAAAGGGACCTTTTCTTAACTGCTGCATCCAAAGGAATAGTTAGGTAGGAGGTATACACTGGCCTCCTTCATTCCCTCTACCACCTAGTTCAGCACCTTAACACAGAAATATCAGGACATGAAGTTTTTTATGCCATTGATTGGCTACACTCAACACTCCCTATAGTAAGCCTCTACTGTGTTTAGTACCAAGTTTTTTGGGAAGCAATCCAAATGATCCTGATCTTCATTTTTTCCATTAAAAATTAATATTTTTTCCAGACCACTCTCCCAGACAAACAGATAAGCCTACCTAAGCATCTTGTTTCCATCCAATGACTTCAGTTGCTCATGCCTAGTACTGTCAAAGGTATGACATTTGACTCTCCGGAGAAATTTTTTTCAAAATACACATAAGCACACGCCACCTTTAAATATTTAGGTTATTGAATGTTCTAACACTACTGGGGTATATAACTAGATAAATAGGACTATTCATTTATACAGCCACTTTCTCGAGACTGCTTCAATCCCTAAATCAGCTGGGTGTACTGAACAGCTTGCTAGGCTTGCCTTGATGGTCCTTCAGTATGGTTTCCTAAAACTGGGGTCAAGGAACCCTTAGCCATTTCCAGATGTTTATCTTTTGTTGGATGCCATATGCAGATCCTTGTCTGTTTTTGTTTTTAAAGAAGATGGCTTCCCTGGTCCTTCTCTCATTTAGATGCCTTAGTATAAACTAACTACAATATTGTTAATCTCAGTTTTTCAGGGCTTGGATTATTTAGGTTTTATGATGTGACTGTGTCTTTCCATGTTCATGTGTTGAAACTTCATCACAAAAGTGATGTTATGAAGAGGTGGGGCCTTTAAGGGGTGAGTGAGTCATGAGGGTTCTCTTGGGGCTGTGGTGAAACACTTGACTTGCATGTTTTTATAAACCAAGAAATTCTAAATTTGCTTCACAACAAGTGAAACTTTAAAAATTATGCCTCAGGGATCTATTTTCCAAGGTACCCTGTTAAGCATCTGACCTAAAACTCTTAGAACAAGGCAAAATACTTTAAATTGCAAAACGTGAATTTTTCAAAAGAACACTGGAAACCAGACAGAAACATTTGAACAGTTAAATTTTTGATGTTGAAATAAGAAAATCACACAGTTTTGAAAGCTGTAGGCAAATAGTCATATTTACCACTGTTCTTTCTGTACAAAAATTCATTTCTGCCTTCATCATTCATTCAGCATATAATTACTATTACTGTGAGTCAGGTGCTGTGCTGTAGAAAGAGTCCTTCCTTCCTCACAGAATATTCTTGATGCTTTCCTGTGCCCAGAGCTGTTTATCTAAGTTTTCCATTGTCTTTGTCACTTATTAATTTAGTGCAGTTTTTCTAGCTATGGTAAAATTCTTTATCTCCATATAACATTTAGCGATGTCTCAAACTAGTTTAGTGTTACTCAGTTTCTGTGAACCTTTTGTTCTATTTAAAGGTTATCATGTTCCATGTTGTTTTTACATTTTAAGAATTTATTTTACGTGTGTATGTATATACTGACTGTACTTATTAACGTGGCTGTATGTACAAGCACACATAAGCACATGTGCACATGAGCACATATGCATGGGGAGGTTCTCAACATCAAGGTCTTTCCTCAGTGGTTCTGCATCATTATTTGTTGAGACACATTCTTTCACTTAACATGAAGTTCGTAGAGTCAGGGTGACTGGCTGCTCGGTGAGCTTTAGGGAACTGCTTGCCTATGTTCCCACTTCCCACCCCAGTGCACACTGCCATACCTGGATTTTACATGGGTTTTATGGATCTAGACACAGGTCCTCATGCTTTTGTGGCAGGCAGTTTACCGACTGAGCCAACTATTTAGCCCCTTTAGAAGTATTTTTTGAAGGCACATGGCTATAGTTCCAGTTCTTGGAACAGGGAGGAGGATGAGAAGTGCATAGTCATTGGTTGCTATATAGCAATTCCGAGGCTATCTTAGAAATACCTGAGAATATGTTGAAGAAGGAGCAATCTTCTGAAAGTTGTCATGCGATCTGCGCTTGCACCACATTGTGTGTGTGTGTCTTGTGCATGTGTGCATGCACACACACATACATAATTGTAATTTTTATAGAAAGAAAAATGTTACTTATGAATTCACGGGTCTTGCTACTTGAATTTTGGTATTGAGGTTAAGATGGTGGTGATTCAGAAAAATGAAACATATGAATTTATGTTCATTGTTGACAGGCATTGTGATTTTGTGAAAGTGATGATTTTCTAGTAGATACGACCATGAGGGAAGACAGAACGGGGTTATTGCTAAGTAAGGGAGGATCACCTAGAAGTGAGGCAAACACAAAAGAAAACATACCTTTTTTTTTTTAAGTTTGTCCATCAAAAACAAAGAAAATAAAACACAACCGTAAAGGTTAAGTATCCTTTTAAGTAGCTTTTATAAAATACTGAGATTTAAAATTTTATAGAAACAGACAAGTGCAACCTAGCATGAAATTGAGATAGATAATAATTTCACAGTGAGATTCACCATTTTCAGTTAGAACATTTTAATCTGCAGTCCAGAAATGCATCTCATGAAAATTTCCATCTATATGTATTTCAAGAGTCCTCCACAGTTATGGTTCTATGTGTGGTATTGTAAGACCTGGGGTCTCACAGCTCAGGAGTTTAAGATCGCGCCCTTCCAAGAAACTCCCACAGACCACGCAACTCATTGCAAAAGCAAGAGGTTTAATTTAACCATTGCGCAATGGGGTCACCCATGCCAGTCAGCAAAGAGTGGCCCCAGGAGACAAAGGCTTTAGGTTTTTAAAAGAAAAATTGCGGGAAATTTGAAGTTGCAGTTTTAGCAATTTAGAATTGGATGAGGAAGCTATAAAGTAAGATAATTGGTTAGTCTTAGGTGCTCAAGCTTGGCCAGTCCTGCCAAGTGTGGATGCAGCTGCAATTGAAGGTGGGATGGTTAGCTCATCCTTGAAGATTTCGCTGGAGGTCAGGAGCTACTCAGAAGAAGGATTGAGGCCATCTGGGTTCGTTGCTAAGAAACACTATCTAACAGACAAGGGTCTGTTCGTTCTTTTTGCTGAGTGAAGGTCATTGCTTGCTTGCTTTTTTTATATATCTGTCCTCACAGATAGGGTCACATTCCTCCATTCTCTGGAAAGGTACTAAGAGGCTTTAGCTTAACCTGGACCTAAAACTCAAAACTATAGGCTTTAGAAGATATATAGGTTACAAAGTTAGTCTAACCCTTTCAGTATAATTCAGTTTAGTCAAATATAGTCAATGATTTACTTTTCAGTCTTCTATTTAAACTATGTTTCATTGCTGTATATTTTTATGCAGTTGTCATAGATAGCCTAGTATATTGGCTTCTAAAAGGACAATGTCACACACCCCAGAGATACTCAGGACAGTTTTGGTTAAAAAGGCTTACATTTTAAAAAAAGAAAAATCAAGACATTTGGTGGCACACACCTTTAATCAGCACTCTGAGTTAGAGGCCAGAAAAGTCTACAGAGTGAGTTCCAGCACAGCAAAGCTACACAGAGAAACCCTGTCTCAAAAAAAAAGAACAAAAACAAAAAACAACAACAACAAAAAAAAAACAAACAACTTTGTCTTTTTTACTATATTGGAATTTGAATGGATGGTGCAAAATCAGGAGTAGATTAAACTTGACAGTGAACCATTAATCAACTGTGTTACCTGTAGTGGAAGTTTTGGTTGTGTTGTGTAGCCATGTTATTGTTATAGCCCCAAGTGTGGGATGTAGGAATGCTTTGTACAATGCTGAGAGCAGCCTTGTGAGAGGTGCATGATTTTTGTCAGCTGATAAACAGCCTCATGAGAGGGCTAGTGATACTTGTCAACAGGGAACTGCCTTGTCCAGGGAGTGTGGTGTTGCCAGATAAAAAACATCCTGGTGTGGACTCTGAGAAGGTATAAATAGAAGCCCACAGAGAAAAAATATGCTTCACTTCACTTCACTGCTAAACGCTCCTAGAGAGAAAAGCTCCAGAGAACTCTTTGGGCCACTTCTGCTGAATCATGCTGTTTTCTGCTGAGTCACGCCACTTCTGCAGAATTGTGAGGCTTCTGCTGGCTGAACCCTGCTGCAGCTGCCACTGCTGCTGTTTGTTGTTTGACTAGATTGCTGGTATCATGACAATGAAGAGTGGAGTTGCCCCAAAGAACTATGTCTAAAGAGGTCCACATCCCCTGCTCTTAGTAACCTTCTTTCTCTCCTCCCTAAGGTCAGTGGGTTGGAAGGAGGTTAGAGGCCTTTAGGAATCAAATCACCCTAACCAGCAGGAAATAGCTAAAGAGAACTATGCCCCTTCTCCCCACTAACCTTTCTCTCCTACCTGATGTCAGAGTGTTGGAAGGAACTGGGGTGGAGAAGGGAAAAAGAGAAATAAGGAACCCCAAATAAGGAAGGTTTAAAAAAAAGTCAAAGCCTATAATCACCCTAGTTTGTAAATAGCGTCTAGATCTTTTAGTGTCATATTTTCTCAGAAAAACTGTCAGCTTCAATCTAAAATGTTCTTTATGAGTCAATAAATAAATTTATTAAAATTGAATGTAGAAGTATGTACATTTTTAATATCCAGTATAAAAATATGTGTCACCTATAAATCACCACTGCTCTACAGCAAAGTGGGTGACATGCTTACATTATTTTTATATGTTGTTGTTTGAATAGAATGATTTTATTTGTAAAAATAACTATAAATAAGTTATAGTAATTCAGAGCATCATATGTCAGATAGCAATTGACAGTATTATTTGTGAAACTGGGGTTCAAAGAAGCAGCCCCTCAACCTAGGTGTCTACCTTCTTGCCTAGTTAAAAAGAGAAGAAAACCACAAACCCCTATTGCACTACAACTCAGATCATTAAGTGGATTCATAATTAACCCTGATCTGAAAGGCATTAAGGTTTAATCAGAACTGAAGTAGGCAAGCTGGCTGTCAGAGACATTGGAAGAGAAATCCAGCCAGCTGCGCACCTCCTGGAATACTGTTTAAATGACTTTGGTTTTTGGTTTTTTGGTTTTTTTTTAATTTTTTTAATTTAATTTAATTTTATTTTATTTTTAGTGAAGAAGAGACGAGATAAGGAAGCCAAAATTTAGCATCCCATTTTAGTTCCAAAGGGGCTGGCCAGGAACTTGAGTCACTAGCCTAGGGCTGCCTAGGGCTGATATTGGAATACTTGTCTTGTTGTGACATATTAAATCACATTTTAGTTCTTGTAATATATTTTTATTATAGTGAGTCATTAACAACACATTGTCTTTTGTGTCAGCTGAAGGAAAGGAAAAGATAAATCCCATTCGTTGTTCCCTGATGCCTCACTTTATTCAGAAAAGACCAAAACCTTATCACATCTCCTTTCCTGCCTTAGCTGTTAGAAGGTTAAAGCTAAATTTAGCCTGAAAAGTAGGAACAGTATTATTTGCTGATTCTGATTGCATATGGAAGTTTTTAACCTTTAATATTTGTAGTTTATTATGAGCTTAACATTTAATATTCCATTCTGATGGTAAGTACAGTATAATCCCAAATAGCCCCATGAAAGAAATGAAAATATAGTCAGTGCAAAGCCACATACACCACAAAGCATCATGAGTAAGAACATGCAAAAAAAAAATGACCTTTTGGTCTCTCAAAAACACAAGTGATTGTGTTTCCCAGGTGAGAGGATACCCCATGGTGGGGGATTCAATCAGCTTTAACTCACCCGGCTAAACCGCGAAAGAGATCCCAGTTCCACCAGGCGCTTGGTCGCCAGCCCTGAGCCACATGCCAGCGTGATCTGGTCACTGTCTCACACTAAACTGTGGGCACCACAACATCACAGACTGGATTTTCCAGTCGAGAGATAACCCCACGGAGCAGGAAACGATTGGGACCGACGTTAGGTCACCCAGACATCCCCTGGAAAAGACTCGGAACTCAGGCTCCAGCACAGAGGCCTGCTTGCGCGCCTGATTCGCTGCCTCAGATAGAACTGTAGGCCCTAGGGGATCAGAGACTGAGTTTCACTGTCCAGTGCAAACCCAGGAGAGAATCGGCTGGTCTGATCTCAGAGCAATCAGCTGATACCATACCCCAAGAAGGTCTCGGGAAAATTACCCAGTTTAGACAGACGCCCAGGCTCCCAAAGGCCAGAAAGGCGGAGCCATGGGCAGGCGTCTGTGCCTGTGGGTTCTACTCGCCACCCCAGACAGAACAGCAGTCCCCAAGGCAAAGACTGGGTGTCCCTGGCAGGAGGAAACCCCACAGCGGGAGGGATCATCAGGTCTAACACTCAGGACACCCAGCACCAAAAGACTTTCTGGATTCATGCACACTCTAGGCTCTAGCTTACTAATGAAGGCAGGAGCGCTGTGCTCAGCCGCCATTATTGAGTACCCCTAGGGCACTGGGGCACACAGCTGCATCCTCAGACCTACAAAAGCCAGAGAGCCATTACAGCAGCCCTCAGATACTGTGCCAAGGATCAACCAGTTATCCCTAGCTAGTCTGACAAAACTGTGGGAATCCCTGGTCCTTCAAGAGGGCTGCACCCACAGCGTCTGAACCAGAGCAGTGCCCACAGCCGACATCCCAGACAAGGACACACAGCTTCTGGTCCAGGGTGAGGCATCCAGCTTCCAGACCAGAGCGGCGCCCCCAGGCACCAATTCAACCTAGGTGCACATTCTCCAGGCCCAGAGCAGAGCACTCAGCCTCTGGGCCAGAGACTTGCTGGGCGCTCCTCTCACTTTCCTGGACAGAACTGTGTGCCCCAGGATAACAGACTGAGTTTCCCTGTTTGGAGAAAACCCCACAGCTAGGGAATCAGAGGTTCTTCAAGAGGACTGTACCTGGAAAACTGTAACAACAGCAGCAGCTCACTAAATTCATAATGAGAAACCCAGCAGTGGGGCAGCTGTCTTGAGAACTTCTATGGGTAAGAGGAGAGGCCCCCTGCCTAACAAAGACCACAGCTACTACTCAGGTCTATACACCTGAGGTGAGCAGTGGCAATTCCTGAGAAACACTGGCCATACAGTGACCGTACCCAAAAAGCAGAGGAGAACTCCTTCAGGAAAAATCATCTTCCGGCCAAGGGGATTCTCCCTACCTCAGGACTCCAGGAAGCACAGAAACTAACAGCCAACACCTAAAACAGCCCAATGAGTAGAGGTCAGCATAAAAGCTCAACCAACAAAAGACAGAGCAATATGGCATCTCCAGAACCCAGCCATCCAGGGGCAAACAGCCCTGGACAACCCAGCATAATAAAAAATCAAGAAGATGACCTTACATCTATGCTGATGAAGAAGATAATAGAGGAAACAAATAAAATACGTAAAGAATTAGAGGAAGATAAAACCAAACAGATCATGGCTATCCGTAAAGAAATGGAGGAAATTAAAGACAAGCAGATTATGGCCATCTGTGAAGAAATACAGGAAGATGCAGCCAAACAGCTTGCGGCCTTCAGAGAAGAAATAATTAAATCACTGAAAGAAATAAAAGAAACAGAGTAGAAGAAACTAAAAGAAAAACAGGAAAATACAATCAGACAGGTGAAGGAAGTAAAAAAAACAACTCAAGACCTGAAGATAGAACTAGAAAAATTAAAGAAAATACAAATGGAGGAAATAATAGAGAGGAAGAATTTAGGGAAGAAAACAGGAACTACAGAGGTAAGCATAACCAACAGACTACAAGAGATGGAAGAAAGAATCTCAGGTGTAGAAGATACAATGGAAGAAATCGATGTATCTGTCAAACAAAATGTTAAATCCAAAAAATTCCTGACACAGACCATTCAAGAAATCCAAGACAATATGAAAAGACAAAACCTAAGAATAATAGGTATAGAGGAAAAAGAACACTCCCTTCTCCAAGGCCCAGAAAATATTTTCAACAAAATCATTGAAGAAAATTTCCCCAAGTTAAAGGAGAAGCCAATAAGAATACATGAGGCCTACAGAACATCCAACAAATTCGACCAGAAAAGAAAATCCTCCCGCCACATAATAATCAAAACAGTAATTATATAGAATAAAGAAAAAATACTAAAAGCTGCAAGGGAAAAAGGCCAAGTAACATATAATGGCAAACCCATTAGAATCACACCTGACTTTTCAACAGAAACTATGAAAGCCAGAAGGGCCTGGACAGATATCATGCAGACCCTAAGAGAACACAGATGTCAACCCAGGCTACTATACCCTGCAAAACTCTCAGTCCTCATAGACGAAGAAAACAAGATATTCAATGACAAAAACAAATTTCAACAATACCTACACACAAATCCATCATTACAGAAGACACTGGAAGGGAAAATACAACCCAAGAAAATTAGCTTCTGTCAAGAAAACACAGGAAATAATTAACCTTACTACAGTAAAACAAAAAGCAACCAAGCACACAACCTTATGACCACAGCCAACATCAAAATCAAAGGATCTAACAGCCACTGGTCATTAATCTCTCTCAACATCAATGGAATCAACTCTCCAGTAAAAAGACACAGATTAACAAAATGGATACATAAACAAAACCCAGCAATCTGTTGCATACAAGAAATACACATAAGGCACAAACATAGACATTACTGAGCGAAAAAGGTTGGAAGACGACTTTCCAAGCAAATAGACCCAAGAAACAAGCAGGAGTAGCCATTCAAATATCTGATAAAATAGACTTTCAACCAAAATTAATAAAAAGAGATGGGGAAGGACACTTCATACTCATTAAAGGAAAATTCCACCAAGAAGACATCACAATCCTGAACATCTATGCCCCAAATACAAGAGCACCCACATTTGTAAAAGAAACATTGATAAAATTTAAACCACATATACATCCCCACACATTAATAGTGGGAGACTTCAACACCCCACTCTCAACAAAGGACAGGTCAACAAAACAGAAATTAAACAAAGAAACAATATCTCTGACAGAGGCCATGAATCAAATGGACCTCACAGACATTTACAGAACTTTACACCCAAACACAAAAGAATTTACCTTCTTCTCAGCACCTCATGGAACCTTCTCCAATATAGACCATATAGTTGGTCACAAAGCAAGCCTCAACAAATACAAGAAGATTGAAATAATCCCTTGCATCTTGTCTGATCACCATGGAATAAAGCTGGACCTCAATAACAACAGAAATAGCAAAAAGCCTACACACACATGGAAACTGAACAACTTGTTACTAAATGACAGCTGGGTCAAGGAAAAAATAAAGAAATTAAAGTCTTCCTAGAACTCAATGAAAATGAAGACACAACATACCCAAAATTGTGGGACACAATGAAAGCAGTGCTAAGAGGAAAGTTCATGGCACTAAGTGCCTTCAAGAAGAAATTCGAGACAGCTCATTCAAGCAACTTAATGGCTCACTTAAAAACCCTAGAAAAAGAAGAAGCAGACACACCAAAAAGGAGCAGACGGCTGGAAATAATCAAACTCAGGGCTGAAATCAATCAATTAGAAACAAATAAAACATTTCAAAGAATCAATGAAACCAAGAGCTGGTTCTTTGAGAAAATCAACAAGATCGACAAACCCTTAGGCAAGCTAACTAAAAGGGAGAGAGACACCACCCAAATCAAAAAAATCAGAAATGAAAAGGGGGACATAACTACAGACACTGAGGAAATCCAAACAATAATTAGGACTTACTTCAAAAGTCTATACTCAACAAAATTTGAAAATCTAAATGAAAGGGAAAATTTTCTTGATTGATTTGACTTACCAAAGCTGAATCAGAACCAGGTAAATCAATTAAATAGTCCTATATCCCCCAAAGAAATAGAAGCAGTCATCAAAAGTCTCCTATCCAAAAAAAGCCCAAGACCAGATCGCTTCAGCACAGAATTCTACCAGACCTTCAAAGAAGAGCTAACTCTAGTTCTCTTCAAACTATTCCACAAAACAGAAACAGAAGGAACATTACCTTCTACCTCATTCTATGAAGCCACAGTCACCTTGGTACCTAAACCTCACAAAGACTCAACAAAGAAAGAGAATTTCAGGCCAATCTCCCTTATGAACATTGATGCAAAAATACTTAACAAAATACTTGCAAACCGAATACAAGAACACATCAAAGATATTATCCACTATGACCAAGTAGGCTTCACCCCAAGTATGGAGAGGTAGTTCAGTATACGGAAATCCATCAATGTGATCCACCATATTAACAAACTGAAAGAAAAAAAAAACACATGATCATCTCCCTAGATGCTGAAAAAGCATTTGACAAAATCCAACATCCATTCATGTTTAAAATATTGGAGAGATCAGGGATACAAGGCACATATCTAGACAGAGTAAAGGTGATATACAGGAAGCCTATAGCCAACATCAAACTGAATGGAGAGAAACTTAAAGCAATCCCACTGAAATCAGGGACAAGACAAGGCTGCTCACTGTCTCCATATCTCTTCAACATAGTGCTGGAAGTCCTTGCTAGAGCAATAAGACAGTTGAAGGAGATCAAGGGGATACAGATGGGAAAGGAAGAAGTCAAATTATCACTATTTGCAGATGATATGATAGTATACATGAGTGACCCCAAAAACTCTACCAGGGAACTCCTACAGCTGATAAACACCTTCAGCAAAGTGGCCGGATACAAAATTAACTCAAAAAAATCAGTAGCCCTCCTGTATACAAAAGACAAAAGGGCGGAGAAAGAAATTAGGGAAACAACACCCTTCACAATAGCCACAAATGACATAAGGTACCTCGGAGTAACCCTAACCAAGGAAGTCAAAGACTTGTATGAAAAAAATTTCAAGTCTCTGAAGAAAGAATTAGAAGAAGATATGAGAAGATGGAAAGATCTCCCATGCTCATGGCTTGGCAGGATTAACATAGTAAAAATGGCCATCTTACCAAAAGCAATCTACAGATTCAATGCAATTCCCATCAAATTGCCAACACAATTCTTTACAGACCTGGAAAGAAAAATTCTCAACTTCGTATGGAATAACAAGAAACCCAGATTTGCTAAAACAATCCTCTACAATAAAAGATCTTCTGGAGGTATCTCCATCCCTGATCTCAAGCTGTACTATAGAGCAACAGTTATAAAAACTGCATGGTACTGGCATAGAAACAGAATGGTAGATTAATGGAACCGAACAGAAGACTCAGAAATAAACCCACACACTTATGGACACCTGATTTTTGACAAAGATGCCAAAACCATACAATGGAAAAAAGATAGCATCTTCAATAAATGGTGCTGGTCCAACTGGATGTCTACATGTAGAAAAATGAAAATAGATCCATACTTATCACCCTGCACAAAACTGAAGTCCAAGTGGATCAAAGACCTCAACATAAAACCTGACACATTAAATCGGCTAGAAAAAAAAAAAAAGTGGGAAATACCCTAGAACTCATTGGTACAGGAGAAAACTTCCTGAACAGAACACCAAGAGCATAGGCTCTAAGAGCAACAATCAATAATTGGGACCTCATGAAACTGAAAAGCTTCTGTAAAGCAAAGGACACCGTCATCAAAACAAAGTGACTGCCTACAGATTGGGAAAGAATCATCACCAACCCTTTATCTGACATTGGACTCATATCCAGTATGTATAAAGAACTAAAGAAGCTAAAAAGCAGCAAACCAAGTAATCCACTTAAAAAATGGGGAACAGAACTAAACAGAGAATTCTCTGTAGAGGAATATCAAATGGCAGAGAAGCACTTAAAGAAATGCTCAACCTCATTAGCCATTAGGGAAATACAAATCAAAACAACCCTGAGATTTCACCTTACACCCATCAGAATGGCCAAGATCAAAAACTCAAGTGACAACACATGCTGGAGAGGTTGTGGAGAAAGGGGAACCCTTCTCCACTGCTGGTGGGAATGTAAACTTGTACAGCCACTCTGGAAATCAATCTGGCACTTTCTCAGACAACTAAGAATAGTGCTTCCTCAAGATCCAGCCATACCACTCCTAGGCATATACCCAAAAGAGGCGCAAGTACACAAAAAGGACATTTGCTCAACCATGTTTGTAACAGCTTTATTTGTAATAGCCAGAAGCTGGAAACAGCCCAGATGCCCCTCAACTGAAAAATGGATGCAGAAACTGTGGTACATCTATACAATGGAGTATTACTCAGCAATGAAAAATAAGGAAATCATGAAATTTTCAGGTAAATAGTGGGACCTGGAAAGGATCATCCTGAGTGAGTTGTCCCAGAAGCAAAAAGACACACATGGTATATACTCATTCATACAAATATACAACATAGAATAAACCCACTAAAATTTGTACATCTAAACAAAGTAAGCAAAAGAGAGGACTCTAACTAAAATGTTCTATCCCCACCCTGAAAGGAAAAGAGGATGGACATCAGAAGGAGAAGAAAACAGGAAACAACCTAGGAACCTGCCACATAGGGCCTCTGAAAGCCTTTGCTGTGCAGACTGTCAAAGCAGATGTTGAGCCTGATGGCCAACTGACGGGCAGAGTGAATGGAATTTTATGTAAGAAGTGGGAAATAGTTAGAGCTGGAGAGGACAGGAACTCCACAAGTAGAGCAAAGGAATAAGAAAATTTGAACACAGGGAACTTCCCAGAGACCCATACTCCAACCAAGGACTATTCATGGAGATAACCTAAAACCCTGACAATGCAGCCACTTCTGATGAGAACTGATAGACTAAGATCAGAAAAAGGAGAGGAGGACCCCCCTATCAGTGGACTTGGGGAGGGGCATGCATGCAGAAAGGTGGGGGGGAAACTGGGAGGGGAGGAGTGAGGGGCTAATGGGGGGATACAAAATGAATAAAGTGTAATTAATAAAAGTTAAATTAAAAAATTTTAAAAAAATGACAAGTAGACTGACTTATTTATTTTTTATTCTATAGTAAATGTCAAATAAATTTCCTCCTTGGAGATCTATAAAACATCAATTACATGAAAACTCAGTACTTAGCTGTCTGAAAATTTTCAAACAATCTCCACTGAACAGTGCAGAAAGAAACCCAAAATGTCTCCCAAATCCTAGTAATTCTTTTTTAAATTTTTTTTCCTCACAATTTATTAATTTATATCCAGATTGAAGCCCCCCTCCCTCAACTTCCCTCAGTCCCACCTTCCCTCCCTCTTCCCTTATATCCCCTTCCCCTTGTCCACTGAAAGGGGGAGTTCTCCACCATTGCCCACAGCTTGTTAAGTCTCATAAGGACTTCTTTGATCATCTTCCTCTGTGGCCTGGCAAGGCTGCATCACCAGGGGCGAGTGATCAAAGAGCGATCAACCAAGTTTTTGACAGAGATAGCTTCTGCTCCCCTCACTCAGAGATCCACATGGAGACTGAGCTGCCAATCAGCCACATCTGAGCAGGGAGTCTAGGTCCTCTCCATGCATGTCCTCTGTTGGTACATCAGTCTCTTCAGAACCCCCTGGGCTCAGATAATTTAGCTTTGTTGGTCTCCTTGCCAGGCTCCTGTCCCCTCCAAGTACCTCTATCCCCACCCCTCTCTTCTTCCATAACATTCCCTGCACTGTGCCCAAAGTTTGGCTGTGAGTCTCAGCATCTGCTTTCATCCCTTGTTGGGTGAATCCTTCCAGGGCACTCTCTATAGTAGGCTCCCATCCTATTTCCTCTCTTCAACCAATTCTGGTGTCTATCCTGTTTGCCATTCTGAATGAGATTTAAGCATCTTCCCTCGGATCCTCTTTAGTGTTTAGCTTCTTTAAATCTGTAGATGGCTATCCTATATTATATGGCTAATATCTGCTTCTAAGTGAATTATACCGTGCCTATTTTTTTATTTCTGGGTTACCTCACTCAGGATAATCTCCTCTACTTCCATCTATTTGCCTGCAAATTTCATGATTTCCTTATTTTTAATAGCTGAGAAGTATTCCATTCTGTAAATGTACCACAATTTCTGTATCCATTCCTTCATTAAGGGACATTTAGGCTGTTTCCAGATTCTGGCTATTACCTAATAAGAATTCTTAGAGAATATTTAAGTTTTAGATTTTTGATTGTCAGGAAGTGGTAGCACATGTCTTTAATCATAGCTCTCTGGAGGTGGAGGCAGGCTGATCTCTGTGAATTTGAAGTCAGTCTGGTCTACAGAGAGAGTTCCAAGATAGATAGAGCTGTTACACAGACAAACCCTGTCTCAACAATATAAAATATTTTGTTAACTGCACTAACATTCATTCTAAACACCTAGTAGATAAGAATATCTAAATGAAACAGGTCAAATATAAAATTTTAATGTAGATTAAGGGCAGGCAGAATTCTTGAGAGCATATCAATGTCATAATTGAGATTGTTTCTAAGGAAAAAAATCTGACTTCTAAATAGGATACTTGTAAAGTTCTAAACTGGGATCATAAAAATCCTCTGTGTATGAAAAATCATTTACTATTAATGTCATTATCTTTGCGTCCCTAACAAAGAAAATATGGAGAGAATGGTAAGCAATTGAAGCTTTCCCTTTAATTCCAGTTCAAATTTGTTTGGGTTTTTTTGGTATGAATTTTTTAAATTTATTATATATTTTTTAAATGTCCAACCAATGCCTAGTCCAACCTATGAGAGAGTCCCAAATGCTGACACTATGAATGGTACTCTGCTAAACTTGCAGACAGGAGCCTGACCAGACTTGTTCTCTGAGAGGTGCTACCCAGAAACACCTCAAAACAGATGCTCAGACTCACACCCAATCACTGGAATATTGTGGAAAAGTGGGAGGAAAGAGAAAAGGACCTGGAGGTGACAGGTACTCCATAAGAAGACCAACAGAGCCAAGAAGGGCTTGCTGAGACTGAAGCATCAAACAAGGACCATACATGAACTGGACCTAGGACCCCTACAAAGATTTAGCAGATGGGCAGCTAAGGCCGCATGTGGGTCCTGTAGTAAGGGAAGGGGGGACTTCATCTGACATGGACTCACTTGCCAGCTTTTGATCACTTTCCCCTGGCGGGACTGCCTTGCGAGGCCACAGGGGAAGAAGACATGCTCAGTCCTGATGCAGTTTAATGAGCTGGGCTGGATGGGAAAGGGAGATCTCCTTTTCCTCAGAAAAGGGAAAGGAGGAGGGAGGAAGAAAGAGGGTGGGCTAGGAGGGAAGGAAGGATGGGGCTACAACAAGGATGTAAAGTGAATGAAAAAAAGAAAATATTAATAAACAGACTTGGGCAATTTAAGTTGTATTGTGGGAAGTTGAAGTTTGAAAGTTTCATCTCTTTTCTTTAAATGTGGGAAATATTTCCATCCAAACCTGTGATTTTGCTGTCTAATAGTCCTGCTGTCATCATAGGTAGTTACTGTCCCCAGTGCATAGAAAGGAGAACATGCAAAAGAGAGAGGACTCATCTATGTGCCATAAATGAGGGCAGAATCTCTCACTTGGCAGCTGAATCTCTCACCATAAAGCTTAAGACCATTTACTTTTCTACCAAACATGATTACATAACTATCAGTAAATTATTAAGCGCATGCATCACCCCAGGATGGATCTTAGTCCTTAAAATATGGCTGTGGAGCATATTACTTTACCTCCTGCCTCTAACAAACAAAACCTTGCTTAGGTAAGATGTATGTTCTTACTACTCTTAAACTTTAAATTCTCACTTGAACCCTCTTTTGAAGCTGTCATCTAAAACATAGATGAAACTAACATGAAAGGGTGTATAAAATCTTGCAAAGAAAACAAGACATAACACCCTTTACAATCAACCAGTTCTTCTGAGCCTCCTACTTACAAGTTAATACAAATCATCATGGAAACGATGGACAGAATAGGATTTGAAAATAGAACCAACAGCTCTTTTTCTAATCTTTCTGGTAGATTAGGCACGAGACAAAGAGACAAAGTTGTAACTTTTAGCCTGAGCAGCAGAGAGAATGGAGATTTTTTTTCCTAGGTGAGGGAAAATGGAAAGAGTCAAGTTTGGGAAACAGAAATGCAGAATTGTATCTGGAACTGTTAAATATAAGGTGAAATATAAATTTGAGTATGTGATGGTTTTATTTGATGCTTTATTTTCCTTACATTTCCAAGTCCATCATTAAGGGTATGTCAAAGAGGCGAGACCTTGAAGCAGACTGTCACATTACATCATAGTCAAGAGTAGAGAGGGGTAAACTGTTGTATGCAGCTGGTACCCCTCTGACCTTCTCCACTCTTTCACAGTTCAGAAGCCATTTCCTAGGGAGTGGTGCCACCCACAGTGTAGAGGTCTTGTCTTCCTTGATTAACATAATGAAGATAATGCCCCACAGAAGTGCCTAAAGGCCAACCTGAATTAGATAATCTCTTACTGAGACTCCTTTCTTGGTGATTTGAGCTTGTGTCAAGTTAACTATTAAAACTAACCATTGCTGGGACTCAATTGGGTAACAGGGGACTAGATAGATTTACTTCATAGTTCAGAATCATATT
This sequence comes from Psammomys obesus, assembly GCF_907164565.1. Lineage (NCBI taxonomy): Eukaryota > Metazoa > Chordata > Mammalia > Rodentia > Muridae > Psammomys > Psammomys obesus. Next base: position 11,812,482 of record NW_026585987.1, on the reverse strand, counting down.
TATGATGACTGAGTATTGGAAATAATAAATCAGGAGGAGCCTGTGGAGAGATGACACAATCAAGGAGGTGGAAACAGTGCAATATCTCAGAAATGAGGGAAAAATACTTTTAGACCAGTTCCCCAAATGCCATCAGTTGTCTCAAGTCCTATTAATAACCATCTAAGAGTACAGCCTTGACCTTTGGGCATTGCAATATGTTGATTAGTGACCATGAAAAATGAGATTTCAGTTAGAGATGAAATTCTAATTGAAATGACTTAAGAATAGATGTCAAGTGAGAAATTGGAGACAGGATAAACAACAGTCCGGGTGCTTTTGTCAAACAGTAGAGAAAAAGAATAAGACAGTAACCAGAGAGACCTTATGACTGAGATTTCTGCTTTTGTCTGTTTAGTTTGATTTGGCTTATTGCTTTGTTGAATATGAGGCATACTGAAACATGTCTTAATGCTTTTGAAAATAATACAATGGAGAAAAGTGATAATATAGTAACAATGAGTAATAGCTCCAGGAGGAAAGTGGTGGGGAATAAGATGCCAGCAAGGGTATCAGTGATGGATTGACAAAAAGTTTGAAACTCAGACAATTCATCTACTATAAATGGAGAGAAATCAGAGTACTAGAGACTGTGGGATATGTTCAACCTTTTGTATTGCAACACAATGTTGTCATCTACAGAGGTCATGCTCAAAAACTGAACGATCAATTTGCAAGACAAAAGTACACACACACACACACACACACACACACACACACACACACCTCATAATGGTTGAAGCAAGGTAAAGATTTTTTGTGTTACTCTATATGCTACCTTTTGGCCATATATTTATTCTATCTTGGACACACCACAAAAGTATCTGGTAGTTCGATGGATTTAGGTGGCTTGAATATGACATAGATATTTTTTAAATTATTTTTATTAATTACAGTTTATTCACTTTGTATCCCCCCTGTACCTCCCTTCCTCCTCCCCTCTCAATCCCACTCTCCCTCTTCCGCACCCGTGTCCCTCTCCCAGTCCACTGATAAGGGAGGTCCTCCTCCCCTTCCCTCTGATCCTAGTTTATCAGGTCTCATCAGGAGTGGCTGCATTGTCTTCTTCTGTGGCTCCCCCCTCAGAGGGAGGTGATGAAAGAGCAGGCCAATCAGTTTATGTCAGAGACAGTCCCTGTCCCCATTGCTATGGAGGCCACTTGGACACTGAACTACCATAGGCTACCTCTGTGCAGGGGTTCCAGGCCATCTCCATGAGTGGTCCTTGGCTGGAGTATCAGTCTCAGAAAAGACCCCTGTGCCCAGACTTTTTGTATCTGTTGCTCTCCTTATGGAGTTTTTGTCCTCTCCAGGTCTTACTATCACCCACTTCTTTCATAAGATTCCCTGCATTCTGCTCAAAGTTTGGCTATGAGTCTCAGCATCTGCCTTGATACCCTGCAGGGTAGAGCCTTTAAGTGGCCCTCTGTGGTAGGCTCCTGTCCTGTTTCCTGATTTCTCCCTCCTCCAATGTCTGTCCTCTTTGCCTTTCTGAATGGGGTTTGAGCATCTTAGCCAGAGTCCTCCTTCTTGATTAGCTTCCTTAGGTCTACAGATTTTAGTATGTTTATCCTATGTTATAAGACTAATATCCATTTATGAGTGAGTATATACCATGTGTGTCTTTCTGCTTCTGGGATACCTCACTCAGGATGATCTTTTCCAGTTCCCACCATTTACCTGCAAATTTCATGATTACCTTTTTTTTTTTATCACTGAGTAATATTCCATTGTGTAGATGTGCCACAATTTCTGTTTTTTGCTTTCTCCTATTTTATTGAAATCAGAGGTGAATATATTATTGTGAGTTGAAGAAAAGTTGGAGAATGGAGAAAAGATAGTCCAAATTAGTGGTCTTAGTGAAAGAGGAAATGAGCTGAATATGAAAACTGTATTATTGCCATGGATGGCTTGGGGATGGTAGCAGATGTAGTTATTTTAATACATGGTATTTTATTTTAGTTATTTTAATGCATGGGTATTTAGAGAAATAACCATAAACTTTTATTATGTAATAAAAACATAATTAGAAGAACATTCAATAAAATATAGATTGGTGTTTCATTTACTTAATACCTACATGTGTCTTAACTCTGTCTCCAGCTCTGAATCCACAAACACTCAGTTATGTTTCTGCTGTGTTTTCCTTCATTTCTGTGCTCTTTTCAGACATACAGAAAGACAATCTCTACCATAGACTCCCAAGACAATATTACCTTGCAAAAAAAGTTGATATTGCCTTTACTTTTTAAAAATCCCTCTGCAAGATAAATGTGTCTCAAACACAACAACTTTATCCATTTTATGGCCCAGTCTAAATCAAATACTTTTGCATTTAATTGGGAATGTCCTCTATTTTACATTGTTTGTGTGGTTTTTTTTTTTTGTTTTTTTTTTTTTTTTTTGCTTCACACCATTTCTATTCCATGTCCCATTCAAGAGCATGTCTAAACCTGCTCCAGGAAAGCTGAGAGGTTGGTGTGTATTTACCTGCTGTGAGAAAGAACACCTTCCTAACCCTGACACCAGAGAACCGCAATGACTGCTACAGTGTTTCTTCTGCAAATTTGTTTAAAGAAACACTTCACAAAAATGTTTGCTATGAGCTAGGAAGAGTCTCTTTTGAAAATCTGTCAGCTGCTTGCTGGCTCTCTGCTCTGTGAATTGGAGCATTTTCCCTCAGAAGAAGACAGTAGAAATATGATCAGGGGAGAGAATGATGAATTGAGCTCCTCAGACCAACCAACTTCCTTTTCTTCCTTTAATCACAAGGGTAAATAAAGAAACAAAGAATTTGAATGATTTGACTAAACTTACTTGTCATCTTAAAAAAAAAAAAAACAATAAAAAAAACCAAAAACATTGTTTAGAAAGAAAAGGAAAAAAAAAAGTTGTTCATCTAGGTCACATTGGTTAGACAGCATAGTTGGTACAGCTGAGATTCTAGCTAATCTTCCCAGAAGCCAACCACAGGGAGAGGCAAATGCATAAGGTATCGAGTCACTGATATGTTGTGAGGCATGCTGGACTAGTTTGTGGATTTATAAGAATGCAGTCAAATGTCAAGCTACAGATTCTGCTGAACTGGAGAACAAAAGCTGTAGAGGCCTTAGAAAGTCTGGGAAACTTCACGGTACCCACAGGAAGCATTGTATTATATCTCCTGTCCTTTAGTAGTGTAAAACCATAATACAAAGACATTCGATGACTTATAAATGCTTGAGAGGAGCTTCAAACTTGGCTCTCCAAAGTATGCCATTCCTTCTTCCCACATGTTCAAGAGCAGGAGCCCAACAGCCTCCCTCCTTGTCTCACAGGGCAGTCAGAGGTCATTATGACTCAGGATAGATACTTGCCAAAGGGAAAATGAAAACAGACACAAATGAAAGGACTGGAAAAGCTGAAGGAAATCACATCAGGGCTCACACAGTAAACAGAAAAACCTGCAGAATGTATAGAATACACATTATCACTGATAGTTTAGCTATAATTGATAGCGTCAGCTTTGTGGAATCAGGACAACAAAGACTCCAAACACTTTCTCCACAAAAGTAAAATGTTCTGCAAACTAAATATCTTCTCTTCTGTCCTAGTTGGTGCTTCATGGAAGGAATGTCAATGAGTATGTTGTAAGTGAATGCTGTGGAAATGAGAAGTGGGACTTTATTATATTTATTTTTTTAATCTTTATGATAAAACAGGGAATTGGACAGGATCCTACCACAGAGGGTCTCTGAAAGACTGCCCAGCAGGGTATTAAAGCAGATACTGAGACTCATAACCAAACTCTGGGCAGAGTGCAGGGAATCTTATGAAAGAAGGGGGAGATAGAAAGCCCTGGAGGGGACAGGAGCTCCACAAGGAGAGCAACAGAACCAAGAAGTCTGGGCACAGGGGTCTTTTCTGAGACTGATACTCCATCCAAGGACCATGCATGGAGATAACCTAGAACCCCTGCACAGATGTAGCCCATGGCAGCTCAGTGTCCAGGTGGGTTCCCTACTAAGGGGAACAGGGACTGTCTGTGACATGAACTCAAGGGCTGGCTCTTTGATCACTTGCTCTGAAGGGGAAGCAGCCTTACCAGGCCAGAGGAAAACAATGCAGCCAGTCTGGATGAGACCTGATAGGCTAGGGTCAGAAGGAAGGGGAGGAGGACCTCCCCTATCAGTGGACTTGGATAGGGGCATGGGAGAGATGAGGGAGGGAGGGGGAACTGAGAAGGAATGAGGGAGGGGGCTACAGCTGGGGTACAGAGTGAATAAACTGTAATTAATATAAAAAAATAAGTAAGTAAAATTTTAAAATCTTCATAATAAACTGAGAGAAAAAAGATGATAGTGCCAGAGAGTACATTAGAGATAGGTTTCTGTACAGTAGTGCTTGCCAAGAAAGTCCAACAACTGGCCGCATCCAAATGGGTCTATTTTAAATCAATTTAACTAAAATTTAATTCCTGGATAAACTCTACTTTTCTGGTATATATGCCTATTTTCAATATGCCAAAAGAATTTCCTGATGATTTTTACATTGATATTAATAAGAAGTCTTTAATTTGAAGTTTATTTTCTTAAGGTTTTTGTTTGATGCTTTTTCTTAAGGCAGGTAAGCTAGCATTATTGAATAAATGGGAGATTTATTCCTTTTTTTTCTACTCTGTGTTCAGGTTTTCCACTGATTTGTAATCTACTGTCAAATCCTTTTATTGAGTTTTTCAAATTCACAATTATGTCTCTACAACAATATGTAAATAATCCTATTTCTTTGATATTTTCTTAACTTTCTCATATGTCTTACATGCTTCTCTGCAGTTCTAAACATTCTAAGCATTCTCATTTCCCAAGATTTCCTCTTTAAATGTCTATTAGAGTTCACTGTGCCTTAAGTAATGGAGGGCCTGTTTTTTTGCATCTTTTGAATCCCTTCTTCTGTTTGGAGAATTTTTACTATTCTGTGTTCAGGCTTTTCAACTGATTTGTAATCTGCTGTTAAACCGTTTTATTAAGTTTCTTTTTTAATTCATAATTATGCCTTTACAACAATAAGTAATCCCATTTTCTTTGACATTTTTTTTAGTTTCCGCATATATCTACATGCTTCTTTACAGTTCCAA
>NW_026585987.1:11727249-11807320 GCF_907164565.1 Psammomys obesus | reverse complement strand
AGTTTTGTTTGAGGGTACATGTGTTAAAATTTGTTGTTAATTACTTTAACCTTGCATGGCCAGTTTTAAGCCTTCTAATGTTAGATCAGATTCAGTCCCACCAATAAGGACGACCCCTCCTCCATGGCTATTAAATATCTAGCTCTTCAGTAAGGTCCCAATCTGGCTACATAGAAGTTTAAAAAAAAATCGCCTAACCATTTGTAATTCTGGAAATTGTTCAGTTAGCAAATCGCCCTAACACACATATCTTTGTATTCAGCAGAGAGGTATTTGGAGTTCTTCTTTGTAATTCTCCCCTTTTCATTGCCCTGACCCATCCCACTCTAATTTATTGCTCTTAGACTCAGGGGAAAAATGCCCAACTTTGTATTAGTTTCACGTCCCTGAGCTACAGTACAAAAAGTCCATCCAGACTGCCTGGACAGTCTTCACTTGGTAATTCTTTTCTCCCAGATCACAGCCAATGCTGCCTTTGGCACAATGTCTAATAACGTTCAAAAATACACCGTGCCTCATTTGTAGCTGCTTACAGAAGGAACTCAAATCTGTCAGGGCTAGAAAATGAAAGCCTCTTGCTGTCCTGGTTATATCTGATTTACACAGTCCTTTTGCTTTCTTTTGGAAGCTCTTATTCATTAATCACTCCTACACATAATTCCATCCCAGTTTGTTGCAGACTTAGACACAAGGTAGGGAAAGTTTCAAACACCATCATAGCTGGGTTTGCAACTCTTCAGTTGACCATGAAGTTTTCAACTTATCAGCTCTTGTATTTATCCTCTAAGTATTTTACCTACTAAGTTAATGATTGACAGTGGCTGCCACATTTACATCTGAGCATACACTTAACTGAATACAAATCTTGAGATGAGAGTCACAGGAAAACGCCTTTTAGTTGTTCTCCATTCTTACTCCATTCATGGTGTCATAGAAAATTACCTAATTCTGGGTGCTTATAAACAATAGAAATTTGTTGAATAAGATTCTAGATGCTGAGAAATCAAAGATCAAAGCACTAAAGTGTTGGTTCTCTGAAGGAGTTCATTTTCTGCTTCATTCACATTGCTTTCTTCCTTCATTCTCACATTGACGAAGGAATTAAGGGGCATCTCTGGGACGCTTTTATGGGCACCTTCATCTCAGGCCATGAGGTCTCTGGTTTCATGATCCCTTATCTCAAGAAATGCCCCTCATCTCAACACTGAGCTTGGGATTAGGTTTCAACATCCAAATTTTGTGGGTCACAAATAGACCCTACCACACTCCAGATGATAGTTTTTCTGCATGCCATTACAAAGCAGCAAGTTAAGATTGTTGGTGGTGACATGTTAGCTACAGTTCTCTTGGACTTGAAATCACAGATTCACGTGTGCCATGCTCCCGATGCCACACATTGAGGCAATCTTCTCCCACCTGTAATTTTTGCAATAACTTGACACTTATTTTCTCACATCCTGCTCAGCTTAAAGATGCTGCTTCTGTAGAGCTCACTTCCATCATTTTTCTTACAAATTTCATAATTTCATTTTTCTTCATAACTTTGTAATATTCCACTGTGCATTAGGGAGTCCTGAAGGGAGTGAAGGTAGATATCAGGGGCGGGTATGATCAAAATACATTCTACATATGTATAACATTTTTTTCTCATTAATTTATTTATTCACTTTATAGTCTAAGAGCCACCTCCTCCCTCCTCTCCTTCCAGGGCCACCCTCTCACTCCCTTTCTCCTTTTACCTCTCCCCTTCTCTTCAGAAAAGTGGAATGGCTATTTCTTGGGTATAGCATTGTATTCCTAGTCTTCAGCTAGTGCTGCTGTCTATAATCATTTAATAGTTTGGTAGATATTCATGAAAATGAAACAAAAAAGCTAACATATTGCTATGCCAACCAAAGGAACAGTGATTTTGAAAAGCGTTTTAAATTTTTCATAGGTTATGTGTAGTTTTACTCTTCCTCAAAACAGTTACAGCCTGTCTAATGAAATTATTACCCTTTTTTTAGATGCATTAATGGTGACAATCAGCTGAAAATGCAAGATTTAGGGATGTCTACAAAATTTCTCTGACAAGCTGAAATGTATTTTAATGTTAATGCAGTGTTTCACTCTTTATTAAAACTCTCAGGAAGTCATGTTTGAGTCTGACTGATTTACCAGCAGGCCATTGTTCTGTGTCTTTGGTTTCTGGTTTCAAGAATCAGTTTCTTATCATTGTTCAACTAGAGCCAAAACCTACCAAAGAAAAACCCAAATTCTTGTACTCCATTTTTTCCTAAACTATTCCCATCATGCTTCATTTGAAAAAATTTGGAGTTTAAAAGTACATTTTGAGATTGTTTTTGGGCACAGAGACCCAACATTTCAGCTAATTTAGCTGAACCAGTAGATACCTCTTGAGGGCACTGTGAGAAATCACATTTTATTGCTTCCACAGATCTCCCACATGCATGGGTAATGTGGATATACTCTTTTAAAAAGCACACGGGGAGAGGGGGTTATATTGTTACACATACATTTCACATGGGTGAAAATATATGATGTTTTTTCTTTCTTCTTCTTTCTTCATTACCCTCTGTTACTAACCACTATTCCCTCTCTAGATAGTTCTCCTGTAGGGTTTTACTTTTTTAAATCTACTTTATTTGTGGTTCCTCAAGCCTCTACCTCCCTTCTAAACCCTAAGTAGAAGAGAAAGAAGTTTAGTAGGGACAGGGGATATAGAGCTCTGAAGGCTGAGATTTTTCACCTAACCTACTTTATTTAGGGTTTTTAAACACTTATACCTTCCTTCCATCCTCTGACCAGAGGTAGGGGAGAAATAATACCCTTTAGTAGGTAAAGGGGGTTGTAGACCTTTTTAGAAGTAGTTCCTTGGGATGAGCCCACTCTTTGTTATCCAGATACCAGCAGTCTAGTCCAAAGGCCAACACCACAGAGCAATTCAAATCAGCACAATTCAGAAGATTGGGACAAGTCAGTGAAAGCCACAAGACTCAGATGGATTGCCCCGAAGAGTTCTCTGGAACACTTCTCTCTTCAAAGTCAAGTTTTGAAACACAAAGACCTGCACAGCGATGTCAATCCAAAAAGCTAAGTCTCACTGTCCGTGGGCTTCTGTATATGTCCTATCCTTAAAGTCCACCCACAGATGCTCTCAGCTGACCAAAGTCACACCCCTTCCACAAGACAACTCAGAAAAACATCACATGCCCTCTCACAAGACAGCCTCCAACAAAGCATCACATGGCTCAACTGCATCTTCAAAGAAACCAGAAACTTCCACTTCAGACCTCTTTAGTTGTCGTTCCTTGGGGCGATTCTATCTTCATCATCAAGATATCCAGCAGTCCAGCAAACCAGCAATCCAGCAATAGCAAAAGTAGCAACAAGGACCACCACCAGTAGCAGCAGCAGCAGGGTTCATCAGAAGCAGCACAAACTAGTCTCGTGAGCTTTTCTCTCTAGGAGCAAAGTATCCTCTCCCTCTTTCTCCTTTCCCCCCCCTCTCTCCCCTTCCCTCTCTTTCCTCCTTCCTCCATCTCTCTTTCTCTTCTCTCCCTCTCCTTCTCCCTCTCTGTCCCTATTTATACCTTCTCAGAGTCCATACCAGCATGTTTTCCAGCTGGTAACAACCACACCCCCTGCATGAGGCAGTTTCTTGACAAGGATCACAAGCTTTCTCATAAGGCTGTTTATCAGCCGACAAAGATCATGTGTCTTTCATGAGGCTGCTCTCAGTTATGGACAAAGCCTTCCCACATCCCACACTTGGTACTACAACAAAAACACAACCACAAAACACAACCAAAACTTCCACTACATTCTCCTTCCACTCTTATGATAAGAAGATAGATGATAAATTATATAGTTGATAGATGGATGGATTGATATATAATACATAGATAGAGATATGCATAGATGATAGATAAACGATCAAGAGATAGAGAGATACATAGAGCTCCCATATAGGAAAGAAGATTATATTTGTCATTCCAAGTCTGTTTCTAGCTTTTTAGTTATCATGGTATCAGTTTTATTCATTTTCCTATAAATGACATTTCACTCTTCTTTTTAACTGAATAAAACATTATTGTATATAAATATATATGATATATACATATATGCATATATATATATATTCCATGTATTTATCCACTAATCTGTTGATGTGCAGCAAAGCAGATTCCATATCTTGACTGAGAATAGCTGCCATAAACACAACATTGCAGGTATTACTATGGAATGTTGACTTAGGTGTAAGTCAAGAATGTATATTTCTGTGTAATTAGCAGTTTTAGGTACAGAGTGGAGCTGCCACAAGACAGAAGCTGCATGTGCTACAGCAATCAAAACTTGAGAAACAAGGCTATCTAACCAAGGTTGTTAGAGGTATGATGTTGTATTTGCCCTGGTGAATCATGGTCTTATTTGACCTGATCTTTTGTTATGTCCCCATTTATTTCTTCTGGAATGAAAATGTTTTTTCTATGTCATTTTATATTGGAAGCATGCAACCCACTTTATTGTGTTTTGTTTTTGTTTTGTTTTTGGTTTTGTTTTGTTTTGGTTTTTGGTTTTTTTTTTGATAGGGGCTCACAGTTAAGATTTTGTTATGAATATCATAAGAGACTGGACTGTGTATTTTGAATATTGTTGTAACTGTTCAAGTTTTTATAGACTTTTGAAGTTAGCTGCAGCACATTTTGCATTAGGAGACAACATGAGACTCTGAGTATTCTAAGTGGCTTATTATAGATAAAAGTGATGTTTCTGGCTGTCATGGTAACAAGGGTTGTGATGATGATTAATGTTCACTGTCATCTTGACTGGAATTGGAAGCATCGAGGATAGCAGTTCTCAACCCTTTTGGTGGGGGGTCGTCAAGAAAACCCTTTCACAGAGGTCCCCTAAACATATCAGGAAACATAGCTATTTACATTATGATTCATAGCAGTAGCAAAATTACAATTATTGAGGAGCAATGCAAATAATTTCATGGTTGGGGAGACAGCTCACCACACCATGAGGAACTGTATTAAAGGGTCACAGCATTAAGCAGGTTGAGAACCACTGTTCTAGGAGATCTATGTGAGGCCATTTTGAAGGAAACTTCCAGAAGCATTTAGGTGAGGACATTTAGGACCCATCCTGAATGTGGGCAGCACCATCCCAAGGGCTGGAATCCTCTACAATAAAAAGGAAAAAAGTGAGGGGACATGAGCATCCACGTCTCTGCTTCCTGACTGGAGCACACAGTCTGACCAAATCCCCCCACACGTTTGCTGCCACATCTAGTGTTAATTGCTCTATCTGCTATGCTTTTCCTACTACGATGGATTGTGGCATCAAAGTAAACGCCAAAGTAAACCTTTTCTTCCTTAAACTGTTTTCATTACGTATCTGGTTATAGCAATTAAGAACTATAAATAACACACTCACCTTCAGAGAAGTCATGTTATACAAAGTACTCCTTCGCCTGATTACTAGTTTTCAGACCATTTGTTACAGTACTGAAAAATGCATGACAGTGGTTGAGTACAGTCTAATAGTTTGGGGGAAATGAGCTAACTGGCTGCACAAAGCTTGGAAGATACTAATTTACAGCACATATTGCTACTGTTTTCAGTATATTTTTAGACAACTTTCCATAGGAAGGCCTATTTATTCTTTTTTATTTTTTATTTTTATTAATTACAGTTTATTCACTTTGTATCCCCCCGTACTTCCTTCCTACCTCCTCTCCCAATCCTACCGTCCCTCCCCCTTCTCCACTAATGTTCCTTCCCAAGTCCCCTGATAAGAGGTCCTCCTCTCCTTCCTTCTGATCCTAGTCTATCAGGTCTCATCAGAAGTGGCTGCATTGTCTTCCTCTGTGGCCTGGTAAAGCTGCCCCCACCCCATCAGGAGGAAGTGATCAAAGAACAGGCCAATCAGTTCCTGTCGGAGACAGTCCCTGTTCCCATTATTTTGGAATCCACTTGGACACTGAACTGTCATGGGCTACATCTGTGCAGGGGTTCTAGGTTATCTCCATGAATGGTTCTTGGTTGGAGTATCAGTCTCAGAGAAGACCCCTATGCCCAGATTTTTTGGTTCTGTTGCTATCCTTGTGGAGCTCCTGTCCTCTCCACTATTTATTCTCTTTAAAGAGTCTATCATGGGCTAGTGTGATGGTTCATCTGACAAAAAAATCTTGTTGCTGACCCTGACAACCTGAATTAAATTCCTGGGAACTACATGATGAAAAATAAAAACAGGCTCCTATAAGTTGTCTGATGCCCTCCAGAGACACATACTAATAGTAATAAATACATATGATATATATTTTAGAAACAACACCTTTTTGTCAACACTAATATGCTAAAGCAGGCATGGTGGTTCAGGAGCTAAGGGTATATTTCAAGTTTGAGTTTAAGAGCAGCCTGGACTACACAATAACTCTCATGACAACCAGAGCAGCATGTATAGACCCTGTCTTAGGAAAGGAAAGGTGTATTAAAAAAGACAACGTGGAGGGAAGAAAGAAAGGAGAAAAAAGGAGAAGGAGGAGGCAAAGAAGAAGAGAAGGAGGAAAAGAAGGAAGAGAAGAGAAAGAGGAGCGGAAATGTTCTGTTAGACGAATGTAGGTGTAGAATTCTCCTCATTCTATCACTCTGTAACTGAAGAGTAGTATCTATAATGATCATTTAGTGTTGAATCACCATGTCATGGCCTACACAGAACACTATATACATAAAACAAGGAATCATCCTAAAGGTTGAAAAGAAAATGTCTGGACTGAGTTTAATAAATATAAGTATTGCATGAGTAATTGAGTTTCATGGAGGTAGCATTACAGCATGGTACAGGAAATACTGCAGGTCAAAAGTTGGGAAGATAAATGGGGTGATTATAAAATATCTATTGATACTTCTTTTATCATTCAAAAAGCTGGTTTCTCATCTCATACCTTATGGTCAGAAATTATTGTTAGCTAAAAATATAATGTTAATGTTATGTAGAGCACTTATCCAAAATAAGCAATAATACATATGCACCTGGTGCATAATAACTCATTCATTTAAATAGTTCTGTTAGTATTAATATAATAATTATCTATAATTTAGAAATTAACTAAGATACACTGGGGCTAGGTGACATGCCCGAAGTCTGGCATGGAAGTCAGAATTTGAATCCTGATAGGTAAATGTCATCTTCCTATCCCATACTATACTGTCATTTAGAGTGAAGAAAGGGGAATTATATATACTTAAAATAACATGTTAGAGAATAAAGTCTATGTTCCATACCTGATGAGGAAGCTGGCTGGCAATCTCTGTAATCTTAACAAAGTATAAAGACAGACCTGTAAAGATTACCCCCGGGTGCTGAATTAGCATAACTGGCTTCTGTCTTTCATTCAGTTACTCAACAGGCATTTGTGAATCATCTTCTTGATTCTAAGAATTCTGTTATGTAAACTGGATACAACAGTAAGGGAAACACAGCCAGAGCTCACTAACAGGAAGACTCGGCATGCATAAAATTCTACTGCATACATTCATTCATTTGGGCTCAGTAGCAGAGGCAGAAATGCATGCTTGCTAGAGGAAATATTTCCCACCAGAGAGCCTCTGAATAGATCCTAATTTGGTAAAAATAATCAATATCCTTGGGTGCCAGGCAATGCAGGCTCATTGCAGGTTTTAGTTTTCAGAGTGAAACGTCTGAATGACAGCTCATTGATTTACATGCTTGTTTTGAAAAACACTAACATTCCATCTGGTAATCTGCAGACTGTAAGAAAGTCCAATGTTTATGTCACTCTGCTCTACTCAACTGTGGCAGGTAATCCATCACTATGTTTACCCTCAGGAGTACTAAGATTTTTATGGGCTTCATCTTATTTAATCATTAGTTGTCCTCACTTTACAAGTTAGAAACTTAAGTTTTAAAATTTTCTCAATGAAATAGCAATAGACAGTGGCAAAGTCAGGACTTAATCTAGGCTCAACAAATGACAAGACTCAGGACCTACCCAAAATGTTACAGTGTGCCCTGCTTCCTTCAAGGGGCATCGCTGAATTGCTTACCAACTTCTGCCTCCAAAGTATAGCCCCCATAGCACAGTGGGAGGGAATGACAAATGATACACATCTTTGTATGACAGATAGGAATGTCGCCACAGCCAGCAGCTGCTCTCAGTTCTGCTTGTGACATTTAAACCTGTAAATAGTTTCTAGTGATGTTAATGACTGTAGTACAGTAATCTCATTGGTCTAAGAAATATCTCCAGAGTTAGGCTTTATCCTAGAATAGAAATGCCCCTAGCCTGTCTATAGCTTTATTGGTTAGGGTATCTGCTAGATGTGATTCCACTTAAAGATTATTATTATCAATCTGGAGGTAAAGGAAAGATAAGAAACACAAATTACCAGAGAGAAATCGTATTTATCAATAAAGCTGGGTAATAGGTCTAAAAGCCTGAATGTGTCGGAACAATCATAATGACTATTAAATTATCCAAAATCTGTTCAGTGTTCTGCCATGGACAAAAGAAATAAAGCATAATTTGGGCCTGAGAGATGGTTCGGTGTGCAAGGGCAGTTGCCCCCAAGCCTGATGACATGGGTTCATTCTCCAGTATCCGCATGATAGGAGAGAACCGACTCCTCTATGTTGTCCTTGACTCCACACATGTGCCATGGTGCCCGTGTGCACACGCACGCATGCACAATCTAAAAATGAAAATTAAAGGTATAATATATAGCATATTAAACTTTCATTAAATGTATAATGTACATATAAAGGTAGACTTAGAGTAAAACACCTTTATGTAGGTACAGATTGTACTTATGAAGCCACTGTGGACATTTGAATGAGAATGTCCCCCCATAGGCTCATGTATTTGAGCACTTGGTTCCAAGTTCATGGCTTGTGCCTTGTGGTTGTGGTTCAAAATGTGAGGACTCAGCTTGCTGTTCCAGCCACCATGCCTGTCTGCTACTGTGCCTCCCCACGACAATGGTGATGAGTCCTTGTCTCCTGAAACCATGAAATCAAACAAATCCTTCCTTCTAGAAGTTGCCTTGGTTGTGGTGTTTTATCACAGAAATAAAAAAAAAATAACTAATACAGGCACTAAATTGAGAGGAAAATGATTATAAAAAGTACTAAGGTGACGAGATAATTTATGATTCTGTAGAACTTACAAACTATTGTTTACTCATTTCGTTCTTCTCTTTATGTTAATGGATATAGTCCTCGAATGGAATAGCAATTAAAATAATAAATACTAGTTGTGGTTTCACCTCCCCATTTTCATGTATTTGAAGCTTAATTATAAAATACATACATTAACAAGTTGGAGTTAGAGGTCAGATTTTTGGAAAGTAATTAAAATTAGATGACATCATGCAGGTGGGTCCCCATCATGCTATAGTAGCTCTATGTTTTTATTTTATTTCTTTAATTTGATTATTAATTTTAGATAGCTGTTTGTTTTCTCATGAGCGAGAGAAAGCATGTGGATTTGGATGGGAGGGGATGTGGGGAGAATCTGGGAGGAGATGGGGAAGAGGAACCGATAAGAATATATTATATTAAAAATCTATTTTCAATAAAAAAATAGTAAAAAAATAAATATCCAATACTTATAACCTAGCCAGAAAAGAAGGAGGAGAAGAAGAGCAGAAGGAAGAGGAGAAGGCAAAAGAGGAGGAGGCAGAGGAGGAGGATCATGAGGAGGAGGAGAAGAAGAAAGGCACTGATAAAAAGACAGTTGAGCTGGAGCATTGTTGTGCTTGTTGTATTATGCTCTCAGCAATGTCAGTGTGAGGTGTTGAGGCCCTCACTAAGTGCTGACACCATGCTCTTAAACTTCTCAGACACCAGAACTGTGACCTAAGTAAGTCTCTATTGTTTGTAAGTTCTTCTGTCTCTGGAGCTCTGTCACATCAACAATAATACACTGACGATAACATTGGATTAAAAAAAAAAAGTTTTCATAAAGGTCCCCTTCTAATTTATATTTTAAAATATTTTTTGAAAATTTCACACATGACTAACTACTGTATTTATATCATTTCCTCTCTTACCTCTCTCCCTTCTATTCTATTCTTTCCCATTTTCTCTTACATTCATGATCTCTTCTCTAATTATTGTTGGGGATTTTTATGAAAATAGTTTACAGGATATTTATTTTATGTAAAGTTTAAAACAACTGAGAGTGAAAATGGAAAGTCATTTTAATATAAAATTAGTAATGCAAACTTTAACAAATGATGTCTGTACACTTTGCTTTCTTAGTATGTAAATTGAAGACATGGGCTAGAAAATGTGTAAGAGCTTTTTAGATTAAAATTCTGTGACACTTTTATGAACTTTCTATTTATTTATTTATTTAAACACACACACACACACAAAAAAAAAAAAAAAAAAAAAAAAAAAACCAGACATTCAAGTTTCCAGTCTTGTGAAAGAGCATGGCAAATGCTCAATTATGGTTAGGAAAAATAAGAGGACCCTAGGGCAAGGAGTCCTTCCCTTTAAGGAACAGTGATGAGTGAAGATCATGTCTTCAGTTTGGAGACTAAACTTTGATCAAATTATAATTTAAAACATATATGTAGATGACTAATTGTTATATTACCTGGACTTCAAGCAAAGAAGTGAAGACTCTTGAGAAGCTGGTTAATTTCCAGTGATTGAAAGGCTGGTGGAATTTAACAGATTGACCCCTAGAACTATCATAAACAAAGAATTTGGGCATATAGCAAATAGAAAGAGAATGGAGGGGGGACTGAGGGAGAATGATATACAAATGCGTAAAATATCAATCTATAAACCTACAAAGAGATTCTATCTTATAAAATCATGTGTACATGGCAGCCTGCTACAGGTATGAATATGACTTCATGTATGCATAACAGCTCAGTTATAGGTCTAGGAGATGCCTCTATAAAATATACTAAAACACTATAAGTCACAATTTCAGCCATTTTACTGTTAATGGCAATAATGTAGTGTGGCTATTTTGTCTCTATTCTGTTCATTTCTATCAGTAATTAAGCAAAATTCATTTCCTTCCTGAACCTAAAATCAGCCTTAGAATTTATCATATCCTAATCTTCTAGGCATTCTTAGGCAGTAGATCAGACTGATCCCATTAAATACGAGGTCCTTGCCATGATGGAATTAGCGTTCATTTGTGGCATATTGCTTTCAAATGTTGTCTGTTATTGTGGAAAATGCTGTGGTATCGCTGTTTAGTACATTGCGTTTAGCTGACTCCTTTCCATCTGAGTGTACTCAGGCAAGTGTTTGTCACTTGGCCAGGAGATGATGTGCATGTATTAACTACACTGTGCTCTGACCTTGGAAGCTCTTATTCTAGAAAACTGAGTAGCTTCCATGTCACTTTCCCCTGTGCTACTACTGCCATCATTTTACCCACAGGAAGATATTAATACCAGTGTATAAACTCTTGGAAACCTCAATTTGCAAAATAAGCAATAAAAGCCCTTCTCCCTTGGTTTGGAGAAGGTGGCTGAATAAATATGGTCCTGATCCGGGAGAGGTTTCCCTGAATTTTAGGAGACCTTAAATTGCCCTTTTTTGTTTGTTTTTCACCTTTATGATCCCTGTTGGAGGATACTTTTGTGAATTTCTGCATATTTTTGGATTAGGTGGATTTTCTTTCTCCTTTGTATTGAAGTTCTCTGTACTTGAATCCCCTGCTGGGTACAGATAGAACAAAGGTGGTTCATTCATTCAGTGAGCAAATATTTATTGAACTCCCATGATGGATCAGGCTCTACACTACAGAACATGTCTATTCATCAGCTTCACACTACTATAATGAAGTATTTGAGGTAACTAACTTACAAAGAGAAAATGCTTACTTTGGTTCATATTTTGGAGATTCCCTAGCCTCTGCCAAGGGAAGCAAATCATGGTAGATGCCTACTGGGACACAAATGTACATCTGTAAAAAGAGAAATAGATGAATGACATCTAAGGCTTGGCCATCTGGGCAGACCTCCCACAAGGCTCTACCTCTTAAAGGTTTATAAAATATCCAGAGAGTGCTGGTCTGGGATTAAGCTATCAACATATAATCCTTTGGGAGACACTTGTTCAAACAGTAGCACTATGTATCTGTAGCTGGTAAGGTCAAACAACCCTTAGCTCAGGATCATGTGTTCTGGAGGGAGAGACAAGCAGTAAACGAGTGTCTCCTTCACAGGATGTGACCTCATGATAAGTGCTCTGTAAGACGAGAACACAGAGTTAAATAAGATTATACCTGGAGGAGAATTTCTATTTGATTGACTAAGGAGACCTTCTTTAGGGAAGTGATCTAAAGACCTGAAAAGAAAGGTTGGCAGAGGAACCAGAACAAAGAGACTTCCTTCTACCAGCACTAAGGATGAGTGTAGGTCCTGTGTCCTTTGTCTGTGAAGACTGCCCTGGGTTCCCCGGGGAAGGGCTTCCCTGTGCTCTCAAGCATGCACATTAGTTCTGGCAGCCAATTACAAATTCCAATACAGAAAAGAAGGAGGCAGCCTTCAGAGCTCATCTTATAAAAGAAAGATTTTTCCATCTCACTGGAGGTGAGAAGGGCTCATAGCAGTATGCGTGGGCTGGTGTGAAATTCTCTATTCACAGTAGAGCTTATATTTGGGACTGTCACTAGGAACAATCTACATACCAAGATGAGAGTCAAGGACAAATGTCCTCTTACACTTTTATGTACTTCTTATTTAGGTACAAAGATTTAATATTATTTTTGCCTTTAGAAACAAACATGCCATGTTTTTCTGAAGTAAGCATTGTCCTGACGAAAGAAAGACATGGATTTGTTTGGTGTTTTAACTGTGGAACTTAAGAGAATATGGTGGCAATGTTTGGTTTGGTTTGGTTTCCCTCATCTTGTTTTACTTTTGAGAGCAGATTGTTTGAACACCAAAAGTCATGTTTTTATACTTCTTGGGTGGCATTTTGACTGCAATACTAGAGCAAGAAAAACTAAAATATAAATAAATTTAAGCATACTTTCATAACAAATTAAATTAGTCCTATATGAACTTTTTTTTTGTTTTTCTTTTCATATAGTTCTTCTTGGAACTCAAATACAGTCTTGGAGATAGATCTAATGTGGAAGTTTTTTTAAAGCAAAAAGTTGACAGTTTCTTTCTTCACCAAAATTAGTTACAGAAGTACAAAGATGGGCAAACCATTCCAAGCTCTACAGGATAAGGCAATCCAGGAAGAGTTTTGCCTAGCATTTCACACAAATAGTTTCTTCCCAATTATTTTACATTTCTTCAGAAAAAGGTCTGTCAGAATTTTCCTGCTACCTGTGATAGCTTGATAAATTGGCATGGACTGCACACATACTTCCGTTTACTGAGAAAGGATATGTGGCTGAAAAGGAATGCATCATTTGTTGCTAATGCTCTGACTTGTATGTGTCCATTGCACACAATAATTAACTGAACTAATATGCATCAAGCATTTAGACAATGGTAGGCCCATACTCTGCCTTCTATAAATATTTGCTATGTTGAATGAAAAAGAGTTGAATGACAAAATGAAAATAAAGTAAAGGATAGAAGCTAGCATGTAGAAACTATAAAGAAAACTGTGAAATGTTAGGATTTGTAATATAAAATTAAATTTTCAGATAAATAAAATATATTTTTATTTTATATAAAATAAAAATATATTTTCAGAATCTACAGGAAAGATTCCCAAATTCAATGGGCATCAACAGTGCCTCTCAGGTAAGACTTCAGAAACCAGAGTGTGATTAAATTTCAAGAGTTCCTAGTTTATAAATTCTACTACCTGTTCCCTTGAAATATACTATTTTTATTATACTTAATGCCTAAAGTCCCTTGGTTTTGAACAATAGGTTGTAACTATTGCACTAGTCCTATGCAGAAAAGAAATTAGACAATAGGTTATACAAAAATGAAATCTTTGAAAATAAGAAAATTAACAAGAGGAGCCTAGTGCTAGTGTGGCTTCCTGCCAGGCATCTCTGGACAAGTAGAATTAGAGGGATATAATCATTCTGCTAAAGCAGTTTGATCCCCAAAGAAGAGGGTGCCTCAGAGAATGAGGCCTGTTGTGCATCATTGCCCTTCAAGATAAAAAGCTCCTTAAGATGCAGGTTGCTGAAAAGGAGGAAAAAAAATCACAGGATGGTTTAATAGGAACTGAAATGATAGGATGTTCTAAGGAGAGATAAAACTACAGGATGTTCTAAGAAAAGGTGAGACCTTCCATTCCACAGCAAAGCACCTCAGCCTTAGGAAGTACACAACTTAGTGGTTTCAGGAATTTCCCCAAAATGGCCAGATTCATTAGGCCATCTTCCCCAGCATATATACAGAGTGAGAACTACTGAGAGACACTGTTGGGCAAGCTGACCTTCCTGAGGCATGATAGCTGAACTGCCTAGAAAAAGACATTCACCAGTCTGAGGCGATCCCTGAAGGCTGTGCAGTATGCTCTAGGTTGCCAGTCTTAAGGTTGTAGAGCTAGGGTAGACTTGGAGATGCAGCTGTCTTTCAGATAAGCAACCTCTCACCCATACTCTTGTAAATAACACCCCCCACAAAAAAACAAAAATAAACAAACAAACAAAAAAAAAAAACACTGGTTCATAAAGTTGGATTTGGGTGGTGTTTCTACCTGAGGTGAGAAGATGTTTATACCCAATTTCCCATAAATAGTGTCAGGGAACAGGTCCCCAAACATCTGCATAACTCCTCTTTAACTTTCCACAGAGTAAAAGAGAAACCAGGAAGGCCATGGTATCCTAGGCAAATAAAATTATACTATTGTAAAGTTATTCTGTTTCTGACCTTCAAAGTGTAAAGTGCAAAATGGTACAATATTGACTCTAAGTAGCCTTCAATATAATTAATCCCCAGGAAACTATTCAAAACAATAGCCAATAAGATAACTAAAACACACACACAAACACACAAAGAAACACAAAAGAAGTCAGAAAAGGAACAAAAAGGCAAATGAACAAAACTGGCAAATCTAGATAGTAGCATAAGCCAAATTACATCAATAATAATATGAAGTGGTTGGACATGGTAGAGAAGACAAATAAAGCTAACTGTCTTTTGCTCTGAAGAGATGTGCTCTAAATCTAAAAGCCTAAAGTTGCTGGGTCATTCTGTTAATATCAGATAGAGTAAACACAAAGGATGAGACCTAAAAATTATAGGTCATTGAGTATTTAAATGGACTCATCTAAAAGAGTGAGTATCGTAATTATATGTGTGTAGACAACAGAATTTTCTAATTTGTGAGGCAAAGATGGAAATATGTACAGAAAAAATAGACAAATTTATTATTACATTTAAGAATTTTAATAAGGTTTTCAAATAAAAACAACTAAACATAAACTCACTATAAATGTAGGAAAATAGAAAAGCACTATGAGTTAATTTCATTTAACTAACATTTATAATGGCAGAGTATGTAGTCCATGTAATCTTGGCACTTACAAGTTCAATACTGGCCTGAAAGACTTATATAGAAAAACTTTTCCTCAAAAAAAAAAAACAACAAAGGCTAATATCAGCTTATATCTTGTCTTTCTGTTTCTGTGTTACCTCATTCAGGATGATCTTTTCTAGTTCCATCCATTTGCCTGAAATTTTCATGATTTCCTTGTTTTTAATAGCTGTTTTAAATTTCCTTGTTTTTAATAGTATTCATTGTGTAAATATGCCACAATTTCTGCATCAATTCCTCCACTGAGGGTCATCTAGATTGTTTCCAGATTCTGGCTATTACAAATAAAGCTGCTATGAACATAGTTGAGCAAATGTCTTTATTGAATGGTGAGGCATCTTTTGGGTATATGTCCAGGAGTGTAGAACTGGATCTTGAGGTAGTGTTATTCCCAATTTTTTGAGAAAGTGCCAGATTGATTTCCAAAGTGTTTGCATAAGTTTGTACTCCCATCAGCAATGGAGGAGGGTTCCCCTTTATCCAAATCCTGTCCAGCATGTTTTGTCACTTGAGGTTTTGATATTAGCCATTCTGATGGGTGTAAGGTGGAATCTCAAAGTTGTTTTGATTTGCATTTCCCTGATGACTAAGGATGTTGAGCAGTCCTTGAAGTGCTTCTCTGCCATTCAATATTTACAGAAATTGTGGTATTTTTACACAATGGAATACTACTCAGCAATCAAAAAGGAGGAAATCATGAAATTTGCAGGCAAGTGGTGGGATCTAGAAAAGATCATTCTGAGTGAAGTATCCCAGAAGGAGAAAGACAAACTTGGTATATACTCGCTTATATAGACCTACAAGATATGATAAACATAATGAAATCTACACACCTAAAGAAGATAATCAAGAAAGTGGACACAGGCAAAGGTGATTAATCCTCATTTAGAAAGACAAATGGGATGTGCATTGAATGTATGACAGGAGTCTACCACAAAAGGCATCTGAAAGACTCTACCTAGCAGTGTTTCAAAGCAGACACTAAGACTCATAACCAAACCCTCGGCAGAGCGCAGGGAATCATATGAAAGAAGGGAAGTTAGTATGATATGGAAAGGATAGGAGCTCTACAAGGACCAAATATATCCGGGCACAGGGTCTTTTCTGAGACTGACACTCAACCAAGGACCATCTATGGATATAACCTAGAACTTCTGCTCAGATGTGGCCCGTGGTAGCTCGGGTAACCAAATAGTTTTCCAAAGTAAGGGGAACACGGACTATTTCTAACAGGATCTCAAGGGCAGGCTGTTTGACTCCCCCCCCCCCCAGGGGAGGAGCAGTCTGTTAGGCTACAGAGGAGGACTTTGCAGCTAGCCCTGAAGGTACCTGATAAAACAGGGTCAAATGAAAGGGGAGGAGGTCCTCCCCTATCAGTAGACTTGGAAAGGGGCAGGGAGGAAACCAGGGAGGGAGTGCGGGGTTAGGGAGGGAATGAGGGAGCGGGATACAGCTGGGACACAGAGTTAACAAAATGTAACTAAAAAGAAAAATAAAATTAAAAAAAAAAAAGAAAAAGAAAGAAAGAAAGAAAATTCTCTGCTTACCTCTGTACCCCATTGCTTAATTGGATTATTTGGTTTATTGGTGTCTAATTTCCTGAGTTCTTTATATATTTTACATATTAGCCCTCTATAGAATGTAGGGTTGGTGAAGCTCTTTTCCCGGTCTGTAAGCTATCGTTTTCTTCTGTTGACAGTGTCCTTTGCTTTACAGAAAAATCTGCAGACCTAAAGAAGCTGAACACTAAGGAGGACCCTAGGGAGAATGCTTAAATCTCATTCAGAATGGCAAACAGGATAGACACCAGAATAGGTGGAAGAGAGGAAACAGGATAGAAGCCTATTATAGAGGGTCCTCTGAAAGGCTCCACTCAACAGGGGATGTAAGTTCCTGGCAAAAAAAAAAAAAAAAAAATGAGTTCAGTTCTCTGTGTGTGTGTGTCTGTCTCTCTGTCTTTCTCTCTCCTCTCTCTTTCTCACTCTCCCCAGCTCTCTTCTCAACTGATGTCTTATGCATAATATCATAGTTTGAGAATATTCTGATATGGCTCCTAGATCTTAAATGTCTATGCTTCCATGACTACAAGAACTATATACTACACACCGATAGCCTGTACACATCTCAGCTCTAGCAGCACAAAGGAATGGAACAGCAACTCTCCTCAGCAGTTAAACAAGAACAAAACAGTGTTATATGCAGCAACTCCAATGACTCACAGGAAATTTTGTTCAGAGTGAAAAATACATAAACATATATGTGTTTTCTATTTGTATTAAATTAAAAATATGATTAAACTCTTGTGGTAAAAAGTATTATTACTTAGCACACATGGAGGCAAGGGGAGTCAATATATTACAAAGACATATGTAGGAATTGCTGTGGGGTTATGCATGTTTTATATCTTGAGTCATTTTTATATTTGTTCATATATAATTTTAAATACACTCAACTGTACTCTTAAATTATGTTATTTTATGTAACTTTTTAATTGTTTAAACTTGTGGTTTAATGCTATTGTTTAAGCATACCATCTGGACATGACCCACTCACTGACTTGTTAGCATAATTATTTACTATCTATTATCAACAAGGCAGACTTGGTAATTTTCCAAAGATTTCAGCCTGGCAAGGAAACAAAAAAAAAAAAAATCCACTAATCACAAATAAGAGTAATGAGTAAACATTTGAAAATGAAATTTAAATCACTTTTGTAATACACCTCAGATGTACCAAACACAGTACCATTTCTTGATCAGTTTAATCAAGAATCTATATTCATGTAGTATGAAACTTTGTCTAAGACTGAAAGAATGATTAAATCTATCCCAAGAGAAACAAACGCACATCGTGACCTGGATGTGAGAGTCCATAGTATGCAATTAAAGAAAAGGAATTATATTGTAAATTTGTGAGATAGTGACCATGAGGGCCAGCAGATGTGGGCATAGGAGACTGAGACTGGCGTATGATGAAGCTTTTAGAATTCATTAGAATTTATTCATTGAAGGATGGGGAAAACTAACAGATGTTAACAATGGCAAAATTTGAACAGTCTTCAGTCTGACTGCTTTATGACTACAAGAACTATACCACACACAGATCAGAAAATTAATGGAAAAATATTCATGAGATTATCTACATATTCAGGTAAGGCCTGGTGTGAGGAGGTAGCAAGAGGTGATAAAAAAGAAAAGTGGCTTGAAATTGTATTTAAAAGTTAAATTAATTGTAATTGGGTAATGGGCTAAGAGAAGGAAGTAGGTGGTTGATCATATTCTGCTTTAGGTGAGCTGGATGGATATAGTACCATTTCTTGAGTTTGGTTTGAGGATTATTCAGTTGGGAGTATTTGTTTTCTTTCTGTTTTTGTTTGTTTTGTTTTGTTTTGTTCTGTTTTATGATGTTATATTAGAAAGGCAGATTCTCTCAACATTGACTTGGAGTTGCTCAAGCTTTGCTCTCATGTTTAAATGACTTCTTAAATGACACCTTAGTTAGTCAGTGACTAATTATCTAAATATTCCCATTAACTAGTCTAATTTTCTTCCTTTTCTATTTCCTGTTACTCATGCTGTTATTGTACCTCACCACTTCCCCAGTGATTACAATGGTTTTTCATATAAGCACAGGAGTGAATGGTTTATAAAATTTCCTTATTTTTCTAAACCCCAAAGGAGCTAGTAGAACATGGCCAGGCGTAGTGGAAACTAACAGTCTAGACAACTGTTTTTAGAGCGTGGAAAAAAAAAAAACACATAATAATGAGAGGTGCTGAAAGACAGCCTCTTTCTCACACACTAGGTCTTTGTGAAGCAAGCCAAGTGCCACCCTCTGCAGTAATATAGGTTGTATTGCACAGGAAAGCTGCTGCTTCCAGTAACTGCTGGTAGCCAGAGGCAGGCAAGTAACATTGGTGTACCTCCTTCCAGAAGCATTTGGATGGAGGCTTGCACCAAGGTATTCACTGATTTTGTCTTCAGCACCTAATGGTTTGTCCTAGTTTCCAGTTTCATTTCAAGATCTTAGAATACCTCCATGGTTTGAGATTAGAAAATGCATGAGCCAAAGGCATCCAGAGTCTTCACCACATACATACCTGGAGTCAGTTTATGCAGGTGCAAACTCCACAAAATGAGATAGTGTATAGTGTTTTTATTCCTCAGTTTCACTTCCCCACCCACCCCCTGCCACACATGGCATCTAGGGTTCCCAGGCTCTACAATAAATGACACATAAAAGTTCCTGGACAAGCAAGAAGGTTTTATTCACTTAGTTTGTTTGGGGGGGTTCATTTATTTTATAAGAGTTTTATGTTTTTTAACAAAATATTCTAAAGGATCAAACTACTGGTACACTATGGAGTCATTGCCATGGAGATAGGTAAATGAGAAAGCAAATAGACATTCATCCTATCAAAGGTCTTGGTGGAATTTAGTATTTGGGTGTTGGCATCTGTCCCTTCATAGGAGCAATAGCTCCTATAAAGAAGTGGATCAAATGAAAAGGAGTATCAGTTTTATTGTTGAAATGATGTCAGATCCTTTAACTATCCAGAGACATTTGCTATACGGCCATTCATGGATCATAGACATAAAAGGTGAAAAATGGCCAATCTCAAGGGATTTCCTATGAGGGAGTATGAACAAGGACTCAGAGAGAAAAATAAAAATATTTTTATAAGAACATTTTAACAAGAGAGAGGTTGGAGTGACAGCTCATTGTTAAGAGTGATCGCTGCTCCTCCAGAGGACAGCAGTCTGGTTGAGTTTCTAGCACCCATATCAGAAAGGTCACAATTTCCTGTAAGTCAAGCTTCTGGGAATTTAACTCCCTCCTCTGGTCATCACACACACTTGCATACATATGCACAGACACACATAAAAATCATTAAATCTTTTTCAAAAGAAAAATTTAAGAAGAGACTTTAGATGTTAAAATAAATTGCCATATTAAAAATACAAGGTATTTAAATTAGGAAACCAAAAAAAATTATAAGATTGGTGATAGTATTTCAATGTTGCAGAAAATAGTTTTTCACGTAATTATCAAATCTTAAAGTTGTTGAGTTGTTAGGAGATAAAAAAACAGGAATGGAGTCGCGAACACACAAAATGACTCCTTTCTGGTTTTTCATCTCAGGTATACAGTGCTCTGTATCTGAGACTGTGGCTAAGATGTAAATTCATATTAGAAGCAGAATAAAGCTTTGCATTGATTTCTTAACAACAACAACAAAACAAAACAAAAACAAAAACAACAACAACAAAACAGAAAGCAGGTAAATTCTGTGAAAACCAAGAGTGAAAAAAGCCAGTTTCAATACACAGCTTTAATATTTCCTTAAGTTGAGACAACGGATTATAGGAAATTTCTCTGTTTTATCTACCATCTGATTTGATCCTTTATCCCATAGGAACACAATGAAAAGGGGTAAAGGACAATAAGGGAGCTATCTACTCAACAATTGCTTAAGACAATAGATTTCCCCAGTCCCATTGGTGATCTTTGACTAAGCAGATTCCCATATTCAGGAAATCTTACTACTTAGGATTCACACAAAAATTCAGTTTCATTCCTTTCTTTCTATTTGTATGCAGAGAGCTGGTTTTTGGATGAGTTGGTAAACTGAAAGAGCCATGTTGTGTTTAAAAGCTCCTAAGAATGAAACAGAACCTTTGGAACACCAAAGAAAGCACTTGTATGGGAAGTAAGCTGGAATGTGCTCAGGACTGAATTTACTTCCCACATCATTATTTTTTTTAATTTTTTTAATTAATTATGGTTTATTCACTTTGTATCCCAGCTGTAGCCTTACCATTTACCAACTCACCCCCAAAACAGCTCTCTAAATACAATTAGAAATAAAGGAATTAGCCAATGTCCTTGCTGTATACTTGAGCATCTTTTGGATATATGCATAGGAGTAGTATAGCTAGATCGTGAGGAAGCACTATTCTGAATTGTCTGAGAAAGCACCAGATTGATTTCCAGAGTGATTGTACAAGTTTACATTCCCACCAGCGATGGAGGAGGGTTCCTGTTTCTCCACATGTGTTGTCACTTGAGTTTTTGATCTGAGCCATTCTGTTGGGTGTAAGGTGGGATCTCAGGGTCCTTTTGATTTGCATCTCCCTGACTAAGGATGTTGAGCATTTCTTTAAGTGTTTCTCTGCCATTGGGTGTTCCTCTATTGAGAATTCTCTGTTTAGCTCTGTATGCCATTTTTTAATTGGGCTACCTGATACATTTACACAATGGAATACTACTCATCAATTAAAAACAAAGAAAGCATGGAATTTGCAGGCAAATGGTGGGATCTAGAAAAGATCATACTGAGTGAGGTATCCCAGAAGGAGAAAGACACACATGGTGTATATTCACTTATATCCATTAGACATATGATATAGGATAATCATACTAAAATCTGTACACCAAAGGAAGCTAATCCAAAAGAAGGACCTTGGGTAAGATGCTCAATCTTCATTCACAAAGGCAAATGGGACAGACATTGGAAGAGGAGAAAACAGGGAACAGGTCAGGAGCTTATCACAGAGGGCCTCTGAAAGACTCTACCCAGCAAGGCATTAAAGCAGATGCTGAGATTCATAGCTACACTTTGGGCAGAGTGCAGGGAATCTTATAAAGGAAAGGGAAGATAGAAAGACCTGGAGAGGACAAGAGCTCCACAAGGAGAGCAACAGACCCAAGAAATCTGGGCCCAGGGTCTTTTCTGAGACTGATACTCCAAACAAGGACCATAAATGGAGATAATCTAGAACCCCTGGACAGATGTAGCCCATGGCAGCTCAATGTCCAAGAGGGTGCCCCAGAATAGGAACAGGGACTGTCTCTGACATGAGCTCAGTGACTGGCACTTTGATCACTTCCTTCTGAGGGGTGAGCAGCCTTGCCAGGCCACAGAGGAAGACAATGCAAGCAGTCCTGATGAGACCTGATAGGCTAGGGTCAGATGGAAGGAGAGGAGGACCTCCCCTATCAGTAGACTTGGAGAGTGGCATGGGAAGAGATGAGGGAGTGAGGATGGTATTGGGGGAGGATGGGGAAGGAGGCTACAGCTGGGATACAAAGTGAATAAACTGTAATTAATATAGAAAATTTAAAAAGAAATAAAGGAATGAAACTGAATTTTTGTGTGAGTCCTAAGGAGTAAGATTTCCTGAATATGAGAATCTGCCTAGTCCAAGATCACCAAGGGGGTTGTATCCCAGCTGTAGGCCCCTCCATCATCCCCTCCCAACCCCACCCTTCCTCTGTCATCTCCTCCCATGCCCCTCCCCAAGACAACTAATAAGGGAGGACCTCCTCCCCTTCCTTCTGACCCTAGCCTATCAATTCTCATCAGGACTGCTTGCATTATCTTCCTCTGTGGCCTGGCAAGGGTGCTCACCCCTCAGGGGGAAGTGATCAAAGAGCCAGCCACTGAGTTCATGTCAGAGACAGTCCCTGTTCCCATTACTGGGGAACCCACTTGGACACTGAGTTGCCATGGGCTACATCTGTGCAGGGGTTCTAGGTTATGTCCATGCATGGTCTTTGATTGGAGTATCAGTCTCAGAAAAGAACACTGTGCCCAATTTTTTGGGTTCTGATACTCTCCTTGTGGAGCTCCTGTCCCCTTCAGGTCCTTCTATCTCCCCTTTTTTTCATTAGATTCCCTGTACTCTCCCCAACGTTTGGCTATGTGTCTCAGCATCTGCTTTAAAACCTTGCTGGGAAGAGTCTTTCAGAGGCCCTCTTTGGTAGGCTCCTGTCCTGTTCCCTGTTTCCCCCTCTTCCAATGTCCATTCCTTTTGCCTTTCTAAGTGAAGATTGATCATCTTACCCAGGGTCCTCCTTCTTCCTTAGCTTCTTTAGGTATAAGATTTTAGTATGTTAATCCTATACTGCATATCAAATATCCACTTATAAGTGAGTATATACCATATGTGTCTTTGTGCTTCTGGGTTACCTTACTCAGTATGATCCTTTCTAGTTCCCACCATTGACCTGCAAATTTCATGATTTCCTTGTTTTTAATTGCTGAGTAGTATTCCATTGTGTAAATGTACCACAATTTCTGTATCCATTCCTCAGTTGAGGGACTCCTGGTTTATTTCCAGGTTCTGGCTATTACAAATAAAGCTGCTATGAACATGATTGAGCAAATGTCCTTGTTGTGTACTTGAGCATATTGTGGATATATGGCTAGGAGTGGTATAGCTGCATCTTGAGGTAGCACTATTCCTAATTTTCTGAGAAAGCACCAGATTGATTTCCAAAGTGGTTGTACAAGTTTATAATCCCACCAACAATGGAGGAGGGATCCCCTTTCTCCACATCCTCTCCAGCATGTGCTGTCCCTTGAGTTCTTGATCTTAGCCATTCTAATGGGTATAAGGTGAAACCTCAAGGTTGTTTTGATTTGCATCTCCCTGATGACTAAGGAGGTTGAACATTTCTTCAAGTGTTTCTCTGCCATTCAGTATTCTTCTAGTGAGAATTCTCTGTAGCTCAGAATTCTCTGAGAATAGCTCTGTACTCCATATTTTTAAATTGGATTACTTGGTTTGTTGGTATTTAACTTCTTAAGTTCTTTATATATTTTGGATATTAACCCTCTGTTGAATATAGGGTTGGTGAAGATCCTTTCCCAATCTGTAGGCTGTTGTTTTGTTCTGAGAACAGTGTCCTTTGCTTTACAGAAGCTTTTCAGTTTCATGAGGTCCCATTTATTTGATTGTTGATCTTAGAGCCTGTGCTGCTAGTGTTCTGTTCAGGAAGTTGTCTCCTGTGCCAATGAGTTCACAGCGCTTCCCCACTTTTTCTTCTAAGCGGTTTAGTGTGTCTGATTTAATGTTGAGGTCTTTGATCCACTTGGACTTCAGTTTTGTGCAGGGTGATAAGTATGGATCTATTTTCATTTTTCTACATGTAGACATCCAGTTAGACCAGCACCATTTGTGAAGAGATTATCTTTCTTCCATTGTATGGTTTTGGCTTCTTTGTCAAAAATCAAATATCCATAGCTTTATTTCTGGGTCTTCTATTTGATTCCATTGATCCGTTATTCTGTTTCTATAACAGCATTTTATATTACTATTGCTCTGTAGTACTGCTTGAGATCAGGGATGGAGATACCTCCAGACAACACCATTATTTTCATAAAAGAATGAAAGGCTGTTAAACCAGGAAGATAAAGAAACAGGAAGAGAATGAAAAACTAACTCCCAACATAATACCACATTCACAGCCATTCTGTTTCTCTTCCTATCTTTGCATCATCTCTTCATGCTCTTCTGTATTTCTGTGTTCAGCCTTACTGAAAGTCCATAGCTATCTGAAATGCACATCGTTTTATTAAGAATTGTCTCCTGGGCAAATAGGTCATTGATGGGAAGCTATTTAAATACTTTAAAAAGAACAGAGAGAGAGAGAAAGAGCACTTCATTGTTAGTGGTAATCAAAATGAGAAAGCAGTGATGAACGTGGCAACAATGGACAAAAATATACCTACAGACACCTAACCATTTCATCTCTAGGAATTTATCTTCAAGATACAGCTCTACTATACAGTTAAAATGGGAAATACTCAATACTACATTGCAGCACAGATAAAAATAAGAAATAATAAAAATGCCTACTCAGGAGAAGAAAATGAAAAATAAAAGCATGGTGGACCAACACACTGGCTTTCCCTATAGTCACAAAAGAAAATGAAGTCCTGTACCTGATAATAAGTGATTCTCAGACTATAGTTTTTAAATTTTTTCCGTCTATTATTTGAGAATTTCACACATGAATATTATGTATTTTGGTGGAACCCAGTCTTTCCAATTTATCCCCTAACCCCATACAACTTTTCCAGCATATATTTCTAAGTGCCAAAAAGGTTTAAGTAAGAACAAAAGAATGCATGTCATCTTTTTTCCAAGAAAATGGAATAATAATAAGTGTCACAAGTTTGCTTATTTTTTTTCAAGACCAAATAACAGATAAAAAGTAGAAAGAGCAAATTGAAACCAATGGAAATGGTTATTAGTTGAATAGAAATGAAAATGTGTATGAGCGTTGAAGAATTTCTAAATACAATTTAACATAATTTATAATTTGAGCTTTGAATATTTTCTAAATACATGAAAAATGAGACAAAATTATAGAGGATACAAAGGCAACTGCTAAAACTGAATACAAGGAGAAAATTTTAATCTGATTATATGAATTTTGTAACATTCCCAT
The DNA here is from genome assembly GCF_907164565.1 of Psammomys obesus. Lineage (NCBI taxonomy): Eukaryota > Metazoa > Chordata > Mammalia > Rodentia > Muridae > Psammomys > Psammomys obesus. The sequence goes on along the minus strand of NW_026585987.1, from coordinate 11,781,556 downwards.
GTATGTATAAGAATTATTTAAGTGTTTTTTGAAGTCATTTTTATAACTATACATTCTTGTATGATCAATTTCAGGAAGGAAACAAAACTTCAAACAGCTTTTAAGCTTCACCTACTAAGTGTCTTATTAATTTTATTTTTGAAATAATTATATTGCTATTCATTACTTATTTCTATTCTGAATCTATTCAACTTACATAATGAGAAATAAGTAAATATATAGCTATAAAGTATTAAGATTTTCACTTTCAGAGAAACACAGCATTTAAAAGTTGATGAAATCTATGCATTATTTAATTTGAATCATAAGTATTGGTGTATATACACATTTTTGGATGTTTCCTAGTTACAAGGGTATTCCAAACATACAAAGAACTGAATTTTTGTTGTTAAATATCATTCTATAGTAGAACTCTGTAGAAAGAAAAAAAAACATTAATGGTACAATCAAAAGACAGATACATCATGACACAGAATGAATAAACAATAGCACAGAACATTCCCATTCCAAAGGGTGGGAGAGGAGCATAGCCAGGAATATAAGAATAATGCAAGACAAAACCCAGCAGAGAAACATCTGGAGTTCCCTGAATGGCATCTACAGCTCTGGTGACATCTGGACTCCAAGATACTTAGAAATGCCCTCCTTTGCAGCTCTGTTGCCTATAGAACTTGTGTTTTTCCCTTAAGTTTGCTCCACTCGATGCCTGTAGCTTTCCACGGTGAATATCCTCCACATCTGGAATCTATAATATCCTGACGTCTTCACTGCAACTTATGCTTCTCCTTTGCAGGTTCATGCACAGACTTCTCTGGAGCTCCATGCACAGCACACAATCCTGCTTGCTATTCATTGTCTGTCATAGGTGGCTTCCTGAGACCTTGAAGCAAGCTTGCAAAATCCTTCACTGTCATTCCGAGTGCCAGCAACACAGCTCTGTGCAGATGATGACAGCAAGTCCAACCAACTGCTTGATCTGTGGCCTGGCCTTCTTGAATGACAACTGTACAACCTCTGAGTGGCCAAAATGTATTTATCAGATTTTGTTTCACTGGACACGTACATGATTCTTTAAAAATTTCTACAGCAGAAATCCAACAAATGGAATTACTATTACACATTTTCAGCATAGTCTGGTGCTGCTAATATCTTTTGGTCAAAGGATGTAAAATGATATGAATTTATGTAGAAGAATATGGAACATCCGGGAAAAAAATCAGATGTGAAACTCCCTGGCCACTGAAATAATAGAGAGAAATTGAGGCATTTGCACATTTATTTGTATTACCACGCCACATCTCAGAAAAGCTACATTATTATTTTTCTTCTCGGAAAATTTTAGTGAGACTCCAGCAGCTATGCAGATTTCCCAAAAGCTTGAGAAGGCCACAGCCCTCGCTTACATACCACTTTCGCTAAAACCTCTTTCTGTCCAAATCTTTCGAACAAGCTGCCTTCTGTTGTTTTTTTGCAGCTTTGTGACCTACCACAGGGCAAGTTTCATCAGGTGTTTAATAAAATATTTGCTAGCTGTTTTCTAATTAGGAAGGATCTGTTCTTTTCACCTCAAGAAACCACTTAGGAGACAAACAGCAACATATAATCACATTGATTGAATCTAATTGACTTGAATGCTAATGAAACTGCCTGCAGCTTGTTTGCTTTACTTAAATCAGAGTGACACTGAAGCAGTTGCTTTTCATTCCTTTCCCATCTTCCCATGAGCCAGGTTTTTTTCTTTTTCTTTTTTTATCTGACAGCCCCTTAACCCACCATGGGTGAAGTTGGGTTGGGGCACTTACCACCCCTACTCCATGTCCCGTGTTCATTGATAAGGGAGCCACTTCACTGAGTCAATAATAAAGTAATTAAATTTGCGTTTTGCTTCTGCCATAATTATAACCACTAAAATCTGATCTTGCAGAAGAGCATTATTTGTACCACTCTTTTCACCCATTTCTCCTCAAATCACCTAAAAGTGATCTTTATTTTTAATAAACGTTTAAAGACGGGATTTGGCCAACCAGTGTTGGCCTATAAGAGGTCCATACCCCAAAGGCAGCATGCTCTTATTCTCTAAGATGACAAACTAAGGTTTGATATTTTAGATGTTTGGATGCAATTTTCTTGTCGTCTGACCAATCTGATGAGGATGGATAGGTCTACATTTAGTGATGGACAGCATCTTGATGAATCAGTGTGGCAAATGATGTGCCTGTCCTCCCAGGCAGAGCAGTTTGAACCTGTTTTGTGTCTTCCTGTAGTATTCTTACACACTGGCAAAGCTAAACTCTCAAGAAGAGTAGAGAACTGGTCATCAGTGCTAACCTGCACAAAATGCCCTGCCTTGTTTCCAGACTGCACACCAAAGCGCTTGCCCAGGAGCTATCTAGAAGTTGCCAAGGAAGAGTCTCTGCAATTCTATATGCACTTTTTTTTTGAGTTGTATGCTGTTTATATAGTCCCACAAACACTGAGAGAGGAGGAAAGCTCTTAGCCAAGAAAGAATAAGCCAGAGATCCATTTTATGACAGTGTGGAAAGAGAAACAGATATTTTAGTCTACCATTCTCATTCTCAATCTTTTATGCAGAAAACTCTAAGGTTAAAGTGAGCACTGGGGAACAAATATCACTGGGCAAATGAGAATGATGGTCTGGGTTAGGCATCTGCAGGGAAAGGCAGACAGACAGGAGGTGCTGGAAAGGAAAAAGCCAGCACTGCTTCTGATGGCTGAGTTTCCATCAGGTAAGGGGAAATGGTCCGATTGTTTTTACCATGCTTTAAAAAAAAAAAAAATAGAACCATGGCTTTCTCTGTAGGTAACGGCAGTTTTCCAATTGAAGTTATTTTTTAAATTGTGGTTGTTCACCATCAACTTCAACAACACTGGAAGTCCTAAAAATAAATGAGCCATCAGCAGAGGCAGCTACACCATCAATACTCAACATGGTGATTCCTATATGAGGGGACTAATTCAGGAGTATCTTGTGAAACAGCAAGAAGACAACTACAAAGGAAGAGGCACGGGGTCACTTTCCACAGAATACAATGTCTGAGCAATCTTTTGAGAGGGTCCATGGTGTACCTGAACATTTTAGAAGATCTATGTACACATGCCCACTTGAATGCTTTTGAAGATCTTTATATATATATATATGTATATATATATATATATACATATATATATATATAATTTTCTAGTAAAAGGATTTATAACATCAATCAATTACCATAGGAATCCGTAACTTCACCCCAAATTTATGAACTGCTTGTTCTTTGGATGCTTGAATTGGTATTAAAAAGAGTGTCAAATATCCACTAAAAATATCTTGACCATCCTTCTTACTTTTTCTCTCTCAAAATGTCACAACACACATTCCAAATCACTAATTCGTGAATTACCATGTCTACTTAGTTTGTGAATAACCAGACTGATCCTGTGATGCTATTATGCTTTTCCCTGTTGAAGTAAATGACAGCTTTAAGCTGGAAAACAAAAGGTTAATTTTGCCCTTTGCTCATAGAGCAAAAAACAAAATCATTGTTGATGCAGGCACTCCACTTCGCCAAAAACCAAAGTGGTTTCTGAGAAATCTCTTGCCACTTTGAAGAGTGAATGATTAGAACACTCGTGATTAGAGAAATCAGATTAATTGGCTCAGAGTGTGATGGGAGAGTATGTTCCTTAATGAAGACAGCTGCAGAGTGGGTGTACACAAAGCAGGCCCAGAACAGTTCAGGAAACCAGAGTTGTGTTTCTCAAAGCATCTTTAGAAAATGGTGTAAATCTCCAAAGTTCAGTAGCTTTAAGAACTTGCCACTTGTAGAGCTCCTATCCTTTCCATATATCCAGGCACAGGGTCTTTTCTGAGACTGACACTCAACCAAGGACCATCTATGGATATAACCTAGAACTTCTGCTCAGATGTGGCCCGTGGTAGCTCAGTAATCAAGTAGTTTTCCAAAGTAAGGGGAACACGGACTATTTCTAACAGGATCTCAAGGGCAGGCTGTTTGACACCCCCCGCCCCAGGGGAGGAGCAGTCTGTTAGGCCACAGAGGAGGACTTTGCAGCCATTCCTGAAGATACCTGATAAAACAGGGTTAAATGAAAGGGGAGGAGGTCCTCCCCTATCAGTGGACTTGGAAAGGGGCAGGGAGGAGACCAGGGAGGGAGTGTGGGGTTGGGAGGGAATGAGGGAGCGGGATACAGCTGGGACACAGAGTTAACAAAATGTAACTAAAAAGAAAAATAAAATTAAAAAAAATAAAAAATAAAAAAAATAAAAAATAAAAATACTTATATAAAAAAAGAACTTGCCACTTCTTGTGAGTCAATTTTATGGGGAGGGGGGAGGTTATAAAATGGGAAGATGGTGCCAGTGAAATCAAAACCTAGCATGTCATCTAGAAAACAGAAACACGGGACCCAGTCTCTATCCATGTTCTACAAGGAATTTATAATTCTGTCCAGATGTTTACTTGAGAAGATTAAGAATTTGAAAACAATTACATAATCCTCAAAGTCCTGTCTTGGACACAATTAGGAAGCATGCTACACCACTGCACTTTATGGATATTGTCAAGTTCCTCATCCTGTATTTGGAACATCTGGATGTATTTCTCTTCCTTGAGGCCCAAAAGCTCCTACCTACTCATAAGAGAACAAATTTCAGAGTTATAGGCCAGAAGAAATTCTGTTTCTACCGGTCTGAGTGACAAGGAATGTCCAGAACAAGCCAGACCATTTTCTGGTCTGCAGAAAGGATTTGTGAAGGGTGGGAACTCCACACAACATGATCTTCTGTTCTCAAAAGGGTGTGCCTGGTACAACCAGGGAATCTATCCCCAAAATGACAAATCTCAGAAGAGAAAAAATCTAGATTTTATTCTTTTCATTAACCACTGAAATAGCCAGGGCCCAGAACTCAGGTCTGAAGTTTCTTGGATACTCTGATTTCACAGCAAAGCATTTCTAAGAAGTTGGGAATAGATCTATAGCCATAAATAACACACAATCTCTTGTCATCAAATGATTAGTACATATCCTTGCTATGTGTTCTCAACTATTTTTCTCCCTCTCAATGACTATGCAAAGACAAGACTGGCTTCCTAGATATAAGTTTGTAAAACAGTAGCCTCATTTTAAGATAGGAATAATCAATCCAATGCACTAAATTCACTTAAGTGTGTAAAAGCAAATTTGGTGAATATAAACATCTCAGAGTCATGTCCATCTCCTTCATTTACAAACTGCAGACACAGACTCCTGTGGAAAAGTTTCCAAAGTAGTCACCTGAAGAAAAAAAAGAAAAAAAAAAAAAAAAAGGCCAGTATCTCTCATCAAATGATCAGGATCATTCGCTGTGTTTTCATAGACCTGGGGTGTTATGTTTAACTATTTTGCCAACTTGTTATTATGAATATGACAGCAACTCCTTGTATTTTATTGCCGCAGACATCATACTGCACCCCAGAGATATACACATCATAATTTTCAAGCCTTTTATGAGGATTTTATGTGGCAGGGTGAAATTAAGGTAGCAGATACAATTAGGGTTGCTAATCATCTGGCCTGAAGAGAAAAGGGGGAGGAGTAAACTCCATTCTGTGGGTGGGCCCAAGGGAGTGGAAGGGTCTTAAAAAAAGGAGAGGGGTGCTGTACAAGTGTCTGCAGTTAATTAACTTGCGACACATGGCTTTAAAAACAAAGATGCTGTGGCTGTGGGATATGACCAGCCTTTAACCTGGTAAGGGCACAGTGGCTCAACTTCTGCTAGAGCCTGCAGAACAGCACAGTCCTGACAACCCCTTTATTTTGACCAGTGAGACCCATTCAGACATCTGATATAAAAAATTGTAAGAGTTTTAAAAACATTATTTGCCATTACCTGTCCTGAGGCAAAGTGTTCTTATATAAATTGAGAACTAACTCATAGATTGTTCACCCTTTTCCTGGTTTTGCTTTTTGTTTGTTTGATACAAGATTTCTCTGTGACCTGGCTGGCCTGGAACTTGCTCTGTAAGCCTCGAGTTCATGGAGATCCACCTGCCTCTGCCACCATATCTGGCCCCACCCTTTCCCTTTTTATAATAACTTATTCATTTTTTAAAGTACCCTCTCACCTTTAAGTGGGAGGTTTTAGAATCTTCCTCACTGTTTCTCTTTCATTGCTCCTCAGATGTGAGGAATGCTTTACCTGTCTTAGAGAAAAAGATGCTTGAAACAGAACTGCCTAGACCACTTATTAGGGCTTCAGACCTGAGAGAGGTAATGATGTTCAAGTCAGAGCTCCGAGTATTTGAGAGAAAGCAGATGTAAACATGAAAACATGAGTCTTTTCTCAAAGAGGATAAGAGATAGTTTGTTCTAGAGGCAAATATGAGTGGTCATGGCTTGGGAACACAGATTCAGGTTACTCTCAAAGTTTATGTTTGAACATGATGACAGTTTGATAAAGCTTTTATGACAGAGCAAAAAAAGTCACAAATGAGTGCACTTTTCATATCTGTTGGTGGAAGCATTAGGAAGGGGGGTTAAAGCAGAGCAGTGAAATAGCATCTGCTATAGGCCTCAGATGCTATCTGAAGACACATTTAGCTTTTTGGCCAATGGAAGCTATTGGTCTGTTAACACATTCAGAAAGGATTTACTTACCAGTCACAAGAAGGTTAGATCAGACACAGAGGTGGACATGAAATTGCTGATAAAGGGGCCAAAAATAGCCAAAGACCTATGGGGTTAGACTCTGGGCCTGCATCGTTCAATGCTCTCAACAATCACTGACAATTTCATCAGTTCTCAGCCAGGCATGGAAAGCTCAGTTCTTTTCAGGAACTTTCCTTCACACAGGAACAGGCCAGAACAGATGTTCTCAGGAGAAAGAGCAGCTTCTACCATCTGCTGGAAGGAGGATCTGTTTTGACAGCGTTCTCAGCGTACAAATCCGATTAGTGTTTTTGAACCTTTGATGAGATACTCAAGCACTGTGCAGCGAAGAATGACAATAGCATTGACAGATATGGCTTCCCCTCTGTTGTTTATTTCCCAGTGAAGAACTCTAATGATACTCTGCTATGCTGCAGACAGGAGGCTAGCACAACTGCCCTTTGAGCGGCTTCATCCAGCAGCTGATGAAAACAGATCCTGAGACCCATAGCCAAACATTGGGTTGAGCTCAAGAGTCTTATGGAATAATTGAAAGAAGGATAGAGGGACCCAGAGGGGACAGTAACTTTACATGAAGACCAACAGAGTCAATTAACCAAGAACCGTGGGGGCTCACAGAGACTAAACCACCAACCAAAGAGCATGCCGGACTGGACCAAGGCCCCTACACATATGTAGCTCATGTGCAGCTCTGTCTTCATGTGGGTATCTGCTAGCAAGTGGAGCAGGGCTGTCTCTAACATGGACCCTGCTTTTGGATCACTTTTCCCTAGCTGGGCTGTCTTTTCTGACCACTATGGAAGAGAATACACTTAGTCCTGATGCGATTTGATATGATGAGGAGAGAGTTGGGTGTCTCTTTTCTGAAGAGAATGGGGAGAGGGAAAAGGGGGAAGACAGTGGAAGGTTGGGGCCAGGAGGAGAAGAGGGAGGGGGTGCAATAGGGATGTAAAGTGAATAAATAAATAAATTTTAAAAACAAACAAGTCTACAATTTTCCTCTTTGAATAATGAAATCTAATAATGTCTGAAATGTAGTCAGAGGGATACCATGTCATCTCAGGAGCATGGTGACACAGACCAAACTGAGATAAAGCGTGTGTTGTGATACCCATGATTATTTAATGCAGAAACTCTGGCCTTTGCAAAATACATGGTGTGGGCAACTTGAGCACACCATAATTCATAATTAGTAAAATATACTGAAAGTTTTAAAAAGAGAGTTTTTGCTTTGCCTACATATGTGGGTTTATGTTCCAAAGTGAGAGTTAAGGAATTGTCTTTCCCTCCACCCACTCTGCTGGATATAATCTCATTCTTTACCCTTCAACTTTGGGTTCTCCTTTATTAAAAAATGAGAACTCTTCCATTTCTTTTATGCCATAAAAATGAAGCCTTTTAAAGGCAGCAATGCTTTGCCAGCATTTCTTTATGTGTTCTTTGGAACTTGTCCTTTCTAACTGATCTAACTCATTGTCAGATGGAGCTAGCAATGCCTGATGATATATGGAGGAGGTTAAGCTCATTTTCTATTCTTGTTTGTCACGTATTTTGCCTTTGATGAACTCTCTGTTAAGTCCTTTTGGCTATTTGGCTTTTCTTTTCTCACTGGGTCTTACAAGTTCCTGGTATGGTTTTGCATAGCATGTCTTTATGACACGTCTGCACGCACTTCATCTGAGCCTGTGGATTGTCTTCGAGTTTTTCAGATACTTTTAATGTTATTAACAGCCTACTCATCAGTCTTCTTCATGGATTCTATGTTTGGGTGTTAACTCTAAAGATTTCACCAAACCAATTATCATCTAAACTTTATTCTATGTTATATTCTGGAAGTTTGTAGGCACTGTTCTCAACCTGTGGGTCACAACCCCTATGATAAACCTCTATCTCCAAAAATATTTGCATTATGATTCATAACAGTAGCAAGATTACAGCTGTAAAGTATCAATGAAAATCACTTTATGGAGGTCATCACAACATAAGAATCAGTATCAAAAGGTCACAGCATTAGGAAGGTTGAGAACCACTGTTTTATAGATTATAATCAACTCAATAACTCACTTTTAGTCAGTTTTTAAGGAGGAGAGTTTTAGTCTAGATCCTTACTTGACTTTTGTATATGGATACACAAATGTTTATGGTTTTATATATTTACTACAAGGCAATTTCTTTCTCTATGTAACATTTTAAGTATTACAAAAAATAAAAGATTCTATTTGTTGATGAAATCTAGGGAGATCAGTAAGCATCTCTTCCTTCTTTCTTCTTCTATATCCTGGAAGGAGCGTGATGTTATTATCTGGGATTAGAGGTAATTAGTTGGTCTTTTACGTGCATTGAATTTGGTCTAAAGTTAAAGACATCCAAGTGTCTTATATTTAAATTTTCCTTTCCCTCAGACTGAGATATTTTCTCTTCTAGCATTTATCAAATACAGTAAAATAGAGATCAAGTCCATTCCAGATTCACACATCTATACAACACAGCAATTTCAAAACTCTTCTCCTTTAAAAACTTTTAAATTTATTTTACTTTAAAATGTTTTCAATTGAAATAGAATCACATCACTTTTCCTTCTGTTCTTCTCTCCAACCCCTCTCATGCCCCCCCATTCTCAAGTTGATAGCCCCTCTTCCTCTTATTATTTTATGCACATCTATATGTATGCTTATGCACACACATATATAAACTTATTGAGTTTGGTTTGTTGTTTCTGTGTATATGGTTTCAGGGCTGTTTGCATTGTATTTGACAACCAGTAAGGGCTCTCAGCCCTCAGAGAGGCTAATTCTCCTTCTCCCAGCATTTATTAGTTGCCTGCAGTTCTTGGCCTAGGGGTGAGACCCTGTGAAATTTCCCCACTTTTATGTTAATATGTCCATTGATATGGCCATTGCCCCAGTCATGTTTATACATTCATTTCTAGGAGAGACTGTCTCACAGCAGACTTCCTGGTATTCTGACTCTTGCAATCTTTCTGCCCCCTCTTCTACAATCTTCCCTGTAAACTCTTCTCTTTCATTAAGATTTTCCAAGAGTGGTAATGTCAGAGACTTCCTGGGGAAGTCCACTATGTTAAGACCTTGCTCAAAGCAACTGAGGTCACTCAAGGTTATAGTGAGACTTTCTCTAAAAGAAAAATCAAAGTGACTTGTTTCTCACTTAGCTTTCACCTTGACATGAGACATTGATTGATGGTTAAAAGTATAACTCAGAAGCATCTAAAATATTTGGACAAAGTTCATAATGTCTTCTACATTGTATGCCAGCATGGCTACTGACAGCATATTTGTAAGTGTTCATTATAATATAATTTAAGCAAGAAGTAAAATTTTGCCAGCTTGGTCCATGTTAGAATCTTCATAAACTTAAATGAAGCATAAATTACTAATGCTGGTTTTATAAATAAAAGATGCTGTTCACAGGCATTTTTATTTCACCACTGAGAGAACAGTGTATAATTTTAATTTTAAAACCCATAGCAATAAATGTGCTACATTTATAGCACATTGCTTGCTGATTTCAGAGTAGCTTCTATGCATACAGTTTCATTAATTCAAAGGGCCACCTAACAAATGTTCGTGTCACTTTCTTCTATAAAATATTCCTATTTCATGCTGTGAAGCTTTTTGTTTACTCATTCTTTCTTCAAAGGCTTGTTGAAGATATTTTAGTCACCAGGAAATACAGGAGAACCTACAATGGAGAGAAGTAGTCTCTTTTTCAGAATTGGTACACTTATACTTCATGCTCAATAGAAAAAGTAACCTTTTGGTATGATGCCAAAGGTTGTATGTGCCTCCAACATATAGAGCATGGTCTCCAATTGCCTTGTATAGTCTACTTCACATGAAACTCAAGAAAAGTTTAATGAAACCTTACATACAGCTTACAGTCTTCACAAGAAACTTTCAAATAAACCTTTCAAACACTGAAACTAGAAGCTCTCTTTTTCCATGCCTGTATGGCCAGCTATGTACTTGGGCCTCTGTTAATGTTAGTAGTTATGAAAGAATTGTGATCAACCATAATTTGAATTTGATGAAGGTTAAAGTATAACGAGAACTTTAGGCTGTAGTGAAAACTGAAAATTATAAACGTAAGTGGGATGGATAAGGTTAATATGCCAGCATTGGTTAATTTGTAAACCTTAGCATGATTAATTCAACAGTGGATTTTCTCCCTAATAAACACAAGCCTTGTTTTTTTTATTTCTTTTTCTTTTCTTTTTTTAATTTATTTTTTTTATTTTTTTATTTTTATTATTAGTTATATATACTATATATATATATTATTTAACTAATATATATTAGTTAAATTATTATATATTATATATTAACTATTATTATATATTAACTATTTATTAATATTAATAAATATTAATATCTTTATTTTATTAATATAGTTTATATTAATTAACTATATATTAACTATTTATTAACTATTATTATATATTAACTACTATATATATATTAGTTAAATAATATATATATATAGTTATATATTATTTATTATTAGTTAACTCTGTATCCCAGATGTATCTTCTTCCCTCATTCCTTTCTAATCCCACCCTCCCTTCCTCATTCCCTCCCAATCCCACCCTCCCTCTTTGTCTTCTCCCTGCCCCTTTCTTAGTCCACTGATAGAAGAGGACCTCCTCCTCTTTCATCTGACCCTGTTTTATCAGGTATCTTCAGGACTGGCTGCAAAGTCCTCCTCTGTGGCCTAGCAAGGCTGCTCCTCCCTTGGGGGGTGGGGAGGTCAAAGAGCCTGCTGTTGAGTTAATGTCAGAAATAGTCCCTGTTCCCTTTACTAGGGTAACCCACTTGGTTACTGAGCTACCATGGGCTACATCTAAGCAGAGGTTCCAGATTATATCCACACATGGTCCTTACTGGAGTATCAGTCTCAGAAAAGACCCCTGTACCCAGTTATATTTGGTCCTTGTGGAGCTCCCATCCTCTCCATATCATACTAACTCCCCCTTCTTGCATATGATTCCCTGCACCCTGCCGAAGGTTTGTTATGAGTCTTAGTATCTGCTTTGATACACTGCTAGGTAGAGTCTTTCAGAGGCCCTCTGTGGTAGGCTCCTGTCCTGTTACTTGTTTTCTCCTATGTCCAATGCCTTGTTTTGTTTTATTTTTTAATCTATATCCCATACAAAATAAAAATGGCTCCATATCTTTTTTCATTGATAATTCACAGAATGCCTGTCAGCAACAAAATAGAGGAAGGGTGCTCCCTGAAGACATCACCATACTCTATTAAAGAATGGGGGTGGGAGGACTAGAGTTTCCTCATTCTCAGCAATTCCATGCTGTTCTGTTAAGAGTGGAATCTTTTTTTGAGAGTCAGAATATAGCATGAAGAGCTGATTATATGGAAGAACTTGCACAGTTTGCAGCCACAAGAGTTCAATTAGGCTCTGCATCTGCTGTGAGCTTTAATGAACTCTATACTCCTTTAGGGTCAGAAAATGCTCAAGTCCATTCAATTAATGCTAAATCCAAGAGGAAAAAAAGAATGAAACAGTTTGGGTAAAAGAGCCAGTAAAGTGTAGAAAATTCAAAGAGCTCAGGAAATAAAAATCTTGACAATTGTTTGGAAATAAGAATAGACAGTAAATGAAAGAAACATCACTGAAAAGAAGAACTGTGAGGACACCTGACACTTCCGTGCAGCTGCTCTGGTTTCTTCTCAAAGTGTGAGCCAAGGAAATAACTGTGAGAGCTATTCTTGACTTGAAATGGGAACACAGCTCTGACAATTTACAAGACTGCTTCATGTTGATTATCACTGCTTGGGAATGTCAATAAGCCAGAACCTGCCTGAAACTTCCAGATGCTGAAACTGGACCAAGTGTGTCTACATTGTAATGCACTTTACATGTAGTGCAAAGAGCACAACTTGGTTTTGTGTTTATCTTTGTATAATTCCTGACTTTCCATTTTGAATCTTTTGCACAGCTAGTAAATTATCTTGAAATAATTATTTTACCCAGTTTTTTGTTGTTTTATTTTGATTACCTTTTAATTTTTATTTATTTATTACAATTTATTCACTTTGTAACCTTGCTGTAGCCCCCTCCCTTGTCTCTTCCCAGTCCTACCCACCCTCCATTTTCTCCCCCTGTGCCCTTTCCCTAGCCCCCTGATGGGTGAGGTCCTCCTCCCCTTGCCTCTGACCCTAGCCTGCCAGGTCTCATCAAGGCTGGCTGCATCATCTTCCCCTGTGACCTGGTAAGGCTGCACTCCCCAGGGGAGGTGGTCAAAGAGCCAGCCACTGAGTTCATGTCAGAGACAGCCCCCGTATCCCTTACTAGGGAACCCACTTGGAAACTGAGAAGTCTATGGGCTTCTTCTGAACAGGAGTCTAGGTCCTTTTCATGCAAGGTCCTTGGTTGAAGTACAAGTCTCTGCAGGACACCCTGGGCCCAGGTTTTTGTCTCTGTTAGTCTCCTTGTGGAGTTCCTATCCCCTCCAAGCTCTTTCTTTCTACCTCTTCTTCCATAAGGTTTCTGACACTCTGCCCAAAGTTTGGCTATGAGTCTCAGTATCTCCTTAGATACCCTGGTGGGTAGAGTCTTTCAGAGGTCCTCTATCCTGTTACTTGTCTTCTCCTACTTCCAATGTCTATCCTGTTTGCCCTTCTGAATGAGGATTAAGCATCTTCCCTAAGGTCCTCCTTGTTGTTTAAATGGAAAGATATCCTGTGCTCATAGATTGCTAGGATTAAACACAGTGAAAATGACTATCCTAACAAAAGAAATCTACAGATTCAATGCAATTCCCATTAGAACACCAACACAATTCTTTACAGACCTTGAAAGAACAATTCTCAATTTCATATGGAAAAACAAACAAACAAACAAAAAACCCAGAATAGCTAAAACAATCTTGTACAATAAAAGATCTTTTGGCGGTATCGCCATCCCAGATTTCAAGCTGTACTATAGAGCAACAGTAATAAAAACTGCATGGTACTGGCATAGAAACAGAATGGTAAATCAATGAAATCAAATCAAAGACCCAGAAATAAACCCACACAACTATGGAAACTCAGTTTTTAACAAAGAAGCCAAAATCATACAATGGAAAAAGACAGTATCTTCAACAAATGGTGCTGGTCTAACTGGATATCTACATGTAGAAAGTGCAAATAGACTCATATTCATCACCCTGCACAAAACTAAAGTCCAAGTGGATCAAAGACCTCAACATAAAACATAACTAAATCTGTTAGAAGAAAAAGTGGGGAAGAGCCTTGAACTCATTGGCACAGGAGACAACTTCCTGAACAGAACACCAACAGCACAGGCTCTAAGAGCAACAATCAATAAGTGGGACCTCATGAAACTGAAAAGATTCTACAGAGAAAAGGACACTGTCATCAGGACAAAAAGACAGCCTACAGACTAGGAAAAGATCTTCACCAACCTTACATCCAATATAAGGCTAATATCCAGAATATAAAAAAATCGATTACTTTTGATTAAACTATAAATCTAATTTAATGGTTGAAAGAGAGTCCATCCACTGGATACTTATAATTGGCAGGTTTTATGGCATGAATAGAAGACAAAACAGAATAGAGAACTCCCTGGCCTTTTGCCATGTTTAGGAAAAGAGACAACACTGCCATGTAATGGATCCAGCACTGAATCTTGGATTTTTTATTCTTATGTTTTATTTGGACAACTATTTTCTCCCTTTGTCTAAAGTTTAAAATTTAAAAACCGGCTTATGTGTGAAATAATAAAATTAAAGTAAAATTAATTTTGCTTTGTGATGGTTACTGAGTAGACAGAAAGAGGTGGCAAGGGCAGGTCGTTTGCTCCAGATATGGCCACAGAGCAGTCTCAGAAGCCAGTATCACAGCGACTTTGCCACAACTTCTCTCAGGAAATGGCCCAATCATTCGCTAGCAAGTACTTCCTGTTTACTTCACTTCTTCCATGCCTATAAATAACAACTTTGGTTAGTTTTATCTGGATTGAGATTCTGCTTCTACCATTTAATACCTTTGGTTATTTTCTTCAAAATACTTTTTTTTTTTCAGTTTAACAGATATACTACTCTCATTAATGGTGTCCAGAGTGAGATTTTTCTCACATGTTGATACGCTGTGTGCCCTTTCCAGTTACTAGTAATCACTACTCTATACTTCCAGGGCAATACATATGAGGTAGAATACTTAATGTTTCATTATCTGGCTTAGTTTACATAACATAATGCCTCCAGTTCCATTCACTTTGCTATAAATGATAAAATTGCACTTATAATACGCTATTATGAGTAGATGCCATGTTTCCTTTATCTCTCCATCTCTTGCTGTATACTCAGAATGATTGCGTATCTTAGTTACTGTGACTATCACAGCAATAAACAAGGACATGCATTGGCATGCTGATATTTGTTTGTTTGTTTGTTTGTTATACACTCAGGAGAGCAATAGCTGAATCATGTGGTCGTTCTTGTTGTAGGTGTTTTCGGAACCACCATACTAATCCACTTATCAGTTAGGCCATTTTACATGCCTTTGGATGGTGTAAAAGCTCCTTTCTCTCTACTCCCTGGTGAGCACTTGTGAACTCCTGCTCATAGTTTGCTAATAGTCACCTGAAGAGCTTGAGGTACTCTACTCTCTGTAGTTTTAATTTGCATTTTCCTAATGGATTTTAACTATTCTTATATTTTTGGTTGTGAGCTTAGCATTTAATGGTTGAGCCATCTCTCCTGTCCACTTTTTTTAAGTTGAGTTACACTGACTTTTATTGTACACTGAGTTCTTAGAATTTCTTATAACATTTGAATACCAACCTTTATTCGAATATATGGCTTTTGGTTATTTTCTCCCATGTGTCTACATTATCCTTATTTCCTTTGTTGTGCAGACATTTTATTTTGATGTTTTCTACTTGATTCTTTTTATTTGATTTGTTGTTCACTTAAAATGAACATCTTAAAATCTTAATATGTCATCTTAAAAATAATCACTAATTCTAATCAATATCAATATTCCCTTTTCATTTTCTTTCAGGTTTACATTTTTAAGATTTGCAGGAAAAGTTAAAATTGTGGCAAAATTGTTATACAAAATTGTTTGGAAATTTAATAATAAATAAGATATTTTCAAATATCCCATAATTATTATGCTATCTGTAAGTTAAAGTGATGTTTCTCGTGTATGAGTTTAACCAAAAAAATAAATGCAACCAGGTCTTTCATTGTATTCATTTTAATAGTTGTGTTGTTCTTTCTTGCTGAAATTTCCCTCTTTGTTTTAAAGAAATGGCATGCTTCCTTGAGAATTTAAACTGGAAATGTTGGCAATGAAACACCAGGTGTGAGGGTGTGGCTGTGGTTTAGGAAGCACCTTCAGGTCCAGAAGACATGTCGTCCACCTGCTCAGCATGGCAGCATTTGTTTTTCATGGAGGTGAAGCTCTGGAATGTCATTTCTCTCTTGATATTTGCTTAGATTTATTTTGATCTTCAAGAAAGAATTTATCTCGTGAGAAGAATTCTGCATCAAAAGTGTTAATCAAAGGTATTTGGACTTCTTAGGTGCTGACAGGGTGAAAAAAATTGAAACCAGGTTCTTATTCAAAACCACAAACTCATAAAACTGTCAATTTATTTTTTTAAGCATTTAAGACATTTATTAACAGTCTGTTGACTTTTTGGGAAAAAAATCAACTTGACCAGATATAAAATAATTTTAAAACCTTCAAAGGTGTACTGAGAAAAAAACAGGTTTTAAAATGACACATATTTGTCATTACAAAAAAATAAGACAAATAAAAAAAGACATCTTTTTACCAGGTGTAGATGGATAAAACTGCCCCAGAAATTATGTACTCGGGAGCTGCTGCATTAGCCTAACAGAATAAATGGACCTATTTTCATAGACCTGTATTGCCATAAGCGTTCTAGGCAGATCTTTAAATGGGCTCCAAAACTGTCGTCCCTGTGGGCCTCTCCAGCAGCAATTAGGACCTCCTTACTCATTTTCTCCTTTTAAATGAAAAGTCTTCTCATTAGAGAACTGTGGTTTCAGCCACCAGGGTGCTTATTCTGCTCTAAGTCACTCTTTTAAACCTTCACATCTCACAGGGCTCCTCTCCCCTTTGCTGGCTTCCAAAGCCATTCACCTCAAAATATGGCAGTTCTTCTTAGTGAAAAAGAGATTAGGCTACATACTGCTATTTACTGAGTGAGGTATCCCAGAAGCAGAAAGACACACAGGGTATAAACTCACTCATAAGTGGACATTAGACATATAATATAGGATAAACATACTAAAATATGTACACCTAATCAAGAAGGAGTATTCTGGCTAAGATGCTCAATCCTCATGCAGAAAGGCAAAGGATGGACATCAGAAGAGAGAGAAAACAGGGAATAGGACAGGAGCTTACCACAGAGGGCCTCTAAAAGGCTCTACCTTACAGGGTATCAAGGCAAATGCTGAGACTTATAGCCAAACTTTGGGCAGAATGCAGGGAATCTTATAGAAGAAGGGGGAGATAATAAGACCTGGAGAGGACAGGAACTCCACAAGGAGAGCAACAGAACCAAAAATCTGGGCACAGGGGTCTTCTCTGAGACTGATAGTCCAAACAAGGGCCATTCATGGAGATAACCTACAACCACTGCACAGATGTAGCCCATGGCACCTCAGTCTCCAAGTGGGTTCCCTAGTCATGGGAACAGGGACTGTCTCTGACATGAACTGATTGGCTTGCTCTTTGATCACCTCCCCCTGAGGGGGGAGCAACCTTACCAGGCCACAGAGGAAGACAAAGCAGCCAGTCCTGATGAGACCTGATAGACTAGGATCAGAAGGAAGGGGAAGAGAAACTCCCCTATCAGTGGACTGGGGGAGGGGCATGGGTGGAGAAGAGGGAGGGAGGGCAGGATTGGGAAGGGAAGAGGGAGGGAGGTAAAGGTGGGATACAAAGTAAATAAACTGCAATTAATAATTTTTTAAAAGAACAGGTTTTCACTTTAATGAAGATTAAAGTAAAGATTAAGTAAAAAAAAATCTTAGTATTTGTGTTTTTAATTAATTTATTTTTTATAGATTACAGTTTATTCACTTTGTATCCCAGCTTTGGCCCCCTCCCTAATCCCTTCCCAACTTCACCCTCCCTCCCTCATCTCCTCCCATGCCTCTCCCACAGTCCACTGATAGGGGTGGTCCTCTTCCCCTTCCCTCTGACCCTAGTCTATCAGGTCTCATCAGGACTGGCTGCACTGTCTTTGTTGATATAAGAAGTATCTTTTCTACAGGCCTTTTGTCCTCTCACCCTCCTCTCCCTAGGTCTTACCTCCATCCTCTTAACTCTCTAGGCCCCTTCTCCTACCTTCTTCCCTCTCTTCAACCACTACCTCTGTGTTTTCTATCTCCCCTTCCAAGTGAAATTTATGAGTCCTCCCTTGGATACCCCTTGTTAGCGATCTTCTTTGAGTCTGTACCTCATTGTAAGTTTATCCTATACTAGATAGCTAAAATCCATTTATAAGTGAGTACATGCCATTTCTGTCTTTCTTGGTCTGGGTTCCCTCACTCAGGATGATCTTTCCTAGTTCCATCCCTTTGCCTGAAAATTTTGTTTTTGATCACTTCTCCCTGGTAGGACTGTGTTGCCAGGCCACAGGGGAAGATGACTTGCTTCAGTCCTGATGCAACTTGATGAACTGGGGTTGAATGGGAAATGGAGCTCCCCTTTTCAGAGGAATAATTGAGGAGGAAGAGGGAGGGAGGAAGAATGGGACTTGGAGGGGAGGGGGAATGGGGCTACGATTAGAATACAAAGTGAATAAAAACTAAATTTAAGTTAAAAAAAAGAAGTATCTTGTCAATAACTCACTTTATTATCCTTTTGAAAAGTGTTTTTTTTTCTTTTCTTAATACTTTCTTTTTTTTTTCTTTTTTTTTAATTTTATTTTTTTCTTATCAGTTGCATTTCATTAACTCTGTATCCCAGCCGTGTCCCGCTCCCTCATTCCCTCCCAATCCCACCTTCCCTCCCTCATCTTCACCATGTCCCTTTCCAAGTCCACTGATGGGGGTCCTCCTCCCCCTTCATCTGATCCTGTTTTATCAGGTATCTTCAGGACTGGCTGCAAAGCTCTCCTCTGTGGCCTAACAGGACTGCTCCTCCCTTGGGGGGTGGGGAGGTCAAAGAGCCAGTCATTGAGTTCCTGTTAGAAATAGTCCTTGTTCCCCTCACTATGGGAAACCAATTGGTTACTGAGCTACCACAGGCTACATCTGAGCAGAGGTTCTAGGTTATATGCTCAACCATGTTTATAGCAGCTTTATTTGTAATAGCCGGAACCTGGAAACAACCCAGATGTCCATCAACGGAGGAATGGGTACAGAAATTGTGGTATTTTTACACAATGGAATACTACTCAGCAATCAAAAAGGAGGAAATCTTGACATTTTCAGGCAAATGGTGGGATCTAGAAAAGATCATCCTGAGTGAAATATCCCAGAAGGAGAAAGACAAACACGGTATATACTCACTTATATAGACTTATAAGATATGACAAACATAATGAAATCTATACACCTAAAAAAGATAATCAAGAGAGTGGACATGGGGTAAGATTATCAATCCTTGTTTAGAAAGACAGATGGGATGTGCAATGAATGTATGACAGGAGTCTACTGAAGGCATCTGAAAGACTCTAACTAGCAGTGTTTTCAAAGCAGGTACAAAGACTCATGACCAAACCTTCGGCAGAGTACAGGGAATCATATGAAAGAAGGGGAGTTAGTATGATGGGGAAAGGATAGGAGCCCCACAAGGACCAAATATATCTGGGCACAGGGTCTTTTCAGAGACTGACATTCAACCAAGAAAAGTGTTTTTCTGAGTTGCAAAGAAAACAAGCCAGGGTGTGGTGAAGTTTTAGGCTAAAACCTTCAGTAAAAAGGAATTCATGACCACAGGGGGGAAACAAAGTAAATAAACTGTAATTAATACAGAATTAAAAAACACAATGAGATGTTTCCTAATACCCATATTATAACCTAATGGTTATAATAAAAAGACAATAAAAATTTTAGCTAAGGATGTTGAAAAGTTGTAACACCAACACATTGCCAGTCGAAGCACAGAACAGTGCAGTCACTTGAAATAGTTTGGAAGTTTCTCAAAATGTTAAGCATAGAGCTATTGCATGACCCAGAAATTCTATTCATTGTTAGATTCCTAAAACTGAAAGCCTATGTTTACACAATAACATATATGAATAGTCATAGAAGTATTGTTTATAATAGTAATAAATGAAGGAAAGCATAAGCAACTTAGAACCTAATATCTACTAATTAATGAATGGGATAAACATTAAATGGCCTATTCTCACAGTAAAGTATTATTCAACAATAAAGAGGAAATGAAATTCTGATAGATGCTGTAACAAGAATGAAGCCAAAGACAAAAGGCCACATAGTATATGGTGCCATTGAAATAAAGTGTCTGGAATAGATACATTCATAGAGACAGATCATAAAGTAACTCTTGTTGTAGACTGAGAGGAGATGGAAATAGACAAAAACTATTGGGGTATTACTTTAGAGTTATGGAAATATTTTGGAACTAGACCAGGGTGGTAGTTGTATAATACCACAAATATACTAAATGCTGCTCAGTTGTTTACTTTATGATGGTTAATTTCATGTTCTGTGAATTTTTTCTCAATAAATTGCTTAAAACAAACAAACAAACAAAAAAGGAATTTATCAACTACCATAAGCTTCTTCCTTGCCTGGAGGGCTGAATAGTAGGAGTAGCCTAGGTGTCAGAGGGACATGGTGGGCTTCCCCATCATTCACACATCAAATACAGCTTCATTATGGATCTTCTGTGTTCCAGAAGGTAATTAAAAGTTCCATGGATAAACTATTCAATACAAATATAGTATCTTGATCCCAACTACACAAAGAGAGGTGGGAAAAGGAAAAAAGGAGAGAAACAGAGAGATAGAGAAAGATGGAGGTGGGGAGGGAGAGAGTGAATGACTTTCCTTATATTCCCACTTGAGAAACACACTTATCTACCCAAGCTAACCTAAACAGTTTTTTTTTCCTTCTTCACCATTTTTACTTCTAGCTTGAGTCAAGCCCTTCCTTGTCCTTTTGGGTGCAATGTTTCACCCAGTATTGAGTTAATGTGCCCCTGAGCAAACTGGTTCATGGTATCATTGCAACATTTTCAACATACTTTCTTTCTCCTGTGCTGTGTTTGTTTGTTTTTTTTTTTTGTTTGTTTGTTTGTTTCAAAAACTTATTTTTTTTAATTTTTATTTTATTTTTCTTTTTAGTTACATTTTGTTAACTCTGTGTCCCAGCTGTATCCCGCTCCCTCATTCCCTCCCCAACCCCACACTCCCTCCCTGGTCTCCTCCCTGCCCCTTTCCAAGTCCCCTGATAGGGGAGGACCTCCTCCCCTTTCATCTGACCCTGTTTTATCAGGTATCTTCAGGGCTGGCTGCAAAGTCCTCCTCTGTGGCCTAACAGACTGCTCCTCCCCTGGGGGGGGGGGGGTGTCAAACAGTCTGCCCTTGAGATCCTGTTAGAAATAGTCCGTGTTCCCCTTACTTTGGAAAACTACTTGGTTACTGAGCTACCACAGGCCACATCCGAGCAGAAGTTCTAGGTTATATCCATAGATGGTCCTTGGTTGAGTGTCAGTCTCAGAAAAGACCCTGTGCCCAGATATATTTGGTCCTTGTAGAGCTCCTATCCTTTCCATATCATACTAACTTCCCTTCTTTCATATGATTCCCTGCGCTCTGCCGAGGGTTTGGTTATGAGTCTTAGTGTCTGCTTTGAAACACTGCTAGGTAGAGTCTTTCAGATGCCTTTTGTGGTAGACTCCTGTCATAAGTTCAATGCACATCCCATTTGTCTTTCTAAATGAGGATTAATCACCATCGCCTGTGTCCATTTTCTTGATTATCTTCTTTAGGTGTGTAGATTTCATTATGTTTATCATGTCTTGTAGGTCTATATAAGCGAGTATATACCAAGTTTGTCTTTCTCCTTCTGGGATACTTCACTCAGAATGATCTTTTCTAGATCCCACCACTTGCCTGCAAATTTCATGATTTCCTCCTTTTTGATTGCTGAGTAGTATTCCATTGTGTAAAAATACCACAATTTCTGTATCCATTCCTCCGTTGATGGACATCTGGGTTGTTTCCAAGTTCTGGCTATTACAAATAAAGCTGCTACGAACATGGTTGAACAAATGTCCTTGTTTTGTTTTTTTAAGACTATGACAATGTCAACTACATACAACTACTATGATTCTCTTATAGAGATGATAGTATAAACTGAAATTTCCAGAAAAAGAGGAGTCATATCTGCACTAAATAGTCTACAAGATCAACTGATTTAGCCTTGTGACTGTGGAAAGTTAAATATAAAAGACCAGAAACAAATTATTTTAGACTACTTTTTAGGAGCTGTGAAAACTATTCATTAACTACCTGTGTGTCTGACCTAACACCCTTGTGACTACCTAGCCATTTAAAATGTATTCTTAGCAGACTACTGGCTTATACCAAACCCACAGCAAGGGTATAATCAGATAGCATGTGAAACCTATGACACTTTTTTCAATTTACTGTAAATTTCTTACTTCTGGGTCCCCATGAATGTATCCAGTAAACATCTTGATTTATTGCTTTCTTTCCTCTGTGACTAATAAAATCTCACATAACTAGAGATACACACAGAGAATGTGATACTTGGGGCAACCTGAATCTGTGTTCTCTGATCGTAATCACTCATGTTTAGCCCAGAATAAATTCTCTCCCGTTTTTTTTTTTATCAACACATTCTATGGTGTTTACTGTTTCAAAAATTACATGTTATAGAAATAAATTATTCGTAAAGCTATAAGAAAAAGTATATATATTTAGCAAGTGAAGTTGAGACCAAAATGTAAGTTCAGAAAGCTCTTTGTTTAGCATCTCTTTGTTTAGTCATGTGAAGATCCCAGTCTAGCCTCACTCAATGAGTCTTTAATAGAATGTTGATATTTAATTGGGGATTGCGTTTTCTGAAAACAAGAACTTTGAGGTATATATTTGTGTTTCATACCTATAGTAGTATCCATCATTTACTATACATATTCTATGATACCCCTAATTTAAAGTTTAATATTATTTTATATGCCACCAAGGAAGAAAAAATGTTATCAATAACCCGAGTTTCTTTTATTCTCAGTGAAAGAGATTTATGAAATTTATTTTCCATTCTTTGATATCAAATACAGTTAGTTAAGTATTCCTAAAGTACTGAATAAGATGTATCCTTACTCAGAAATGGTAAGACATGGGAAGGATGTGTACTTTAACTGCCACAGAAATTAGTAGATGCTACCCAACAGCTCTTAACCTGCTGCTATTCCTTGCAATGATTATGATCATATTCATGACCGGGATGAACACAATTACCCGATGAACATATTCTATTAAATCATGTGACTATTTGTTTAATATCCATTCAAACAACCCATCTGTAAGCATGAGAGCAGTGACTCTGTTTTTGATAATCACTTTTCTCTGCCTGTAACTGTGTTAGACTTTAACAAATGTTAGCTGTATGTTAATGAGATTAATAAATTAATATGATTGTAATAACAGGTCAGTCATGTATGTAAGAACAATATGATATATATTTAAATGAGACTGACCAGGTGGATGTTTTTTCTCTCAGCTAACACATATGTTCTCTATACAGTAGTAAGCTAAATGTAATAAAGTTGTTTTAAACTGTATGGCAAAAGAAAAGTTACAATATTTGAGATGGAAGAATTTATAAACAAGCTTAATGTGTTAAATATTGTAAAGCTGCTCACTGAACTCATATCAGTGACCTAGTAAAGCAAACTTTAATGTTTTTCTTATATTTGTCCTCACTGAGGAAGAGAGCAAAGATGAAAAATAAAAAGAAACACAATTCTTACAGACCATGTAAATTATTTCAGTTACAGCTGTGAATATATGTTAGATTTTTGCCTTAATATAAATTTTTAACTGTGTGTAGTATTAATTATTTATAAGCATTAGAAGTAAAGTATATAACTCACTCTGTAGAATAGAAGTTGGTAATATCAGTTATTCAGCATTTATGTAAAACAGTCCTGTGATATCAGAACCTTGGTTACCATTTTGTCTAAAAATAGTAAACAGTCAATATCTGTTGAGGAAATGGATCTACAAGTTTTGATTGTGTGGAAAGCAAATTTTTTAACCATTCGTATTCTGTCAAAAACCAAAAAGATAAATAAACAAATGGTATACGTTAAGGAGTCCTGCTGTCCACTGCCTGGTACTAGGATGGCTTGGGAAATCTGGATGACAATCCTAGTTCACTTCTTGTTCATCCTCAGGATAACCACACATCTGTGTTCCTTCGTTTCTTGCTTTGGAAAGTAGAATTGGTTCAGAGTAGTCTTTCCGGAATGTGAGTATAGATATATGTCACTTTAAATATGGTAGGTCAAGTAATATAACAAGAGTAAGTTTATTCCAAAGTTTCAGTATATTGGGCCCAACATATTTTTCAAGTATAGGTCATGCCCTTCAGGGATTTCTGGAAATCTCAAGTTCCACATATTCTTTTAAAAATATAGAATTATGGGAGCTAGATATATGCATAAAAGTTGAACTTTGCTTCATGGGGAAAAATAAGGGAAATCATGGTGCTGGAGAGATGGTTCAGTGGTTAAAAGTGATTGCTTCTCTGGTAGAGGTCTAGAGTTTGGCTCCCAGCACATACATCATGACCATCAGTAACTTCAGCTCTAAGACACCTAACGCTTTATTCTGGCCTCCATATACATCTGCACCAATGTGTATGCACACATACACACAGAAAAAAAAAACTTTTAAAAAGAAGAAACATTAAAAAGTCTTTCACTGAATTCTTCATACATACAATGAAAGTCATTCCAAGTATCTTTGGGATCAAGCTGAATGTAGAATTCAATTGATCCTGCAACTGCACTCATTGTCTGCATCCTAGCCTGTCTAGGCTTCCTCTTCCCAGCATCTCCTGAAGATTAAAACCACAAGCTTCCAAGTATTTACCTTACATTCTGCTTCTAAGGAACCTAATTGTAGGAAACACCAACAAAACAGTGAGCATCATTATTGGCCCAAGGAAACTAACTTCAAGGATGAAATGTGGGCTTTCCTTTGCCCATTGACTGCTACACAGCATTAAGAAAACAGCACTAAGAGCAGAGAGACTATTACTCATCCCTGACATGCTAGTAACAACCCTATCACTAAAATTTCTTAAGTGATACAGTGGCCTGGAGTGGGTAGAACAGGACTATGACAGACGGAACTAACGTTTTGAGAAGTATGGGAGGCATAATACCATAGGACTTTAGAGTGTTTGAATGCCACTAACTGCCACTCATGCATTGAAAAAAAGAAAGGGTTAGTTTGGATCTATCAATTACTGATATAAATAAAATGTGGTGATTGGATAAATCTTTGGCAGTATTTAAAGGTATATTTATCTCTTTAGCTGAGAACCGAGTCTAGTATTTTCAAGGTATAGATTTACATTCTTATTGTAAGAATGTCATCGCATTATCGCATTAAAGAAACCTGAATCATCAGCCTGTGAACGTCTCCTATGTAACAATATGGGCTCTGATAAGGAAGCGATAGAAACCCGGTATGTGAGGTGATGATGTTTGATAGATGAATTTAAAGATATCACATGTCCAGATTTCCTGAAATTTCTGGGCCTTTTGAAATGCTCCGCTATCCTCTGCTAGAAAGCAAGGTACTCCTCTTTCTAAAGACTTTGCACAGACCTTGCCTAGTAGGACAGTGCTTTCTTTCCTCAGCGTCTACCTCACCTTCCCTACTTGCCATAAGGTTCATACTTATGCTAAAAACTTAACATAACGTGACAGGCCAAGTATTTAAAGTGACCTGTGATCATTTGCTTGAATAATTTTATACTATAAAAGAATAATGTACTCTGTAGAAATCTGTGATATTCTGTATTTCTGTTAACAGTAAAACCAAAAGACTCAAGATACTATCATGGCATGTGGTAGTCCTGTAATAAATGCAGCCCGATCCCAAGTTCATCTCCCAGTAAAGTCATTAGGTAAGTCAGCCTACTATGTTGCTTTATTCCTGTTTTCTGAATATATTGTGAGGTTAGCCATTGGTGGAACCCCCATACTGATACTCTAAGATATAGATTCATTGTGCTTATAAAGCTATGATGCAAGCACAAATGATTTCTGTGACTTCTCACATTTAACTCACCATTATTATTCTTTTTTTCCATTATGATTCTTGAAAAGGTTATATCCATATGACACAGGATACCACAGTTTAACCAAGAGTTAAGCAAGTTTCTATTGCAATGACTATGCCAGATGAGGTATGTTTACCAAAGAATATTAACATAAGTTCTACTATGTGAAATAGGCCTCTTATTCTGGAGATGTAGATTTTTAATTAATTAAAATTTAGCTGTATCATTTCCTCCTCCTTCTTCTCCCTCCTTCCCTGATTACTACTTCTCTCTCCCAACTCCCCAATTCCTTCTCCTTGTCATAGATACATACTCATTCTTGTCCATAAGGCAAGGAATATATATATATATATATGAATAAAAAGTCCAAGTTAAGATAAATAGGTGCTTTGTCTTGATATCTGAGTACAAGCTGTACATGAGCTGCTCCTGAAGCACAGCCCACCCAAGCATAAGCTCTCAAGGACAATGAAATCCTCCATTTTGAACATAGCAATGTTTCTAGTCATTCTCTTTGAGAGGACAAATAATTACTCTACGGTTGAGACAGAAATCAATTTAGGAAGACTGTGAATATTGTGTGCAATTGGGTAGAGATCTGAAAGCAGAAATGGAGACAAGTCACTCGGAGGAAGAAACTGTCTGATAAAGCTGTGGGAGTGAGCACAACACACAACAAACTTGACATCCTAAGTTAGTGCTCCTGAGAGGGCTTCCTGGGGTAAAAGTAACAAAAAAAAAAAAAAAAAACATTAGCAGGATGACTTGGCCAGTAGGTGGCAGCCCATATCTGGTCTTAACAAACCAGTGTTGTGTAATGGGCTCTAGAATAAACAATCCTAGGAGAGGGGAAGGTCAGGTAAAAGCTCAAAGAGCATGGGCTCTGTTCCATTCAACTCCTGGCACCATTGGCTGGTCAGTATTCCAGCAACAAGTAGTGGCACCAATTAATTACTTCTACCCAAACTCCTTTCATCACAAGAGGAGATATTTCATCTAGACGCTCGACCAACTTACTCTCTGTTTCCTAGCTAATACTACCTCCAAGGGCTCAGGTAGTCTGATCGAAATTTTCATAAAGACAAAAGATGTGCAGTAGTAGCACAAACTGTAGATATGTTTATTAACACCACTGTATACTTATACACATACAAACATTCAGGTTTCTAGGTTAGTTAAGAGTCTTCTTGAGCAGGGTGTGGTGGGACACACCTGTAATCACAGCACTCAGGGAGGCAGAGTCATGCAGATCTCTATGAGTTTGAGGCCAGCCTGGTCTATAAAGCCAGTCTAGGATAGCCAAGGCTACACACACACACACAAACTGCCTCAATAAAACAAAAACAAACAAAAAAAAAGAGTTTTCTTGAAGTTCAGCTGAAAATACTTGAAGATACTTTGAAAAGATTAAATATGACTATATCCTGCAGGATTTAGCACATAACAGAAACAAATAGTCAAATGTTCATTAAGTGATGCTGTGACCTCAGTGTAGTATAGTATGGGATCCAAGCATGGATCTTATGAGTGCTCTTAAGAGAGCATCCACCATGGAAGAGCAAATGAACCATCAAGTTCAAAGGATAACAAGGCTGGCAGAGCTACCAACAGCTCCTGCCAACTCAGCATTTGTGCAAAGGAGTGAGGAGCAAAGAAGCACTCTATGAGGATATAAAGGTCATGTGAGCCTGGGTTCTTGTTCTACAAAAGCCGATCTATGGCTGCCACCACTGTGTGCCTCATATGCCAACAATAGATGGAACTACTGTCTATCCCTCTCCTACATGCAAAGAGGCAATTTATGTTTCCTTGGTTTTTCTTTTAGACTCTGAGTTCCAGCTCTCTTTATTTTCCTGCCAAGAGATACATAGAAAAGCCTAACAAACCTGAGGTGATGCAGAACCCCTGATAAGATAGTAGCTGTCAATCAGCTTCCATGCTGATAGGAGTCATTGGCCTGTTCATTGAAAGGATAGCTTACATAGCTACTGCTCCCTAATGAAGATGGGTGATTTGCTGAACTGTTCTCTGCAGTGCCACAACCTATTTTACTACAAAAAAAGAAAGAGTAAGCCATTACAGGCTGATAAAAGCATGGCAATCAGGGCTCTGTTACAGCGTGAGCCAATAACTTGAGAAGAAACCCCAGGGAAAGTCAAGTCCAGGAGACTAAAACATAAGGATCTCGGAGCCAGCTGCAGCGGCAGAAGCAATAGATTTGTGAAATAACACATTTATTCCAAAATTTCCCCAAATTTTAGCCATTCTGAAAACTACGAAAGCTATGACTGGGTGGAAATAACTTAATTCAAGAAAAAAAAAAATGGATCTGAGCATTGTGAAGTGAGTTCGATAGCAAGTCTATTGGTTTTGTGCCCAGATCCACTTCATTAGTCTGGAACATTCCTCTTCCTCACTCCCAGGTCTCACGCCAAAGCAGCTCTTAGTAACTCAGCCCACGGTTATTTCTCTCCTGACTGAGAGAGACACAGTCACTCCAGGGACAGCCTGAAATCCATGTTGACATCGAGCTGTTAGCAGGATGCTTGCTCCACAGCATCCAAAGAGCCAGACTGGTTCCAGCTGGTCTCCAGCTGAAACCACATCCTGTTCACCGACCTCTGCCGCTTCTTACTCCTCACTTCCCCTTCTGAAATCACTTCCTTAATAAATCATTTGCATAAGACTGTAGCTCTCTGAATTTTCTTAAAGGAACCTCCATTTACAATAGGAGCAAATGGTTAACTTGGTGGACAATTCTTTCTCAGTCACAGATGCTTCTAAGTGGAAATTTTTTCTCCCAGATCCTTGTTAATCAAAACCATATATGCTTTAATATGAGGGATACTCAGATATAAAAGTACTTACAGATTCCTTATGTGACTGGTTCTAGTAAAACTAGAAAAGCAGAACAAATTTACTAATTAAATTAACCAAAGCAAAAATAAAATTTAAATTTATAACATTAACCTAATGCAGTGCATTATTTCACTATTTCTGAAGCTAAATTGCTGATGTTACATTTAAAAACAGAATACTGTAGCCCTGGGCATGCTTCTGTATTTAGTCTGTTCTGTTTTAACCTTAACAGTACAAACGCAGAGCATGCTGTTACTGTTAAGTATGCTGGAAGTTCAAGCCTATCAGTTCCCAACTAAAACCTTGCTAGCAGTCAAGCCTTTAACAACTATAGTAAGTTCTTCATGAACTTTTTTTTAAGACATAGTAAGTTTTTTTTAAAGCTTTATGACATATTTGCTAATCCTCAAATTGGATTTATCAAAAGCTATGTTAAATTATACCAAGGCAATTCTTTTCTGAGCTTTGAACAGAGTCTCCATCAAAGATATTCCTCGTCTCTATATCTAACAATTAATATGTAGTTAAGTAGTTATTAAGACAGTGTACAAAATTGAGACAATGTATAAAATTGTGTGCATGTAAAATGGCTATTCACTTTAGAAACACGGCTCCAAATAAAATGGTTCATCTTCTTCGGATGTGGCATACCTGTGTTGTGTGTTTCATTTAAGAATGAAATGCCCACTACTGACAAGCACGAAACAGGTAATGGGGGGAAGCTCTCCAACCCTGAGAACACTTTGCAGTTTAGTGGATGAGTGCAGCAGTGTGAGAAGCAGGAGGTGTAGGCCGGAATCTCCTGACCAGACTGCATGCCACGTCTGGGCAGTAATGTTGGCATGATCTGTGCCAACTTGGAGGAGGTTGGGTGACTAGAAGTTTGAAATTCTTGGTTAAACTGAAAGCTTATTTGGGCACCAGAAACCTTAACAAGTAATCACATTAAGCCACATAAAGAATGGTTTACCCCACCCACACACCTGCGCACACACATAAATGTTCTTTGGGGTAATGATTTAAGAAGTGAACTGAGACATGTGAAGAGGTTTGTTTAATGGCATACTATATTGGAATGCTGAAGACCTGCAGCAGATGTAAATTCCAAGTCTTGTTATAATTTTTTAAGATTGTGAAATTATCAAAATACACATGAATCAAGTTTTAATACACTGTCTGGGTGAATGAGGTTTCCATTGCACCATTTCTTTCTTTAGGCTCTCAGGCATGGTTCGACAGCGTAAGAACGCTGTAACATTAACATTGAATAAAAAGTAAAGCTATGGGGAAAAAAAAAGAATGAAATGCCTAATTTGGACTAAATAAAACTCATCAGCAGCAATTGCTATTAATTAACAAGAAAAAAATTAAAGTTCCGCTCCACCCAAGTGGCTGTTTTTGTGGCTCTGTGACTAACACAGAAATAAGGGAATTCCACTGGCTTGGCCTCTGAGAAGGCTGGATGTCAATCAACTGACTTAAAATGTACCCAACGAGTTCAAAGAGTAGGAGAATTGCTTTTTGATGGATGACGCCTTTATCAGTTTCCTACTGTAGAACACCAGAGTCAATTCAGATAAGTAGCTCATTGTGGAAACGGGTTATCTTGAGCTTTCCTCATCTTGGGATAGCAAACCGGATTATCTCTATGAGCCAGTGATTTATTGTCTCTGTTAATATTTTAATTCATCAAATGTTCTCCCTCAAATATTTACAGTTTGTGAGCTGACCTTAACTTAACCTCCCAGTTATGTTTTATGGCATTGAACATTCGTTGAAATAAAACTGGTTTCAGAGAGCTAATAAAAGTTTAGAACATTTTGAAATTACATTAATCTTTCAGAGTAAAATTTTTCCTCCTACCCAAATAAAAAAAATCACATTTTAAAACATGGTTTGAAGAAAAGAAGAAGAAAGTTCAAAGTGTATAAGATTACTAGAGGTGGCAATTGTGATATGACCCAGAAACCCCTACAAAATGATCTGGGTTATCCAACATTCTCACGAGAGAAATGACTCTGAATTTGAGAACTTTCTAAGCATAACTTTTGTATTGCAGTTAAAAACAGAACAGATCTGTGGCCATACAGATGAAGATTCTTGCTCACATTTGCCTCATCCTGTAAAGTTTCATTTATAATAATCTCCAAATCAAGAAAGAAAGAAAAAAAAAAAAAACCCACATCGACCTTTACTGGGATGACAAAGAGGTCATTAACAATTTGGGATTGCCATTCAGCAACATGTATACTCAGACTGTGTGAGTCATGAATATTTTATTTTCTCATTTCTAAGGGGAGACAGAAAAAGACAATGGTTGCATTGTCTCAAATAAGCAACTTAATATTGCAAATTAAGCTACTCCCACAGAAACAAACTAAATCCAGAAGAATAAGGGGAATAATGAAATTCATGGTATAGATAGGAACTAGAGACAAAAATTACAAGCGCAAAAAGTTGGGTTTTAAAAAATATAATAATCAATTTTTAAGACCTTTATACCAATGAGGAAAAAGAAAAAGAGAAAGAAAATCAGACGCAATGAGTGATACCAGAAAGATACATGGAATCACAGGATTACTTCATGAACTCTTGTATATCAACATATTAAATAACTTAAAAGAAACTGATGAATCCCTGAACATACACATCTAACAAATATTGAATCATGAAGAGAGAGAAAATGCCAACAGACCTATAATAAATAATAAGATTGACTCTTGGAGGAGAGATTTTTCAGTGGTTACGATCACTCCGGTGAGGCAACCACAGTCACCAATGAACTCCAGCTTGAAGGGGTTTGATGCCCTATTCTGGCTTCTCCAAGCACTTTTACACACACACACACACACACACACACACACACACACACACAGTAAATACTTTTAAAATTAATAAGATTTAATTAATAAGTAGTTTTACACACACACACACACACAAAAAAAAAAAAAAACCAGAACCAGATGACTTCAATGTTGAATTCTACTAAATATTTAAAGAACTAATATCAAGCATATTACACGTAGCTAAAATGGAAGAGGGAATATTTTAAAATATAGGTTTGAAATTAATGTTGTCTGCCTTGCAGTGATCAGATTCACGTCCCAACTCTACCCTGAAATTGCATTCCAAAGATTATCTTACTAACATTGTAATTCATACTTCCTTCCACTCTTTCCCTTGCTTCTTTGTAGCATTGATGCTGGTGATCATTTTCTTCTTAGAAAATTGT
Source organism: Psammomys obesus (assembly GCF_907164565.1). NCBI lineage: Eukaryota > Metazoa > Chordata > Mammalia > Rodentia > Muridae > Psammomys > Psammomys obesus. The sequence goes on along the minus strand of NW_026585987.1, from coordinate 11,749,468 downwards.
CTCATAGTTTTAATGATGCATTGTTCTCTTGAATTTCTTTTAATTCTTTTGGCATAGCCATTACCATTTCTTCTCATCATTTAAATATGCATGCTCCTCCTCCCTGCCATGCATTAAGGTATTTTTGTTTTATTAATGTCAGAACCATAACTAACTTGAATTATTAAGCCTATGATGATGCTCGTTGTTTCATAAAATAGCAAAATATTTAACAATATAGAAGGACCAGGAACTTGGGAAATGCTGCAAATGAGCATCTTGAATTCTTTACTTTGTTGTTTTTAGTTTTGTTTTGTTGCCATTTTGCTTGTTTTAGACAATGTTTCTCAGTGTAGGCCTGTCTGTACTGAAACTCACTGCAGACCAGGCTAACCTGGAACTCTCAGAGGCCTGTCTCTGTTTCCTGAATGCTGGGTACCTCCAGGCCCAGCTTTGAATTATTTTCTAAATTATTCTTTACCTCTGTTTCTTACTTTCCACTGGCAATATTTACTGAAAATAGACCTTCTATGGGAAGACACAAGTATCCCTGTAGCACTGCATCAGCTGCCAGTAACCTCAGGAAAAAAGACTGTCTTCCAAGTCACTGAACTAGAAGCAGGAGACCAAAACACAAACCTGTATTCCTCTAAAGCAAGAGGTAGCAGGAGGTCATAAACACTAAGTTAAACTTCCAAGAAAGCAAGACTGATTGAGAGAAGCTGTGGAACAGATGGAACCCTAAATAAGTATCTGTATTTTTAAGGAGATTATTCTGTCACCAGGAACTAGCTTCTGCCTTTCTAGAGAGCCTGGAAGTGAGGTATCAGCATGTCTCTCCTAACATTGTATTTTAAAGGAAATGTCTTGAAAAAGATCTCTCTGAGTTGTGTTGTTGAATGTTAACATTTATTATTGATTTATCTTTTAGTTAAACAATGTTAATTCTTAAACTAGCTGTATACCCAAATCACCACACATAGACTGGGAATTATTTAATTAATTCCTTGAGCACAATGCTGGACAATAGTTACTCCATCCTAAACCTTCAAGCCTGCATAGTTTCCTCCCATTCAGATTTCCCACATTATACTTGTTTTTAGTCATATCTTAGGTCCGATTCATCTCTCCTCCTGGTTCCAAGTCCTATGCTGAGGACCTATACTCTCTCACTTCTCTGACCCACATCCTTCTCTTCCCCTCCAGACCAGGATGTCCCACCCTATTTTCTTCATTGCTCAGCATTGGCTGGTTGTTTTATTGAAATTACAGAGAACAAATGGTGGCATGTTTACACACACTTGAGTCAAGCTTATTCTAAGCATCACAATGCAATGTGCAGATTGAAACCAGAGAGTGGGGTAGAAAAAGCAGCATTGAATGAACAAGGGCAAATTGTATACATTCCACAAGAACATTATACCAACAGAGTTGTAAAGCCAACAAGAAGCTTTTATAAATATTTGCACCACAGAAATGAGAGAATGGCACATGTTTAAGGTAAATGCTCTAAGAATCATTTTAGAATCAAGAAGACTATCAAAAGTTTAGTTAAGTTGTCAGGCATATTAAAGACTTCACATCCCATTCTTGGGTGTTCCTTAAACTTTAGAGAGAAAAACACAGGGAGTTGAGTAGCCTTAAATAGCCTTATGCATGCTGACTTTACCTTGGACAGGCAGTCCAAGCTCTCACGTCTGTTCTCTTAGCTTTTGACACTGCATGCTTTCTCCAAATGTTCAGCCTCTGCATCATTTGGAATAAGTATCTAACAACAGCCACAGAAATATCCCTAGCATGGAACTTCCCAAATATGCCAAATAATTATTTTGCATTTCCATGCCCTATCAATCTTTATATTCTACATTTTCAGACTTAGTGTCTCACCAACCATATACCATTTTTTGTTTCCCTTGTTTTGTAATTCAGTGACAATCAAGAGTTAATGGATCAGAAGACTGGGAGTCTTGTTTGACACCACTATAACTTTCAGCCACAAGCAGTCAATTTACTATAATCTACTATACCCTTCCCTATTGGCTCCTGCATTGGTTCACTGCCTTAACCCCCATAAGGCTACCTTCAGCTCTTTCCAAAGTACTGCATCATTTTCCCAGATGCTTACTTTTGTCAATTTTACTGCAATCAATAAATCTTTTCTTTCTCTGAAAAAAAGGGGAAAATGCATGACATTAACTTGGCTTGGATACTAGAATTCCTTTGTGATTGTTTCCAGCCCTAATTTTCATAGCACCTCTACTTACTTTTTTTAAACAGTAGTTTTCAGTAAGAAGAGACATTGGTCATTGTCTGAAGACATTTGCTTGGTATCACAACAAGGGAAACATTATTGGCATGCTGTATGTAACTTCCGGGAATGTTCTGTTCTTACAGTGCAAAAGATAGCCTCTCACAAAAGAGCCAAGGGGGAGAAGCAATATTTTCTAGAGGGACAGGCTGGAAAATGTGAGTTTACCTTCTAGGAGTAGACCATGGTTGCTATACAAATTTAGTTGTATTTCAGAAATGCTTCTATCACTCCCCTCTCCCAACGCTGATCACCATAAGGAACTATGGGTACGATTAGACATTTAAAAAATCATTGAATATTATCATATTAAAGCAAGCCTAGATTGATATAATCTTCTAAGAAGGGTACCTATAAAAACAAGATGAAAGAAAAAATATGACAAATTCCCAAGGAAATATTTATAGGCAAGAAGATGTTTGACACCAGTAAGTAATAATAGCAAGAAATGCTTTTCTAGCAAGTATTTCATAATCTGCTGACATTTTTCTTGAATATTTTACAGGAAAGTCATGGAAAACTGACAGTAATATAAATGAATTTCATCTGGGGAAATAGGAACTGTGTCTGTTGAAGTACTGTGGATTATTTCCAATGATATTGATTTATTGGATTCTAATGTATACAAAAATTCACTTTATGATCCTCAGTGACTGGTATGCTTGCTCTTTATATTCTCCATTAAATCAGTTTTACCATCTACTGGTTTGATAACTGTTGGAAAAGAGAAATCATTTTTAAAAGTTGTCATCTGTCAAGGACTGCTATAGTTTGAATGGTAAAGCCATGACGGAGATTTAGATCCTTTCCTTCATGATTCTGTATACTCATATTCACTGCTTGAATACACATTTCCTTGTTTTGTAACTTGGTCAGTAGTGAACACTGAATCTAAATCTTCATGCATGCTATGTCAGCATTTTCCAATGAGTCCCAGCACTAGTCATTAGTTGTGACTTAATTAACTCCTTTCGTGAGTTTTAACAACCAAGTTTTAAAACAATGGTAATGTATGTTTTTAATTAGGCTGTAATGGGAATAAACATCTAATAAGAAATGTCAGTCAAAAATCTCACTGTATTTAATGCCAGAGTGTATGGGTGTATATGTGTGTATCCGTATCTAACTCCCACAAACTTCTCAAAAGACAAAACTTTTGTTCTGTTCTGCACAATAAATGTTCAAAAAGTTGGCTTTAATAAACAATATTTGTGGACATTTTCCTGATTTTAATTTATATTTCTAAGTAACCCAAATTTGATCACTAGACTGGATGAAGCCAGGCCATCAGAAATGGCATGCATTCCCCACAACCACGAAATTGATTTATTGAAGTATTCCACTGCCAATTGTATTAGGAACTTTTTCCATTGTTGTGACAAAATTACCTGACAAAAACAACTGAAGGAAGAGAGGGATTTTTTTTTTTTTTCATGGCTCAGAGTTTGGGGATTTAGTCTACCATGGCAGGGAAGGCAGGGAACAGGTGCTCCTGCGTTAAATGTGGATATCACAGCTCATTCACATTAGGAAGCAAACAGCGGTGTGCTCTCATTTTTGGTTCCCCATTTTTATTCAGGTTAACACTCCAGGCCATGATACAGCGTATCATGCAGGGTAGGTTTTCTTCTTCAGTCAGACCTTTCAAGAAATTCCCTCACAGACACACCTAGGGGCGCATTTCCACGCTAATTCTAAATCCGGTCAAGCTGAAACTTGTAAGCAGGTCACTTGTATCAGCATGCATTATCAGAAGCACAGTTCATCTCTCTATCCATTATGAAGACATGCCTCTATCAAACAATAACTACAAAATGAAGAAAGCTTCAGATGCTCTTAGAGAAATCTTGTCTTCACCTGAACTGTTTTCTCATATCTATTTGAAACATCGTCAATGTTAGTTAACTTTGCTTTCCTCTGACCAATGTTGCTTGGAAGCCTGATGCAGTAGTCTGGTTTATGTACCAAAATGCATGGAAAATTTCACCACAAATATTGCGCACTGAGAATATTCTTGGCATTTTCTTATTCCCTATCTTCTCACTCCTCTTCCCCATTTTCTTTAAAAATATTCTTAAATTTTATGAATAAATCATTATTTTATGAACAGCTGCTTCCAGTAACTTGAGTCTTTACCCACTCTTAGAAAAATCAGGTAACTTTTCAGTCCTACAATTCCAAATATAAATTAGGAGAGTACAAGTGACACACTAGGATTTTATAAGGATCCAAAAAAGTGAGTCCATAAAGAGGATTTTATAAGCTTTTATTTTCATCTTGATTATTCATTAATGTTTCTCTGGTTCAGAAATTATGTAATTATATTTAAGAGGACGTGACTTTGCACACATGGCAACTATGATGTGGATTTTCTGATTGAAGGTTGCTTCAGTAATTTCAGAACTGTAGCAAGAGAGTTTCTCCTCTGAGATTGTTTTAAATGTCACTCAGCCCAAAAGTAGCTTTGCCCAAACACTTCTTAACACTACATAGGACTTGCAATCTAGTGATCTGTATATTTAGCTTATTTCCTAAATTACTTTATAAATAACTGCCTTTACCTACTTTTCAAGAGATTGAACATACAATGGAGTACAGAAGATTGATAGATAGATAGATAGATAGATAGATAGATAGATAGATAGATAGATGGATAGATAGATAGATAGATAGATAGGTAGATAGATAAATGGATTCAGAGATAAATGAATAGATAGACACTAGCTTTGATGGGTAAGAATATATTGTTAGTTGCTATAAAGAATATAAATAATTTCCTCTATAAACCACAAACACAGCAACAATAAATAATACTGACTTATTTTCCAACCATACTTTTATCATGTTTATTTTAATGTCTGATGATGTCAGAATACAAAAAGATTTGATGCCTTGATCAAATTACATTGACACACTTCAAGCAGTTCTTCAATTTTTTAAGGTAAGTTAAACTTGAAGCCAATTAGTTCTCTTCTAAACTTAGCACTGTTACTCTATTAACTTCATTATGCACTTTGAGCAATGAAAAGACACTTTCCACATTCTATTAGCATTATGCCAAAGTTCAAGGTCACCTTGGCACTTGGCTTCACTAAGAGATACTCAAATACACTCAGAAATGATCTTTTCCAACAATGTGACCAAAGCCATAAAGAGTGAAAACGAGTTTGACTTTGTATTTTATAACTGAAAATTACATTTCAAGTTATTGAGAACAACAGAGTTGACACTAGAATAAGCCATGCTTAGTCTCTGTGCTCACTTTCGTACCTTTGCACTTGGTTCAAGGTTTTGAAAAATTCTGTGTCCCAAGGACAGTTTCAAGCTGTTTTACTTGAAGGATGTGGCAGCTTTGCTACTGCACTAAGCCTTTCAGCTCTAAATTTTTACATCATCTTCAGAGCCAAGAAAAACTGTGTTCTTATCTACTTGTCCTATTCATGCCCATAGCTTTGGGTCTATAGTTCCTTTACAGCAGTCCCATGTCAATGACAGATGAAAATAATTTCAAAATATCTAAACTTTACATTCATAAATTTATTGTTTAACATTTCAGAGTCATTTGTTCTATTAATGTTTATGTATAAACATTGTTATGTTATGTTGTTATGTTATGTTATGTTATGTTATGTTATGTTATGTTATGTTATGTATAATGTTTATTTGCATCATTATGACCAAATAGATAACAAAAAATAACTCACAGAAAGAAATACTTATTGTGACATATAACTTCCGTAGGTTTTAGTGTATTGTGGTAGGGAAGCCATGGTAGCCAGCTTGTCACCCGATAGCCTGTTTCACAGAAGTGAGAGCATATGGCCTAGGATGTACACACCATAAGAGAACATGAAGTCAGGCCAGAACATGGCAGAGAACAAGAGCCAGCCTATTGCTGTCAAAGTCCTACCCTGTGTGTCTGGCTTCAGTAAACTAGGTCCAGTCTCCAAAACAAGTGACATCAGCTTGGGAACAAACAGTCAAAACATAAACTTTGGGGAGAATATTTTACAATCAAATCATAATATGTTGGTTTGAAGAGCACTCAGATAAATGTGAACTTCTGAAGAAGGTATATGGGCTATTATTAACTCAATAACTACTTACTGAATGTCTAGTCTGAGTGGAGCCTTTTACTAGGTACCGGGGATGCCAAGAACAAAAAGACCTGCCCAGAGTTTGTAATTGGTACACTCTAGAGAAGGAAACAGGACAAGGTCATCAGTATTATGTTGGTGGTAAGTACATGAGAGAGAACAAGCACACACAAAGACAATCGAGCAAAAGCAGCAAGAGGCAGAGCACTGCATTGTTTAGGCTGCAGCTAAGAAGCAGAAGTGTTATTAAAATATTATTGGAATCAATCTAGAATTTTAGCCTGTTTTAGCCCATTTTTACCCATGTAGTTCACCTCTTCTTATATCACTGGCAGAGTTGAAAGTGGTGCTGTTGTTAATGATTAGAAATTAAAACAGACATAAACACCCGTCCCTGCCAACTGACCCGTCCTATAAGAAGTGACTTGCAGGTATGATGAAAAGAAAGATATAGCCCATTGTCTTTCTTCAGTCTCTCCATATGGCCACTGGGTGTTGTTTTTCAGTTATCTCTTTGTAGACTGGCATCCTCCACAAATTTGCTGAGTTTTGATCCACCATCGTTTTGCCTTTTACTTGTGTTCTCACTCCACCGAGTATTAAACTTAACTCCTTATTAATCTATAGTGATCAGTTGAGTCTTTTTCAGGTCATTATGGAGCAGATGAAACTACAGTATTGTTACCAATAGCTATAGTCTCACAAGTACAAGAGGAAAAAGATACCTTTCTCAGTTCCCACAGGCAAATGATGATGTAACATGGTTTGTGTCTATGGTAACCACTAAGTTGATGTATTAGGAAATATTTAAAAGCTTACTATGTTATTCTAAAAGTAATAATTGGATCTCCATGGCAATGGTAACAAGGAATAATGAATATGTTAAATTCTGTGAAAAATCTTCTATGAGTGATAATAAAATGAACTAAAATAATAAATAATTGTGCTAAAAATAAAAAGCAAATGTTAGAAAAGTCTAATGTAATTCAGATGAAAAAGGAAGTTTATTAACATGATAATATTCTACTGAAAGAATATTTTGTATGGCTTAATTAGATATTAGCTTCCTTGGAAATTGACCTCATTAAAATCATATAACTAAAATGAGAGATGGTCACAGGGCTCTGGGGTTTCATTCATTTATCCCATGCCACCCAGCCCCATCTCTTTTCTTTTCATTAAAAGTTTTTGATGCAGGATTGGCTAGGTTTGCAGTATTAGGCATGAATTTTTACTTTTGAATGGACCTTATATCCAATTAGACCACTGTTGGCTCCCCCCAAGAATAAAACAAACACTATCACACCATTAGTGCGGTCATTATTGTGGATCCTACGTTTTACCACCAGCTAAGTAAGACTATTGATTGCTTTTCTCCCTTGGCAGCTTACATAGCTCCTTCTGACTCCATGAGAGCTAGGCCCCAGCTCCTTCTGACTCCATGAGAGCTAGGCCCCAGGGAGGAGGCTTCCAGGCCAGTTTCAACTCAAGTTTTCAGCCTTGTGTCTGAAGTGTGTGGCATCTTCAGCAATAAGGCCTTGCCATCAACTTGCCCTCGTGAAATATCAACAATACAGTTGCCTAAATAAGACCCGTATAGTGACAACACAAGTTGGCATGCCAATGTGGATAAATTTCATAATGTTCCCACTCTCGATGAAAAGCTACAGGCAATAGAGTAATTTTTCTTCAGTATCAAGCTCCCTAGTGGGTTATCCAATCTCAAGAGGCCAGCCATTAATACATATGAAAAACACAATAATAAGAAGACATCTTGAGTTGCAGAGGGAGTTGGGAGAACATGATAGAAGTTGGGAGGAGAAAAGAAAAAGCTGTAAATGAAATACAGTACTCAAACATGAAATAAAAAAATATTTAAATTTTACAAATCAAAAGGGAAAGAAAACGTTTTCCAATGCACCTCTGTCATCTTGTAAATGACACTGACAAGAGAGAAAGCCAAAGACCACATCAGTCACAGGCAGAATGGAAAAGCAAAACCCATTTCTGTCATTTTAATTTCCTATCTCAAGTTTCTATGTTCTCTCTTTCAGAAGAAAGAAATATCTGTACCCAGAGCATGATCTAATATGAAGCAGAGGTTTATAGTCAATTCTAATGTAAGGACATTTCATCTTGTCAACAAATAAAAAGAAAGCATGTATTTTAAGTATTCAGGGGAAAAAAATTACCCATGGCAGCTCAGTCTCCAAGTCTTTTCCCTAGTAAGGGGAACCGAGATTGTCTCTGACATGAACTCAGGGGCTGGCTCTTTGATCACTTCCCCCTGAAGGGGGAGCAGCCATACCAGGCCACAGAGGAAGACAATGCAGCCAGTCCTGATGAAACCTGATAGGCTAGGGTAAGAGGGAAAGGGAGCAAGACCTCCCTTATCAGTGGACTTGGGGAGGGGCATGGGAGGAGGAAGAAGGGAGGGTGGAATTGGGAGGGGGTGCGGGAAAGGGCTCCAGCTGGGAAACAAAATGAATAAATTGTAAGTAATTAAAAAATAAATATTACTAAAAAATAACATAACCAGGAAGTGTGTAGAAACATCAAAGTCAGCCACTTGTGATTGCTCCAACAGCTCCCTTCCTCTTCATGAAACTTATTACTAGATACAAATACCATATTCACTCATTTATTGTCCAAAGAGTTTTAAATCTTTTTTATCTTTTATTGCTATATATTCATTGTAGATAGTGTTAGGTTTCATATAATTTCTTTCAAGCATATCATGTATGTTTTGAAAGATTGCCCTTTTTCCTTCTAAGCTGTGTTAAGGTATAAACTTGGAAGTATTTCTGTTGTAGTGTTTGAAATGTACTTTTTTTTAACTAATTGCAGTGTTGTTGTTTTAATGTGCGTTAATATATAAGTAAAAATAAATTGGAACTCTGGAAAAATGACATAAATTTAAACTGAAGTGTTTAAAGAATAAGTAGGATGACTGTGTTAAAGTGTTTCTGAGTTCTATGCTTCTACTCTTTTGTTTTGAAAAAAGGCTAATTTCAAAAAGTGAGGACAAGAAGTGGAACAGATGGATCTGGGAGGAGCTGAGGGAGGAAGAGAAGGAGTAGAGTGAATATGCCAATATACATTTTATAAAATCCTCAAAAAATTAATAAAAGCACTATGTTAAAAGAAAAATTCCCTCTATTTCCTGGCATATTTTGATCAGACTAAGCTCCATTCTTCCTCTGTGGCTGGGGTGAAACTCAACTTCCTTCCTCCCTCATGCACTGACCAGTGACTTCCTTGGCTACCTTGTCTATAAAATAACTTCCCTTTGTTAATGTATTTCTCACTAACTAGCACTTTCCCTACTGCAGTAGTCAGAATACATTCATTTCTTTCTTCTCTGTGCACCTTGGTTTTCACATGATCCACCACCTGTTAGCTGATGCCCATTATCCTGAGCTCTTCCACCATCTACACATGAGTTTTGTTATTATCCACTGTATGAATGGAAAGAAGAGATCCTGTTCATGGTGTCCTCGGCAGCAACAGCTCTTCCACTGCATTAGACTTGTTCAAGAAATCCCAGCCAACACCGTAGCACACTCACCCACATTAAATATCTTTTTATCTGATTTAAAACAAATCACTGGAAATTCAGTGCAAATTTCAAAGGACTTTCCTGTACCTGATGCACAGTTTTAAGTAGATCCTTCTGTTAGTGGTCCAAGTGTAAATCGTAGGTAGTCTCTCTGAAGCCAACATTCATACACCAGGAAACTGAAGACCTGTCAACCTTTATGAAAGCATAGCAGCGTTTTGAATCTTGTGAGAGCATTTTAGGTAGTTTCCAAGTCAAACCTTCCTGAGAACAAGAATAAGGTTCCATCAGAAAGCAAGGATGACTAGGAAGGAGAAAACCAAAATGTGAGTTACAAGTTCTTTAATTTAGTGAAGCTTTGGCCATGCTTGTATATCAGTTTGATTTGTATAAACTCTTGCAGAAGACCACTGTTACAGAGAAACTTTAAGATCCAAATAAGCATACTATATTTTACATAGGATTTTCAACTTACATTGGAGAAAATGTGAGTATATATCCCTTTTAAGTTATCATCCATTCTTATCTCTTCCTTCCTGAGCACTTTATTTCCTGAGTAATTTGTTTTTCTTTTCTGTGCTCGTATATCAATTTAGATAATATGGGCATGACTTCTCATACTGGCAGAGATATTACCAGTTCCTGGTCATTTTTGTTTGTTTTGCATGTTTCATCCATTTTCCACAGAAAGATAGTAACATCTAAATCATTCATTAATTTTAACTGCGAACTGAATCCTTGCTTGTTAATGAAACTTTCTGTGTGTTGGGATATGACTTCATCATTAATAGGAATAAAGCAGGTAGGGAAGTTTCTTGCTAATAGCTAATAAAGCTAAAATTTATTTGAGCAGAATGACCTCGATGGCCAGGGTATGTCTTAAGATTAAAATCGTTATTTTCTGTCCTAGGCCTTAAACAAGAACATTGGTAGTTAACTTACCAGGAACAGAACAAATGGCTGGTCAGCATCACCCTGATTTTGGACATTTAATGCTTGGTACATCTTGTTTGTTGAACAGAGTAAGCACTTAACTCTAATAGCAGTTTTCAGGGTCAAATTTGTTTTAAACTTTCAGCCAAAAAAAAAAAAATGCTGGATACAAATGCTCTCAGTCCAGGGAGAGTCTAATGTTAGCAAGGTAAGAAATGAGGTGTTCCCTTCACAATAGCCACAAAGGACATAAAGTACCTTGGTGTGAACCTAACCAAGCAAGTCAAAGACTTGTATGAAAAAAATTCCCAGTCTCTGAAAAAAGAATTAGAAGAAGATATCAGAAGATGGAAAGATCTCCCATGCTCATGGCTTGACAGGATTAATATAGTAAAAATGGCCATCCTACTGAAAGCATTCTACAGATTCAATGCAATTCCCATCAAATTACCAACACAATTCTTTACAGATCTTGAAAGAAAAATTCTCACCTTCATATGGAACAGCAAGGAACCCAGAATTGCCAAAACAATCCTCTACAGTAAAAGATCTTCTGGAGGTAGCTCAAGCTGTACTATAGAGCAACAATACTAAAAACTGCATGGTAGTGGCATAGAAACAGACTAGTAGATCAATGGAATCGAATAGAAGACCCTGACATAAATCCACACAATTATGGACACCTGATTCTTGACAAAGATGCAAAAACATTCAATAGAAAAAAGACAGCATCTTCAACAAATGGTGCTGGTCTAACTGGATGTCTACATGTAGAAAAATGAAAATAGATCCATACTTATCACCCTACACAAAACTAAAGTCCAAGTGGATCAAAGACCTCAATATGAAATCAGACACACTAAACTGCTTAGAAGAAAAAGTGGGGAAGAGCCTTGAACTCATTGGCACAGAAGACAACTTCCTGAACAGAACACCAACAGCAGAGGCTCTAAGATCAACAATCAATAAATGGGACCTCATGAAACTGAAACCTTCTGTAAAGCAAAGGACACTATCATCAGAACAAAACGACTGCCTACAGATTGGGAAAATATCTTCACCAACCCTGTATCTGACAAGGGATTAATACCCAGGAACAGGCTCATTTTCTTACTGGCCAGTATTTGTTTAACCACTTCTCCTTATACCAGCACGATGTCTGTTATAAGAAGTGAGCTAGGAGCGGTGCTGTTCCCAAAGACTGCAAGAATTACTTTCAATCTTCTTAAACTTTTTAAAGTTTCACTTGACTAAATAATTATAGTGACATTTTATAGGCTCCCTGAAATGTGACCTACACATCGCCCTTAACACTTGCATTAATTATCAACAATCTGAAGCCTACAGACTTTCTACTTCAATGATTTTTTTTTCCTAATATGTGGTGCAAGAGAAAAATACGTCCATAGATATCATACATTTAATTTTGAAATATGAGCTTTTCCAAGACTAATAAAATATACTGTTTCAGGTTGCCAAAATTTACACATTGACAAAAAGATGGTATCTTCAACAAATGGTACAGCAAAGTCTGCACATCAACATGGAGGCGGGAATTACACTCCTGTCTATCACCTTGCACAAAAAATAAACTCCAAATGAGCCATGAACCTCCATGTAAGACTTGAAACTAAGAAAGTGCTAGATTAAAAAAAAGTAAGGGGAAACACATCAAGATACAGGCATAGACTTCCTGAATAGCTAGACTTGGACCACCCAGAAGAGAAGATCGGCAATCCACAAAGGGACCTCATAGAAGAGGCAGCCTACAGAATGGGAGAAAAATTTTCCCAGCTATATTTCTGACATAAAATTAATATCTAGAGCCTACAAATGACTCCAGAACTTAAAAAACTAAGGGAACAGTCAGTAAAAGAGTTGCCTGGGAAATCTGAAAAAAAAGAAAGAGATAGAAAATGGATTATAAATATTTTAAGTAGTCAGCATTCTTTTTTCATATAATTTTCATTAATTAATTCAATTTACATCTCAATAATAGGCCCCTCCCTCCTGTCCTCTTAGTTCCAGCCTCCCTCCCATATCCCCTCTACCATATTCCTCAGAACAGGGGAGTTCCCCTACCCAGATACCCCCAGCTCATCTATTCACATGAGGACTGAGTTAATCTTTCTTCCCTGTGGCCTGGTAGTAAGTCTCATTAGGGGGAAGTGATCAAAATTCTATTTATTTATTTATTTACTTATTTACTTATTTACTTATTTTGTTACAGTTTATTCATTTTGTATCCCAGCTGTAGGGCCCTCCTTTATCCCCTCCCAATCCCACCTTCCCTCCCTCATGTTCTCCCATGCCTCCCTCCAAGTCCTCTGATAGGGGAGGTCCTCCTCCATTCCCTCTGACCCTAGCCTATCAGGTCTCATAAGGACTGGCTGCATTGTCTTCTTCTGTGGCCTGGTAAGGCTGCTCCCCTCTCAGGAGAAGGTGATCAAAGAGCCAGCCATTGAGTTCATGTCTGACAGTCCCTGCTCCCATCACTAAGGAAACTGCTTGGACACTGAGCTGCCAAAGGCTACATCTATGCAGGGGTTCTAGGTTATCTCCATGCATGGTCCTTGGTTGGAGCATCTGTCTCAGAAAAGACCCCTGGGCTCAGATTTTTTGGTTCTGTAGCTCTCCTTGTGGAGTTCCAGTCCCCTCCAGGTCTTTCTATCTTCCCTTCTTTCATAAGATTCCCTGCACTCTGCCCAAAGTTTGACTATGAGTCTACTTTGATACCTTTCTGGGTAGAGTCTTTGATCAGAGGCCCTCAAAATTCTTAACCATTGGGAAAATGCAAATTAGTATTACTCTGAGACCCTGTGTTATCATCCAGTGAGGACAAAATTACATTACATTATATTACAAAAATGAATGTCTGCTAGTTCTGGTGAGAATATGGGGAGAGAAGAATAGCAATTCGTTGTTGGTGGGAGTGTAAATTAGTAAAGCCACTATCAAAACCAGTGTGGAGGTAAAAACAGAACTATATTTAGGATAAAAATAAAGCTATCATATGACCTAGCTCTACCACTCCTCAACATATACTCAAAGTAGTGCTGAAATTCTTCCAGCCCTGAGATTCTTGCACATCCGTGTTTATCACTGCTGTGTTTACATGGTTAGGAATTGCAATCAACCTAGATGTCTATCAACTCATGAATGGATAATGAAAATTTGACACATATACACAATGGGATTCTTTTCAGTTGCAAAGGAATTTGAAATCATGGGATTGGCAGGAAAATAAATGGATCTGGAAAATATTATGCTGGGTAAGGTGACCCAGACCTAGACAAGCAAACACTGCATGCTCTCTCCTATGCGGATGTCAGCTTCAAATTGTTAGATTTGTGTGTTTAACTTGGAATGTGTGTGAGGACTGAGAAGCTGGAAAGGGGTCATGGGAGGTTGGTTGGGGAAGAAGCCTTGAAAGGAGAATGGCAATGGAACACAAGTGAGATGAAAGTAGAAGAGGTGATACAGGGGTTGGCAGAGGTTATGCAGAGATGAAACAGGAAACAGGAGAATAAATGGGTTAACCAAACTTAGGAGATATTTTTTAAAAGCTATATGGAAATTTATTATTTTGTAAGCTAACTTAAAATACAGTTTTCAGGGAGATTTGAATGGAGGTACTCAACATGGATGGATAATGTTATTCACGAAACCTTAAGTGATTAAACAAAAATCCCAAACATGGGATACTTTCCCTACGTTAAGTGGTCCAGGCATACCTCCAAAACAATACAGACTACCTTTTGCTCTTGAGTGCCTACAGAATTGAATGGCAAATCCCTATCACTGAGCGTAGCATATATGTTGTTTACAGGAAAGAGGAAAATTAGGCAGAACTGAACTAGAAACTTCCTGCTCGTGAGCAGGACTGGAGTGTGCTACAAAGGCCTCCGGATAGTGGGGAATGGAGACTCATTAAAGGTCTCACCAAGCTCTGAGCCCTGCTTTCTACAATACTGACCTGCCAGGAATGTGAAATGTCAATGTCAAATGTCACTGGCATGACATTTGGGGAAAACCACCTACTGACTGTGTTTGAGGTCTGCTCTACAACAGGAAATCCATACATGGTACTGTAAAACAGATCTAAAGCTTATGCCTGGAGAAGTCATAGGCCATGCTGGAGAATATAATACAGTTTTTTGTTTGTTTGTTTGTTTGTTTGTTTTAGGGTTATTGGAGTTATTTTTGTTTGTTTTTATTGTTGTTGCTGCTGCTGTTGAACAGATGTACCAAACCTAAATATTGCTGCTGGTGCCCACAAACCAGAGCTGCTCTTAACCTTGGAAATGCTTCTTATTTCTGCAGTGAGTCACAGTTAATGCAGAGACTATAGTAAATTGATGTACAGAATCTTATTATTATATATAATTCTATTTGTCTATTTTCACATTTTTGCCTACACTTTTAATGGCATTCCATAAAATCAATGCCAAAACCAGTATCAGTAAGCTTTCTTCCAATGTTTACTTCTGTGTGGCAGGAGTCTGAGCTATAGCTTGGAATCATAATGTTTAAGTTTTCATGCCTTTTGAACTGTTTTCTTATATGGTATAAGACAAATGTCTATTTTCATTTGTTACATGTGGAAGTTAAGGTTTCCCAACATCACATGAAGAAGAGAATAGGTTTTCTCTCTTATGCTTTCTTGACACCCAGTCAATGCATGATTTATTTCTGAGGTTTCTATTCTACTCCATTGGTCCATATGTCTGTCTTTATGGTGATGCCATGCGCATTAATTACTATAACATCATAATATCTGTTGAAGTCACGCAGTATTATAACTTCATTTTGTTCTTTTTTATAAGATTTCTTGGGGTGGTTAGAGTCTTTTGTGAGTCTACATGAACTATAATATTGTTCTTCCTATTTCTATTTTTTAATTTTTCATATTAATTACAGTTTATTCACTTTGTATCCCAGCTGTAACCATCTCAAACATTCCCTCCCAATCCCATCCTCCCTCCCTCATCTCCTCCCAGGCCCCTCTCCAAGTCCCTTGATTGGGGAGATCTTCCTCCCCTTCCCTCTGACCCTAGCTTATCAGGTCTCATAAGGACTGGCTGCATTGTCTTCTTCTGTGGCCTGGCAAGGCTGCTCCTCCCTCAGAGAGGGGGGGGTGATCAAAGAACCAGCAACTGAGCTCATGTCAGAGACAGTCCCTGTTCCTCTTACTAGGGTACCCACTTGGATACTGAGCTGCCATGGGCTACATCTGAGCAGGGTTATCTCTATGCAGGTCTTTGGTTGAAATATCAGTCTCAGAAAGGACCTCTGTGCCCAGATATTTTGGTTCTGTTGTTCTCCTTGTGGAGCTCTTGTTCCCTCAAGGTCTTACTAGCTCCCCTTTCTTTCATAAGATTCCCTGAACTCTGCCAAAGTTTGGTTATGAGTCTCAGCGTCTGCTTTGACACCCTGCTGGGGAGAGTCTTTCAGAGGCCCTCTGTGGTAGGCTCATGTCCTATTGTCTGTTTTCTCCTTCTTCCAAGGTCCTTTGTCTTTCTTCTGAGTGAGGTATTCCACAAGCAGAAAGATACACATGATATATAATCACTTATATATATATAAGTGGATATGACACATATAGGATAAACATACTAAAATCTGCACACCTAATGTTCTTCCTATTTCTATGAAAAAAATGCTATTGAGATTTTGATAGGGATTACTCTAAATCTTAGACTGCTTTGGGTAATATGTACATTTAATAATATTATTTTACAGTCCACAAACACAGTATGTCCATTTATATGTTTGCATATTTCCTAATCCTTTTGTCAGTGTTTAAATAATGTCTTTTGGAAGTAGTATGTTAGCACTAGGGTGTGGCTCGGTGCCGAGGGTTTCTCTAGTGTCCCCAAGGCCCTGTGTTCTATCCCAGTACCATAAAAAAAAATTGGAAATTTATGTTACCCTTCCAAATACTGCTATAAATAATTCCTAGGAGTTCAGATTTGAAAGTATTTTTACTTCAGTTTGCCAAACTAAAACACTTGTGTAGCTAAAGTGGAACTGTTTCTTCTAGGATAATTTTTGTCTGATCTCAACAAGATTAAAAATATAAACATAATTACTCAAGAAATGGGAGGGTTTGTATGTGAAAAAATTAAAGAAAAGTTATTAGAATACTAAGATATTTTGATAAAACATACTTTATTACAGTTTTATGTGACTGTTCAAGATAATTTAAATAGTGCTTATTAGGGGCTGGAAAGATGGCTTGGAATTTAAAGGAACTGGTGCTTTTCCAGAGGACCCAGGTTTGGTTCCCAACACCCATATGGTGGCTCGCAACCATCTGTAACTCCAGTCCCAAAGGATTCTATGCCTTCTTCTAACCTCCACAGGCACCAGGAAGACATGTGGTGCACAGATATCTATGCAAGCAAAACATTCATACACATAAAACAAACTTTAAAAGTTTAAATTTACTAAGGAATCCACTTGGATACTGAGCTGCTATGGGCTACATCTGAGCAGGGGTTCTAGGTTATATCCAAACATAGTCCTTGGTTGAAAAATCAGCCTCAGAAACTGTCTCTGATGAAGTCAGTGGCTGGTTCTTTGACCTCCCCCCACCCCCCACCCAGGGAGAAGCACCCTTGCCAGGACACAGAGGAAGACATTGCAGACAGTCCTGATGAAACCTGATAATCTCAGGTCAAATGAAAGGGGAGGAGGACTGCCCTATCAGTGGACTTAGAGAGGGGCTGGGAGGAGATGAGGGAGGGAGGGTGGGATTGGGAGGGAATTAGGGAGGAGGCTACAGCTGGGATACAAGGTAAATAAACTGTAATTAATATAAAAAAATAAAAATCAAAGAGAAAAATATTAAACTTAAAGGGATTAAACTTAAAAAAAATTAAATAGTGTTTTATGTGATTATACATTCATGAAACACACGTTAACCAAATTCAAGATATGTTTTAAAATTCTAATAGGGCATTGTTATTCATTAGCTTCTTAGCAGTTTATTATTTCTTTGGAAAGCAGAAAAGAATCTGATGTAGGAGAAAAGTTCAGTTTTTTTTCTAATTAATTTCATGCCAGCCATCGGTATGTGTGTCCTCCACTTTCCTCTCAGAGCTGATACAGAAGTGATACTTACAGGGGATGCTCAATGTATTCTAGAACAAGAACATTAATATGGAGACTTGCCCTACCATCTCATGGTATACACAAGCACTTCTAAAGCAATGTAAAAAAATTAAATTAGACTAAAGCATTATACTTATAGCCTCACCCTCTCCCCGATCTTTTTCTGAATAAACTCACAACTCCAATCTTTTTCACATTTTTATATAAGATCTTTACTTAAAATTTTGAGATTATAATTTGATTACAGTTCTCCTTTCTCCCTCCTCCTCCATATCCTACCATAAATCCCTCCCAAGTCTCCTTTAAATTCATGACTTCTTTTCTCATTGTTATTGTGTGCATATAAGTATATGTATATACATATATAATCCTAAATATAACATGTTCATTTGCATCATATTTAAGTGGTTTATTTAATTGCTTTCCACTTTCAACTGACAATTCAAATAATAACTGGCAATTCAAATACTTTAATAATTCAGATTTTTAAAGTTCAAATAACCCATGGGTACCATGAGTTATTTCTAGGAATTACTGGCTTCTTATACTTCACTTTCAGACAAATCAAGATTTATACAAATTCAGGATATCTGGAGATTTCTTTGAGTTAGAAAGGACTTATATTAGTATTTGTGTTTAAATATTATTATATCTTTAGTCAAAATACTGCTTGATCGATATTGTTTGATTTGCATGTAACTTTTCAGATATATCCACTACATAAGCTATAACACAACTATTATGGGGGGCTCAAAATGTTTTCTTGACCACCTCAATCATTCTGCATATATTTTAGTCCTTGTGGACATTGACTTCTAAGTGAGTTGGCAGCAAAAAAAGCTGTTGGCACACCCTCTCAAGTGATGTTTGTGAGCAGGATCTAATGCTGACCAGCTGTAGTTAACCTCAACCTCTCACAGGAAATTTTGTAACTAACTCGTGAAATTGCTGCTCCCCAGTTAGCACCCTGCTCTCATAATCCATTATTGCCCATGAAAAATAATGAATAGAATGTTAAAATTAAGACATGGATATGAGCTTGAAGGGAGAAAGTTTGTGGTAAAACTGCCTTTCAAATTCTTTCTAAAGCTTGAAAAATGTCTTCATCGAGGTTTTCACTTTTACTTAATGTTTCATTACCCAGGCCTAGTGTATGTGCTGATGTTTTGTTGCTTGTGATGTGAAAAATGCACATTAAATCTAAGGGGATAAAGGCAATGCTTAAGACATGGGGACTTACTACAGCCATGGCATAGGAAGACAAACACTGCACATGCAAGAATTCATATCTTGTTTTAACAGAAAACCATCAAGAGTCTTCAAGAAATTGAATTTAGGCTCATATTTATTTACAGGCAAATAAATTAATCATAAGAACTGATCCAGGGATGGAGACTGAGTTGAAATTCAACTCTAGCTTTCATCCCTGATTGTTCCTGTTTGCCCTGCATCTGCCATTACATGATTTTTTTCCAGTGAAAATTAATGGTCAGAATCCCAGAAGCCTGTAAAGCATTGAGATTAGCAAAAGGTTATAAACTTGCAATCATCTTTAATCTAAAAATCACAGTTTTAAAACACTGTTTTCTGTGCTGAGGCTGTAAATTGATATACTTAGGAAGATGAATATTAAATACAAAGTCAAATTCATCTTTATAAGTTGGGTCCAACATAAACCATGCAAAAACAGTCCTGTTTATGATTTCTTCTTCTGAAATAAATCCTGAGAGTGACCACTCCAACTGCCATCTTGTCAATCACTCCCATTCACTTCATGGTCTCTCTTGTAACTAGTTGTTATCTTACTTTTTTTTTTTTTTTTTACCTCTCCTAATAAAACCTAATTCCCTTTAGAGAAGAATTATCCAAGACTCTCTCTGCTCCTAGTGTTTAGTGCAATGTCTGCCCTTCCCCTGTGGCTGCCTCTGATTTCTTAGTGCTATAAATACCATTTCTCCCAATGCTATTGTCCAAAAACATACCAATGCCACCTCCTTTAGGCCATTTTGACCATCTCACAGAATGTAGTCCTTCCTCAAAGCTTAGCTTCTGATATTACACTATTACTTTTAAGACTTCATCTGTTACTTTTTTATTTTTATTTTATTTTATTTTATTTACATTTTTGAGTTACCATCCCCTCTCAGTGGACTGTAATCACACTGGGAGACTACTTGTCTCCATTGCCTACTTGTCCAGAAAGAGCTTGCTTTGGATTTATTTACTGACTTCTTTCTTTAGGTTAAACTTTAGTTTCAGGTCATGGGACAAAGAGAGTCTTCATAAATCTGTAGGTCATGGTGAGTTACCTTTGGCTAATGCAGAAGAGAGCTGTGACAATCCTTCTCGGGGAAACATCGCTGCTTGCTTAGGAAGACTTAAATATAAGTTACAAATTCAAAGGAAAACAAGGTAGACAATTCCCTTGAAAGATTCTTTGCAGATGTTTTTAAAGTAAATTCCATGTAACGGTGACTAGTTTCCTTGCTTAAGAGCTCGTCTAGTAAGTTGAACAGATGCTGTCCCTGACACAGACTCTGTTGCCTGCTTTTCCATCACTTCTTTCTAACAGGGTTGCCTCCTCTGGTGTCAGTGGATGAGGATGTGCTCAGTCCTGATGCCACTTGATGTCTTGGGGTGGATGGGTGGGGAGAGCTTCCCTTTTCTGAGGGGAAGGAGAGTGGGGATAGGGGAAAAGAGAGAGAGAGGGTGGTACGGGGAGGAGAGGAGGGAGAGGGGCTGTGATTGAGATGCAAAGTGAATATATACATTTTATTTAAAAAGAGTTCATCCAACTTACATGGCCATCTTTCTTTTCTAACAAAAACACCTCTAAGTCCAATAAAACGTTTACTCACACTGTTTTGCCTACAAAAGAAGTAAAAACAATGCAATATTTTCAAGCAGAAAATAATCTAAATATAAACCCAAATTACTTTTCAAGTCATTTTTCATCAAATAATTAATTGTGGGATTATATTTTAGTGCCAAGACAATCCTTAGAGTACAAATAACAATTACCCACACATAACCATGTATACCAGGGAATGTCTGAGTTGATTCTAAGTAAACTGGTCCTGACCTCGGCCCCCTGAAGCAGGTTCTACTGCTATTGACCTCACTTACAATGCAGAGAAATGGAGATCCAGAAAGTCTCAGTAATTTGCTCAGCATCACAAAGCTAGTGTATGGCAGGCTTGGATTCCATCCAAGCTAGGTCCTATTTGTATTTGTTTGGCAGACACTTACCTATTCTAACATCCCTTCATTTGTCTCCCCTTGGCTAACATTATTATACCATTGCTTTGAAAAGGTGGTTCCTAAGTGTATGTGTGTGTGTGTATATATATGTACATATATATGTATATATACATGTATATATACATATATATACATGTATTTATTCTTGTGTTAGTGAAATGGTGGTGGCATGTCCATAATACATAAGCATATGTAAGTCATATCCATCCAACCTTCTTCCATCTGGGAACACCACCACTGAACATCCTTGTCAGCCTCTAGTAGCTCCTACCTTACTTTCCAGTTGGCCTTTTTAAATGCCTACATAGACAATGAACAGCTAATACTTATTTTTCTGGGCCTTGCTTAATTTGTATAATACAATGCCTTCTTGAAAATGAAAGAACTTCATACTTCCCATGGTTGGATTATATTTCAGTGTGTGTGTGAAATTCATCTTTACAAGGTTAGGTTGAACATAAACCATGTATCAGCAGTCATGTTTATGATTTCTACTTCAAAAATTGAAAAAAAAATAAATTCTGAGACTAGCTATATAATGTCATAAATACACAATATATAATATATAACATATATATATATATATATATCTTGTGCTCTGCACCCATTTATCTGTTAATAGGAACCTGAGCTGGTTTTGTATCTTAGCTGTTGTGAGTGCTGCTGCAATGAACATGGGTATGTGAAAATCTCTTTTGGATACCAGCTTCACTCCCTGCAGTGGACCAAATAATAATTATTACTTTAATGTTTTGAAGTATGCCTTGTTCCGCCCATGGTGGCTAAATCATTTTAAATTACCACCAGCAGGCCATAATGGTTCCTTATGTCTGTGCCTTCTTATCAGCATTTTTGTTTTGTTTTAAATTTTTATTACATTTTATTTAATGTGTGTATATGTGTATGTGTGTGTGTGTACGTGTGTGTGTGTGTGTGTGTGTGTGTGTGTGTGTGTGTGTGTGTGTG
>NW_026585987.1:11720426-11727239 GCF_907164565.1 Psammomys obesus | reverse complement strand
GTGTGTGTGTGTGTGTGTGTGTGTGTGTGTGTGTGTGTGTGTGTGTGATGCCACAGATGTTTCTGGGTGTCAGAGAACAACTTTTGTGACTCAGTTCTTTCCTTTCACCTTATGGATCTGAGGAATTAGACTTAGATCATCAACCTTTGCAATACCTTTACCCACTGAACTGTCTTTCCAGACCTGTTTTGTTTTATTGTGTTAATAGCCATTCTGTCTAGAGTGAGATGATCACTCACGGTATTTTGTATTTTCCCAGATGTGTTTTTTTTTTTCTTATGTGCAGTGTCTGTACAAAATTAATTGCTTTATTTGGGGATTTTTTTCTACTTCATTTTTAATTAAATTTTAAAATGTTAATTATTAGGATTTTTGACATTTTAACATCAATGACAATATTTCCCCCTTCCCTTTCTTCCCTCCAAACCAACTGATACAGATACAACAGAACTTCAGCACCTAAGAATAATGCAGAAGATGGGCTACATGTCTGGGACAGACAGGAACAGGGGGTCTGTTGTGAGATTATCTTCTAGGAATGCTGAAGGTGTTGTTAAATTTTGTAAGTCCCCAATATATATTCTGAGCATCACCCCTCCATCAGATGAGCAGCTAACAAACACCTGTCTTTTGCTGTAAGCTGCTTCTTTTTCCTCTGCTGATTGCTTCTTTTGCTATATAGAAACTTTTTATCTTAATATTCCTTTTCTCAGCTTTTTCAGCTTCCTGTACTTTGGGGACCTATCCTTAAAATTATGGCCTACAGTATCAAGTTTCAGTTTTATGCAAACAGTTATTTAATTTTTCCAGGACTAGTTGTTACATTGTCCTTTTCCTCATGTGGGTTTTCAAAGCCTTTGTCAGTGACTAGTTAAATATAGGTAACTGGGGATTTTACTGTTCTGTCTGTTGGCCTGTGTGTCTGGTTTTTGCCAGTGCCATGATGTTTTTCTTTTTTTCCTTCTGCTCAAGATCACTTTGACTATTGGGGAAATTTGTGCTTCCTTTTTCTAGTTCTGTATAGAACATTGTTTTATAATGAGGATTCGTTGACTCTGTGCACAATGATTGTGCATTGCGGGTATTATAAGTACATGAATTCTCCATAGCATGTACATGAACTCTTTCTACATTAAATGCCTTCTTCTATTTCTATTGATGTTTTATAATTTTCATTGTTCAGGTCTCATGCCTCCTCTGCAAAGCTTATTCCTAGAAACATTTTGTGGCCACTGTAAGTGGAATCACTTTCACACTTTCTTTCTCAGCAAACTAAACATGAATATACGGAAAGGCAAATGGCATTTTGTGTTGGCTTCGTACCCTGCTACTTCACTCCATCCATTTACCTTTTATGTTGGTCTTTTAGAATGTTTCTTAGATTTTGATAGAAACAAGCACATACCTCTTATTTTTATGCTTTTGAGTTTCTCAATTTTATAGGTTTTTTTTTTCTTATATATAATCTCCCTGGCTGTCGACCCTAGCATAAGATTGTAGACTCTGAATGAGACTGCAGATATGCAGACTCTAACTGAAACTGCTGAGTGTGATGATATCATTGTGTTTTTCCTGGTTGTAGGGAAGTGTTTTCAGATTTTTTCCACCCAGTGACTGTGGACTTATTTTTATACAGCTTTATTATGATGAGATCGATTATGCCGACTTCTTAGGAGCTTTTCTCATGAAGAGACGTGAGCTTTATCAACTGCTTACTAAGTATCTGCTTTGATAACTGTATAATTTTTATCCTTTACTCCCTTTATGTGTCATATAACATTTATTGAGCTGCATAGAAACCCAAATGCAACCTGACTTCCATGTATAATCTTTTGAGGTGTGTGTGTGTGTGTATGTGTGTGTATGTGTGTTTAGTTTAACTTCTCAGTATTTTGTGGATACTTTTTTAAATGTATGTTCATCAAAGATTTTGTTCTAAAGTTTTCTTTGTTTTTTTCCTTGTCAGGTTTTAATATCATCGTAATGCTGGTTTCATAAAATGGGCTTACATATCATCCTTTAATTTCAATCCTGTTGCATGGGATAATTTGATAAGTATACAGTTAAAAATATTATTTGTGGGATGCCAGAGAGATGGCTCAGCAGTTAAAGCACTAGCTACTCTTCCAGAAGACCTGGTTTCAATTCCGAGCACCCACATGGCTGCTCACAACTGTCTGTAATTCCATCTCTAAGGGATCTGACACCTTCATACCAATGCATATAAAATAAAGTTAAATAAGTTTTTAAAAACTGTTATTTGAAAACATTTGCTAGAATTCTGCTATAGAGCACTTGGCTTTGGGCTTTCCTTTGGTGGGAAACTTAATAACTAATTCAGGATCAGTACTTGCTATTGATATAGTCAGAGCAGTTTATTTAAATATATTCTTGGTTCGATTTTAGTAGAAAATTCCCAAAAATTTCTCTAGTTTTTTCTAGACTTCTAATTTTGTTACCATATATTTTCTAATCCATTTTATTCCTATGGCTTCAACTGTAATATCTCCTTATTACAGACTCAAATATTACTTATTTGAGTCTTCTCTGTTGAAGGAGTGAGTCTTGCTAAAGATCTGGTCTTGGCTAACTTATCATAAAAACTACATCTTAGTTTCTCTCATCTTCTGTATTTCACTCATACTGTGTTTTCTTTATTTCTGCTATGATCTGCATTGTCTGTCTCCTATTAATTTGGGGTTTGAATCGTAATTGCTTTTCTCAGTCTTTGGGATTCATTATTGCATTGGTTTATTTTTTATAATTAAAAAAAAACATGGTTTATTTACTTCTAAAATTACAATACACTAATACCCATTTTCAAGCATAGTTTGCATGGCATAGCTTTTGATGCATTTCACTATTCTCTCTCTCTCTCTCTTTTTCCCCATTCAGATTAATGTCTTTTATTTCTTTTTTCCTTTTTATTTTTTATATTAATTACTGTTTATTTACTTTGTATCCCAGCTGTAGCCCCCTCCCTCATTTCCTCCCAATCCCACCCTCCCTCCCTCATCTCCTCTCTGCTGCTCTCTAAGACCACTGATAGGGGAGTTCCTCCTCCCCTTCCCTCGGACCCTAGCTTTTCAGGTCTCATCAGGACTGTCTGCAATGTCCTCCTCTGTGGCCTATCTATACTGCTCCTCCCACAGGGGTTGGGGAGGTCAAAGAGCTAGCCACAGAGTTCATGACAGAGACAGTCTCTGTTCCTCTTACTAGGGAAGTCACTTGGATGCTGAGCTGCCATGGGCTACATCCAGGCAGGTGTTCTAGATTATATCCATGCATGGTCATTGGTTGGAGAAACAGTCTCAGACAAGCTCCTGTGCCCAGATATATTTGGACCTTGTGGAGATCCTGTTCTCTCCAAGTCTTACTAACTAGAACCTGGAAACAACCCAGATGTCCCTCAATGGAGGAATGGATACACAAATTGTGGTACATTTACACAATGGGATACTACTCAGCAACTAAAAACAAGGAAATCATGGAATTGGCAGGCAAATGGTGGAACCTAGAAAAGATTATCCTGAGTGAGGTATCCCAGAAACAGAAAGACACACATGGTATATTCTCACTTAAGGAGGACCTCCCCTATCAGTGGACTTGGGGAGTGGCATGCATGCAGAAAGGGGAGGGAGGGTGGGATCGGCAGGGGAGGAGGGAGGGGCTCATGGGGGGATACAAAATGAATAAAGGGTAATTAATAAAAAAAATAAAAGATTTATAAAAAAAATTAAAAAAAAAGTGGAAACTAGACCTATAAGATAGGAGAAACATACTAAAATTTGTACACCTAAAAAAGCTAAACAAGAAGGAGGACCCAGAGTAAGAAGATCAATCTTTACTTAGGAAGACAAATGAGATGGACATTGGAAGTAGGAGAAAACGAGAAGCAGGATAAGAGCCTATCATAGAGGGCCTCTGAAAGACTCTACATAGCAGTGTATCAAAGCAGATGCTGAGACTCACGGCCAAACTTTGGGCAGAGTGCAGGGAATCATATGAAAAAAGAGAGAATTAGCATTTTTTTAATCTTTTCTTTTTTATATATTCTTTCATTGTTATAGATGTCCTTCCTAGCTGGTCTGGTTATACCCTATGGGTTTTGGTATGTTCTGTTTCCATTTTTATGTGTTATAAGAATAAAAATTTCTCTTTTTACTTAATGAACAGCTGTTCACTGAAAAGTATAAATAGCGTGCTTATTGTTTCAGAACATTCTTCAGTGTTCTATATGCTGCCGTGGAACACTGTCCTCCAGCCTGCATCCTAGATATGCTCATAACGTTAATGTGCACATTCTCCACATGAAAAGCAACAGGGTTTTTCTTACCCTGAAGATCTGCATCATAAAATTTTGCTTTTGTTTCTATATGGGGAGGGGACAAGTTTGGTGATTTGACTAATCACTACTTCTCTTCAGTTGACTTATTTTAGTTGCTAACTCTATTGACAATAGTCTCTTCTCATTATGTCTCTGTATTTGTGTCTTTTTTTTTTCATCTTTAAAAAATGAGTTAAAATCTGCTTCGATCACCTGTTGGGTGGAGCCTTTCAGAGGACCCTCTATAGTAAGCTCCCATCCTGTTTCCTCTCTTCCACCAATTCTGATGTCTATCCTGTTGGCCATTCTGAATGAGATTCAAGGATCCTTCCTAGGGTCCTCTTTAGTATTTAGCTTCTTTATGTCTGTAGATAGCTATCCTATATTATACTGCTAATATACACTTATTAGTGAGTATATACCATATGTGTCTTTCTGTTTCTGGGTTACCTCATTCAGGATTATCTTTTCTATGTCATGATTTCCTTGTTTTTAATAGCTGAGTAGTACACCATTGTGTAAATGTATCACAATTTCTGTATCTATTCCTCAACTGAGAGGCATCTAGTTTTCCAGATTCTGGCTATTACAAATAAAGCTGCTATGAACATAGTTGAGCAAATGGCCTTATTGAATGGTGGGGCATCTTTTGGGTATATGCTCAGGGGTGGTATAGCTGCATCTTGAGGTAGTGCTATTCCCAATTTTCTTTTTTTTTTCTAGTTGACAATTTTATTTTTTTAATTTAATTTTATTTTTTTTATCAGTTACATATTATTAACTCTGTATCCCAGCCGTGTCCCACTCCCTCATTCCCTCCCAATCCCACCCTCCCTCCCTCATCTCCACCGTGTTCCTTTCCAAGTCGACTGATGGGGGAGACCTCCTCCCCATTCATCCGATCCTGTTTTATCAGGTATCTTCAGGACTAGCTGCAAAGCCCTCCTCTGTGGCCTAACAGGACTGCTCCTCCCTTGGGGGGTGGGGAGGCCAAAGAGCCAGTCATTGAGTTCCTGTTAGAAATAGTCCTTGTTCCCCTCACTATGGGAAGCCAATTGGTTACTGAGCTACCACAGGCTACATCTGAGCAGAGGTTCTAGGTTATATCTATACATGGTCCTTGGTTGAATGTCAGTCTCTGAAAAGACCATGTGCCCAGATATATTTGGTCCTTGTGGGGCTCCTATCCTTTCCCCATCATACTAACTCCCCTTCTTTCATATGATTCCCTGTACTCTGCCGAAGGTTTGGTCATGAGTCTTTGTATCTGCTTTGGAAACACTGCTAGTTAGAGTCTTTCAGATGCGCTCAGTAGACTCCTGTCATAGGTTCAATGCACATCCCATCTGTCTTTCTAAACGAGGATTGATCAGCTTACCCCATGTCCGCTTTCTTGATAATCTTTTTTAGGTGTACAGATTTCATTATGTTTGTCATATCTTATAGGTCTATATAAGTGAGTATATACCGTGTTTGTCTTTCTCCTTCTGGGATATTTCACTCAGAATGATCTTTTCTATTCCCAATTTTCTAAGAAAGTGCCAGATTGATTTTCAAAGTGGTTGTTCAAGTTTACATTCCCACCAGCAATGGAGGAGGGTTCCCCTTTCGCCACATCCTCTATAGCATGTGTTCTCACTTGAGTTTTTGACCTTAGTCATTCTGGTGGGTGTAAGGTGAAATCTCAGAGTTGTTTTGATTTACATTTCCCTGATGAGCATTTCTTTAAGTGTTTCTCTACCATTCGATATTCCTCTACATAGAATTCTCTGCTTAGCTCTTTGCCCTATTTTTTATTTGAAAATTTCTCATTTTTATTATTTTAACAAGATATTCACTTGTACAAATAATTCTTCAACACTGTAATCTTGCAAAGACTTATATTTCCAGAGAAGAGAATCTTTCACAGAATAGCCATGAGGAAACTCCCTGAGCTTCAGGGAAATGAAGCATCAATTGAATCCCATACTGAGAAAGACAGTTTCTCATTCCATGGCATGAGGGTAAAACAAAGGCACAAAGCTACCTTTGGCTACATAATAGGACACCAAGGTCAGAAAGTCATTTTCATGAGCCATTTCCAGAGTCATACATCATAGTTCATGTCTGATCCCATTAACTCTGAAGATCGCAGCAAGGAGATTATCACAGATTTCTGAGCAAGTATGATTACACAATGAATTCAAGACCAGCCTGCCTTACAGGAAAAGACTTCATCTCAGCAACAGTGAACATATAATTCCCATTCAGCCCATAAATCTTCCCATGTCCATGTGATTCTTCAGTAAAATCTGGCTTTGATTATAGTAGCAATACACACAGGCATGCCTATGTTTTATAAATCAGTCTGAATTAGACTTAAGTATCATTTGTTCAAGAAGAAATATATATATATATATATATATATACATCTGCAAACACACATATATATACATATACGTGTGTATATATATATATATATATATATATATATATATATATATATA
>NW_026585987.1:11696228-11720416 GCF_907164565.1 Psammomys obesus | reverse complement strand
TATATATATATATATATATATATATATATATATATATATATAAATGTGTGTGTATATGTAAACATTTTTATTTCCTCAGAAGGAGGGATGAGATTAGAGTCATACTGAAGCTTTACTAATACATGGCTTGAGCTGAGCCCAGATCATTTCTATCTAAATATCTCTTGTCCCATTTTTAATTGGATTATTTGGTGTGTTGTTGTCTAATTACTTGAGTTCTTTATATATTCTTGATATTAGCCCTCTATCAGATGTAGGGTTGGTGAAGATCTTTTCCCATTCTGTAGGTTGTCGTTTTGTTTTGATGATAGTGTACTTTGCTTTACAGAAGCTTTTCAGTTTCATGAGGTCCCATTTATTGATTGGTGATCTTAGAGTCTGAGCTGTTGGTGTTCTGTTCAGGAAGTTGTCTCCTGTGCCAATGAGTTCAGGCTCTTCCCCACTTTTTCTTCTAATAGATTTGCTGTGTCTGGTTTTATGTTGAGATCTAATAATAGTTATTTACAAGAATAAGTTTATTTCTTTCCAAACAGATAAGCTTAGAGCATTCAATACGTGTGCTGGAAAAGATATAAATACTAACTAAAAAACTGAAACTGCTTTATAATTCTCAGATAAACATTGCTGTCATGGGTTGGATTCAGAATCTGATAATAACATGTAAGAAGATTGTCAGGAAGCTAATAGGAACAATTCCAGTGAGGGTAAGCCTGCTTGTGCTTCTCAGCCTTGACACTTCTGATATTTTGGGCAAAGTTACTGCATAGGAGTGTCCTCCACATTGTGAGAAGTTTAACAGCATGCTTGACCTCAACTCACTGTGTGCCACTAGTCATTCTTCCCCAATCCTGTAGTGACAACCAACCAAAATTGTGTCCAAACATTTTCGGATGTCCTATGGTACCAAAAATCTCCCCCAACTGAAAACCATTCATTCAAGGAAAAAGTAAATCTGTGACCCAGTTTAAATAAAGATTTCAATGAATCCTGTGTGCACCTTGAAGCTGGGGTGGCCTTTTTGAAGTGTCCCAGTTGAGGCTTTTGAAATCTGCCTCAATGAGTCATTAGAAATAGGTGGCTATCACATAGGTACATAATAACTCTAGGCAAAGGGCCAGTCTGAGTAGGACTCATCAGTGAGCTCTCAGGAGCTCTAAGGCCCTGCAGGCTGGGAAATGAAAACTTCAGTACCTGTAGCATCTTCTATAGTAGGACTGTACTCCAAAGCCTTTGTAAATACTACTGAACATACTTCCTTTAAAAATTTTATCTGGAACTTGACTTTAACAAATAGAATGATGTAGGGTTGTTTGTAGTTGGTAGCAAAATAAAACAAATTCCATAAAGGTTCTGACATCTATGAAGTATTAATTAAATTACAACTGTATTTTGTTAGTTTATTCAATTTTCTAGGCATGAGTAGGTCAAGCAAAACCAAGCACATCTACACCAATCAACTTCAGGTCATGTAAAAACTGTATTTGGTTGCTTAATAATAAAGGACAAAGGGAAAAAGCTGCCAGTGTGTTAAAGTAACTAATCTGTGTAAGAAATTTTACCCCCCCCCAAAAAAAAGTCTTTCAATAGTAGACATTAGCCTAGTGAAAACACGGTAATAAATGCCCATATCTGGCTTTGTCCTCAAATGGAAATATATGCCTATTTCTTTTACAGAGAGAACTTATATTCGAAGACATCCTTATAGGATTAAGATTTTGACTTAATATTGAACAAGGTTAGAATTTAATTTGTCATTTTGAAACAATAAAATTTAATGGGATAACATTAATTTAATTATCATAGGTCAATTTTTTGTCAATTTGAGAGAAGCTAGTTATTTTGGAAGGGGAATCCCAATTAAGTAGATGCCTCTATTAGATTATGTATAAGCAAACATATATGGCAGTGGTTCTTAAACTTCCTAATGCTTCAGCCCTTTAATACAGTTCCTCCAGGTTGTACAGCCCCCTAACCATAAAATTATAAAATTACTTTCATTTACTACTTCATAGCTGTAATACTGTTACTGCTATGAATCATAATGTAAATATTTTTGGAAATAGAGGTTTGCCAAAGAGGTCAGGATCCACAGATTGAGAATCACTAATACAGGGCATTTTCTTGATTAATGACTGGGGAAGGTTCCTCTCACCCCCCAGTGTAAGTGATAATCTGGATTGTATAAAGAAGCAAGCTGAGCGAGCCATGAAGATCAGGCCAGTAAGCAGTACTTTCTCGTGGTATTGTTCAGTTCCTTCCTCCAGGTTCTGCCTTGGGTTCTTGTCCTGATTTCCCTCAATGAAGGATCATGACTCTTTCTCGGTTAAGAGCACTAGCTGTGCTTCCAAAGGTCCTGAGTTCAATTCCCAGCACCCACATGGTGGCCCATGACCATCTATAATGAGATCTGGTGTCCAGACTTTTTCTCAATCAAGTTGTTTTAAACATGGGCTTTATAATGGCTATAAAAAGCAAACTAGAAAAATGTGTCAAGTATACAGATACCCTTCATGTGTTACTGAGTATTTAATAAGCATGAGCAGAATGTCTTCAGAGTATCCCAAATATAAATGAGTAAGATTAAGCAAAGGAGAACTGAACTATGAGAATCCATAATAGCATGTGCAAACTCTGTTAAGCTGGCCTTATATCAGTCAGTACACACAAAAATTAAGAAAGCAAGTCCACAATAACACATACACACTTCACCAAAATGAACTCTGATACCACAGCAGTCAGTCCACATATGTATTAAGAACAGATTTGCTAGATTGATCCTTGCTACATAGGCACCAATTTGCAAACATTCTTAGGAGTAAGTGTACAAGTAAAAAATGTAAGAAACATTTTCTTCATAAATTATTGAAACTTCTAATTATTGTAATTGGAAGATAATGCTGGTTAGATTCATGAGGGTTCAAATAATGTTAGATAGCTGATATTGAGAAAGCCAATCAAAGGAAGTCACTAGGGTTATTTTATTTTATTTTATTTAGTAACTTTATGTGTATGGGTGTTTTGCCTGTATACATTAGACCTCACATGTGTCTAGAGCCTGAGGAGATCAGAAATCAGCATCAGATGTTGTATTAGTTACGGTTTCTGTTGCAGTAAAGAGACACCATGACTGAGGCAACTCTTATAAAGGCAAACATTTAACTGGGGCCAGCTTACAGGTCCAGAGGTTTAGTCCATTATTATCATAGCAAGAAGCATGGCAGCACACAAGCAGACATGGGCTGGAAAAAAGTTCTACATATAGATCCGCAGGCAGAAGAGAGAGAAACACTGTGCTTGGCTCAAGCTTCTGAAAACTAAAGCTCACACTCAATAACACATTTCCCCCAACAAGGCCACACCTCCTAATACCATTCCCTAAGCAATCAAATATATACGCATATAGTGGTCAATCTTATTCAAACCACCACATTCTATTTCCAGATTGCCAAATGCTTATAGCCATATCATAACGCAAAAATGCATTCAGTCTAACTTCAAAATTCCTCATAGTCTACAATAGTCTCAACATTGCTTGAAATACAAAGTTCAAAAGACTCTTTTGATATTTATGTAAAATCAAAATCAAAAAGCAGATCACATACCTTCAACATATAATGGCACAGGATATACATACATTACCATTCCAAAAAGGAAGAAAGGGATTTATGGTGGGGAAACACTGGACTGAAACAAGACTGAAATCCAGCTGGGCAAACTCCATACTCTGTATCTGCCCGTATGATGTCAATGTGTTCTTCAGATCTCCTTTCAGCTTTGTTGATGGTAACACGCCTCTCTCCTGGGCTGGTTCCACTCCCTGTTAACACCTCTCCTTGACAAGTGTCCTACTACTCTGGCAGCTCCAGCATCTTGGGGTCTTCAAGGTAATTCAGGCTTCATCTTTGCAGCTTTACACAATAGCCTTGTTAGGCCTTCATGCAGGAACATCCCTGACACATGCCTGGCTTCAGCAGCTTTCTTTAGTCTCAGAGGGAGAATCCATAACCTCTTTCTTGCATCCTTGACTCTGAAGCCAGAACCACATGACTGAAGCTGCCAAGTTCTGCTGCTTGCTGGATCTGGAACATGGTCCTCTAGTTCCAATATATTTTTACCAGCTTTCTGTTTTCGATGATTTCCCTCACTGCCTAAGCTAGACTGTCCTAGAACTTGATCTGTAGACCAGACTGGCCTCCAACTCCGACATCCACCAGCCTCTGCATCTAGAATGAGAGAAGGGACTAAAGGTGTGCACCATCACACCTGGCCCTAAACTTTAATTTCTTTTCACAAGTTGAAAACCCAGCTGGATTAGGATCATGCCCTGAGGTTACCACTCCCTTTAATCCACTTAACATTTGGTTTTTCTTTAAACTTTATCTCCTTGAGCACTGGACATGACTCCATAACACTTCTGGTGTTCCTTTTCTCCTTAGACTGTACATTTTGTAGTTTTCCTTGCTCAGCTTGCTTCTTTTTAGTATAAAGCTGCATAAGTAATAACCAGTAGCTACTAATAACCAAGCAACACAGTCAATACTAGGCTGTCTGGAAATTTCCTCTGCCAAAGCTGTTAATCCACAACTCTTATATTTAGCCTAAGGCAGGTTTTTTTTTTGTTACAGAAGCAGAAAGCAGCCACATTCTTCACCAAAATATCACAAGAGTGGTCTCTAGGACACACATTAATTTTCTTCTCTTCTGAAACCTCTAGAGCTGAACCCCAACAGTTTAAATCACCCTCACACCACTGTCTTTCATGCTTCTACTAGCCCATTAATACCCCACTTAAAGCATTCAACTACTTTCTAATCCAAAATCCCAAAGTCTGCATTCCTCCAAACCAAAACATGGTCCGGCCTATCCCACCAGCACCCCAGTCCCTAATACCAACTCCTGTCTTAGTTACGGTATATATTGCTGTGAAGAGCCACTGTGATCACAGGAACTCTTATCAAGGAAAACAGCTAACTGGGGATGGCTTAGAGGTTCAGAAGTTTAGTCCACTTCATCACGGTGGGAAGCATGGCAGCATGCAGGCAGACATGTTGCTGGAGGAGCAGAGAGTTCTACATCTGACTTGGTAGGGAGTAAGACAAGACAGACACACTGGCGTGGCTTGAGATTCTTTAAATTTAAAGCCTACCCCCAGGGACACACTTTCTCCAACAAGACTAAACTTACCGCAACAAGGCCACACCCAGTCCAATTAAGCTACACCTCCTAATCTGCTCCCTAGTCATTCAACTACATGAACACATGGATGTCAATTTTATTCAAACCACCACAGATATCTGAGACTGAAATTACAGACAGTTGTGAACTGCCATGTGGGTTCTGGGAATCAAAACTGAGCTAGAAGAGCAACCAGTGCTCTTAATTGCTGAGTCATCTCCCAGCTCCATCACAAGAATTTTCATGGATGATGAGATATCAAGTTAAGAAGTGCAAACAAAGGACTCAAACTTCACAAGGTGTTCATTTTTTTGAAGTAAGTGCATTTCCCACTGAGCCATCTTTCCAGCCAAATAAACCCTTTCCTCCCCAGCTTGCTTGTTTGGATCATGGTGTTTCATAACAGAGATTAAAAACCCCTCAGTGGACTTGAAAAGAGCAGGGAGATGATGAGAGAGGGAAGGTGGGATTGGGAAAGAATGAGGGAGAGGGCTACAGCTGGGATACAAAGTAAATAAACTGTAATTAATATATAAAAAATAAAAAATAACAAAAAATAAAAATAAAAAATAATAGAAAATAATAATAAAATTAATAAAAACCCTAAGTAAGACAAGGACTTTGGATTTTTTAAGAGATATTAGACTTTTATTAAATTATTGGAATTTTTTTAAACTGTGGGACTTTTAAAGTTGTACTATATTTTATATTATTATATTAATGTAAGATCTTAGAAACTAAAAGAAAGTAAAGATTATAATTTAACATGATCTGTTTGTGTGTCAAAGTTGATGACGGATGGAATGTAATAGTTAGCATCAAGTGTTAACTTGATACAAATTTAAGAGTTGCCTGGGCACTTTTGCTCTCCTTATGAGCTCTTGTCCCCTCCAGGTCTTTCATCTCCCCCTTCTTCTATAAGATTCCCTCCACTCTGCCCAAAGTTTGGCTATGAGTCTCAGCATCTGATTTGATTCCTATTGCTGTAATGAAAAAAAAGAAAAAAAAAAATACCATGACCAAAGGCATCTTGGAGAGGAAAGAAAGAATTTATTTCATCTTCCAGATTTCAACCCACCATGAAGGGAAGCCAAGGCTGGAACTCAGGGCAGGAACCTGGGGGCAGGCCCTGAAGCAAAGGCGGAAACCATGGAGGAAGAACACACTGCCTACTGCCATGTTCATGGTATGTTCACCCTGCTCTATTATACAACACAGGGTCCCCTGC
Organism: Psammomys obesus; assembly: GCF_907164565.1. NCBI lineage: Eukaryota > Metazoa > Chordata > Mammalia > Rodentia > Muridae > Psammomys > Psammomys obesus. The sequence continues at coordinate 11,714,013 of NW_026585987.1, read as the reverse complement.
TCAAGGTGAAACAACCAAAATGACTGGGCCCTCCCACATCAATCATCAATCAAGAAAATGCCCATACAGGGCAATCTAATGGAAGCCTCTTCTCAGTTGAGGTTCCCTCTTCCCAGATGGCCCTTACTTGTGTAAAGTAGACAATCAGACAAAAACTAACCAGTGTAGTCGATGGTGTCAATGAGAAGAAACATTCTTTATTTTGAAACCTTTTAATTATTTTTATTAATTACACTTTATTTACTTTGTATCCCACCTGTAGTTCCCTCCCTCCAACCCCCCTATCCTCCCAATGCCTCCTTCCTCCCCCTACTCCACGCATGCCCCTCCCCAAGTCCACTGGTTGGGGAGGGCTTCTTTTCCTTCCTTCTGATCCTAGTCAGTTAAGTCTCATCAGGAGTGCCTGCATTGTCTTCCTCTGTGGCCTGATAAGGCTGCTCCCCACTCAGGGGGAGGTGATCAAAGAGCCAGCCCATGAGTTCAAGTCAGAGACAGTCCTTGTTCCCATTACTATGGAACCCACTTGGATACTGAACTGCCAAGGGCTACATCTGTCCAGGGGTTCTAGGTTATCTCCATGCATGCTACTTGGTTGGAGTATCAGTCTTAGGGAAGACCCCTGTGCTCAGATTTTCTGGTTCTGTTGCTCTCTTTGTGTTCTCTTTCTGTTGCTCTCTTTCTCCTGTTCTCTCCAGATCTTACTATTTCCCACTTCTTTCATAAGATTCCCTGAATTCTGTCTAAAGTTTGGCCATAAGTCTCAGCATCTGCTTTGATAGTCTGCAGGGCAAAGCCTTTCAGAGACCCTCTGTGGCAGGCTCCTTGTTTTCTCCTTGTTCCCTGTTTTCTCCTCCTTCTGATGTCCATCCTCTTTGCTTTTCTTGATGGGAATTGAGCATTTTAGCCAGAGTCTGTTCACCTAAAGAAACTAATCAAGAAACCTCTTAATTTTGAAGCATCTCAAGGCAGACTTCAGCCTATTTATAGCTATACTCTGTTGGTTTCAACTAAAATTCAGGTTGATTTTCCATTTCAGTGTCAATGCTTATAACTTATCTTGACTCCATTTCTTTCTTTCAATCTCCAGTCTCATGTATGCAACTGATAGTCGAACATCTGTTTGGTCTTGGATATCCGACAGCAAGTCAAACACAACAGGAATCCAGGTTTGAACTCCTACTCTTCCCCCTTGGTGCCATGAGCTCTCTGTCCTTCCCTAGAACACTCTCCTCAGAAAGACGGCTGGGTAGGTTTACCTCCTACAACCTCTAGCCACAAAGACCATATTGATAAATACTGCTTGGCTGCCCTATTTTAACACTACAGCCTGCTGCTCCTCCTGATACTAGACAACCTCCTACCATACTCTAACTATATACGTTAAACATTAGCACACCCAATATCATAAAAAGAGTACTACTGGACTTAAAGACAAAGATTAACTCCACTCCAGTATTTAGTAATACCCCACTTTGTGTGATAGACAGATCATCTGAAAAAAAGAAAAAAAAAGAAACTTCAACATTAAATGGTATCATATATCAAAGGAGCCTAACAGATATCTATACAATATTCTATTCAAACACCAAAGAATATATGTTCTACCCAGCAGCCCATAGAACAATATTGAAACTATATTAAGAATAAAACTGATTATTGTTTTATAAAAACATTTTGTGTCTGTAAAATAAATTCATTTTATTTATAAATCATTGTATCACTCTAAAAATTTTAAATGTTGTTAATATAATCAGTGGTTAAGTTATTATACATCGATTTCCATAGTAAAGACTATAGATTTTCCATTAACTTGCCAATATCCACCTCTGGCATTGCCAGTTCCCTGCTTTGAAACCATGTTAAGGGCAGTTAGTCTCCGTTTCTCCACTTGTATGTAAAGTGGCACATAAATAACAGTGATGTCATAGAATTTTTGTGATGTTCACATGAACAAATGCACAGAAAGAATTCAACATATGCCTGACACAAAATCACTTACTATCAGTTTTTGGTTTTCCAATATTATTTCTTTTAATGAGAAAAACAGGAAAGATACTTCCTTTGTTTCATGTAAGAAATAATAGATGATACAGACCCAAAGTAATGAAAAAAATAATTCTGGATGTGTTGTATGAACTAGTTTGTAGAACAAAAGGACCCTCTTAAATATTGAACAAGTATGATTGAATAAATAGAATTTCGTTATAATAGAGAATCAGAATGTTGTTTATTGTTTTTAAAAAAAAAATCCCAAATGTTCAATTTTACCAATAAAGATGCAGGAGCCAGATGTTAGTGTCAAAGCCTACTAGCTCAGAGAAAGCACTCAGCTGGCCTTCCCACTCAGCTTAAAAGCAGAAAGCCCATGCATGCTGTCTTAAAAAGCCTTCAACCTTAATGCCCCTCTTTCCTACTTCCTGTGTGTCTCTCTATCTGTCCTCTGGACTCCCTCTCACTCTCTATGGCGTTTTCCCATGTTCACTCCCTGTCAACTGGTTGCTTGCTCTGCCTCTTGACCTATGGATGACTTTATTTAATCCCGTTTACAGAAAGTTCTTGGAATATAGGTGTGTGCTAGGGCTGAGCCACACCACCATTACCAACAGGTTTTTCTAGTATACAATCTTGGGGTTCACAGTATGAACAAATATCCTGCAACAGTTAATCCAGAGCAAAATTAACTTGTCCTGTCTTTCCCATGATAGATGTTTACTGTCCACATCTATGCCTGACATAACATCTTTTCATATTTTAGGTAAAATCTTCTGATTGTAGTAACTTACCAGACCTTTAAAAGCTAATGACTCAAGAGCTAAGAAGGTCCTAATCATATCTGAAATATCTATGAGAGTTTTGGGGGCATTGCTGGCTGGTGGTTCCCATGGATATTTTTGAAAACTGACTTGATATGTTACATTCTTTTGTTATGTGACAATAAAGGTTATAACCGTCTCCATTGTCATGTTGTTCAGGACCATCTGAGTCTGTTTCCTGAGTCATGGTGACACATGTTTACCTCAGAATATAAAAGTATCATCCTCCCATTTGCTTTTCTGAGTGAGGATTGATCATCTTACCCAGGGTCCTCCTACTTGCTTAGCTTCTTTAGGTGTACAGATTTTAGTATGTTTATCCTATTATATGTCCAATATCCATTTATAAGTGAGTATATAACATGTGTGTCTTTCTACTTCTAGGATACCTCACTCAGGAGAGTTGAAGTGAGAGTGCTTTGCATTAACAGTCAAATTGCTATTGCTTTAAAATTTCTAATACTTTTTAAGGGAATTTATGAAATATTCAGAATGGGTCTGCAGAAGCCCGGAATTCTTCACCAAGAATCCAAGTCATTCATTGTTTCTTGTTTGTGGAAAAGCTGAGCAGCTACTGATATCCATATATGCATTATAATAAAATGGCTTTTAAAATATTTTTCCTATATTGTCCAGATTGTATTATGATAGTTAACAAAATATGCAGATTATCAATATTGCTTTTCATTCAAAAGAATCACAATACAGAAAAAGACAAAGATAAGTATTTAGATGCATATTAATTTTTTAAATTTGATTTACCAACAAATATGTTAGGCAAAAAAAGATAAAATTATTTTATTTCATACATTTTGAGGGAAATCTGCAATTTTAAAAATGTTATTATCTTATTACATAAAAATAAAACACTTAGGAATGATTTGCTTCAATTATACAGAAGATTCATTCCTCTCACAGATGGATTTGGAAGCATGTCAACTTTTTAAATTGTGTGTGTATGTGTGTGTTCATGTATGTGTTTTTATGTATGTTTGTGTATGTGTGTTTGTGTGTATTTGTGCACATGAATGCAGAGCCTGTGGAAGCATCAGACCCATTGAATCTGAAGTTATTGGCAGTTGTGAGCAGCCTAACATGGGTCCTAGAAACCAAACTCAGGTCCTTTGACAGAGCAGCAAGTACTATTAACCACTGAACCATCTCCTCAGTCAGGCATCCAAATTTTTTTAATGGAAGTAAGTATGGGAATCAGGGTGAGTCCTGCTGTACGTTACTCTATGTTGTATAGAGCAGTGGTTTTTGAAAGTGTATCCTTCTCTGTGAGGCTTTATTTTACAAGCAGTTTGGGACTTTATTGTTGTTGTTTACTTTGTTTGGAGGAAAGACTGTGCTTCTACCTGAACACTTGAATATCTCCATCTGTCTGGCACCACCCATGCAACACAAACTGATAAATGACTGCTTGAGGAAAAAAGATGTCACACTATTAAATTATTGAGGTGAACTGAGACTGTAAAGACAGGTGAGCATATTAAAATCATATAAGAAAAACATGACTAAGAACTTGTTAGATACACGAAACCAAAGGAAGTTGTTCTTCTATACATTAACAGGTGAACACAACTGTAAGACACATAGAGACATAGGCATTTCACCAACAAGGGCAGACAACATCTTCTCTCATAGGTTTGCCTCTTTTCCTTCTGTAAGTTCTAAGACCAAAACCAGTTACATTCAATTATTTAAATTCAACAGTTATCACTAAGAGCCTTGGGTTTGTGCCAGCCTTGTCACTGGCAGAGAAATCTGACACAAATATCTTGTTTGATTGCATATGGGTGGGGAGCCTTATGGTTCACTCACTACTAGAAGTAAACGTAGCTAGAAAGCGTTGTTACAGTTCACACAGTGACTCTAAAAGTTGCATCCCAACCTGAAAACTCTTCAGCATTTCTAGGCCAATGATCACATGTTCTGTGTATTTTCTGTTTTTTAACTTAATCACTTTACAGTCTGATGCCAGCCCCCTCCCATCTCAAAATTCAGTCCTGCCCTCACACCCCCTCTCCCCATTTCATCCTCTACTTTTTTTCAGAGAAGTGGATGCCCTTAGAGAGTACCTCAAGTGACAGCAGGACAAAGTGCATCCTCTCCCCACTCTATTTTCTACACATGTATTTGCCTGTTTATGTACCTAGAAGGATTTTTATATCTTTTACTCATTCTAGAGTGACAATATAAAGTAAACCTTCCAATTCTTTTTTTCTCCTGTGCATATTCTGCTAATGAATAATTCATCTAATGATCTCAGGCTTGTTCTCTATTCTCTGAGAAGTCAGTTTACTTGTGAACCTCCATCATCGAAGTGTTGATTACCATAATTTTATTGTTTGATGAGAGGTAGGGTTTTTTTAATAGAAACTGAAGAGATATATTTTTTTTTTCTTGGAGAAATCTGAAATTCTTTTTGGAGTGTCAGAGAGAATAGAGAAATGAAGAGAACACCACTTTTCTTAAGTGGAACAAATAGACATAAATGTTTGTGCTCCAGGCTCTCCTCTAAGCATGGAAGACAGAACATAAACAAATGGGACCAAAATGTTTGCACATAAGGGTCTTATTCTGTAGGGAGAAGAGGCTAAAATAAAAACACATGTGCACATTAAATTTAGAATGTAAAAGATTCCTGAGCTATGAAGAAATCAAATCAGGAAAAAAGGGACCCAATAGGTAGGTAGGGTGCATTTTATGCAGAGAGGTCTATCAGTTTTCCGTTACTATGAAACATATTGTCTCAAATTTAGCCATTTAACATGGTACTCATCTTGCGGGTTTGTCATAAAGGGGTCCTATGTCAGGACCACACGAAGCTACAGTCAAGGAATCCATTTGTTGGCAAAACTGATCTCCTCGAAGCTATGGTAATCTCAGCTAGTGAGATAGATTGTTTGTTTTTAATTTCTAAGTTTATGGGAAATCTAATCACTCTTTCAAAGGGAGCAGTTGATTAGGTCAGGCCAGGCAGGATGATCAACCCCAAGTTAAACATATCTGAGAGCTTAATGCTAACTGCAGTCCTTTGCATCTTTTCTGAATGAAATAACAGTATCATGGGGATGATGTGCCACTTTTGTTTTCTGTTTTTTGCCTGAATCTTAGTTAGAAGCATTAGAAAGACATAATCAGTAAAGAAATGAAGGAAAAATGAAAAGGTCAATGAAGCATAGCCTTGATTGTTTTAAATAGTAAACAAAATGAGTAAATATTTATCTCGATTAATGAGGAATAAAAGATGCAAGACTCAGTTAAATAATAGCATGGACAGAAGTGGACATATCATAAGGGATATAAAGGAGTGTGAGCTGAGATGTTTCCTCTGTAAAAGGTAATAAAACAAGGGTGTTCATGTTCACCACTCACACTTAATGCTGAGATCTTAGCAAGTACAATCATACAAGAGAAGAAAAAGAAAAAAAGAGTCAACTTTTCCATTTTTGCAGATGACATTCTACACAGGAAAGTCTAAATGCTCCATAAAAAGGTTGTTATAACACAAACAAATGAAATTGTAGGATACAAAGTCAACATACTAAAAATAGTACCTTTACTTTATTTATTATTGCTCTTGTGTATGACATGTGTGTGAGAGAGAGAAACACAGAGAGAAACAGAGAGGGAGAGAGAAAAATAGAGAGAGAGAGAGTGCACACACAAGTGAAGACTAGAAGATAACTTTAGGGAAGTGGTTCTCTCCTTCCACCATGGGGAATGGTGATGAGGCTCACCATGTGCATGTTTGATGTGCACTTTTACCCACTGACTATCTCACTGGTCCAACCTTGATATTTTATATAGTAATGATGAACCTAAAAAGTCATTAAGAAAGTTATTCTATTTACAGAAACTACAAATGTTTAGCCAAATTTTTATCTAAGAAAGTAAAAGTTCTCTTTAATGAAAAGCATAAAATACTGATGAAAAAATTTAAAGAGGACAGAATTTTGATGACAATGGCCATATTAGCCTGAGTGATCTATAGAATCAATGTAATCCCATCAAAATACAAATATTTTCTTCTTTTAAATACAATTTTTAAAATACTGCAGAAGACTCAGAATACCTAAAGTGATCCTAAGCAAAGTAACACACTTAGAGACATCACAGCACTAACATGAAAGCATACAACAAAACTAGACATGAAGGTGCTGACATAAGAGAAATAAAGATAATGAAGAGAGGGGAAAACAGAAATTAACAAACACTCACCTAGGCCACAAATTCTTGACAAAGACCCCAAGGATATACATGGGGGGGATACTCTCTTCAGTAAGTGGTACTGGCAAGATTGTATATACACATCCAGAAGTATTAAAATAGATCCTTTCCTCTCAGCATTCACAAAACTCAATTCAGCATCAATCAAAGGCAAAATTTTAAGCCTTAAGCTATGAAATTACTTTAAGAAAATAGAGAAACAGCTCAAAACATTGCTGAAAAAAAAATTTAGATATATATTTTTTAGATTAGGACCCCCAAAGCCTAGGTAATGAAAATAAAAACAAATGCAATTATATGAAATTAAGAAGCTTGATCACAGCAAAGAAAATTGCCAAAAATGTTAAAAGACATAGAATAAGAATTTATTTGTGAAGGAATCATCTGACAAGGGTGAATACTCAAAATATATAAGAAACTCTAAAAAAGCCAGTCACACACACACACACACACACACACACACATACACACACACACACAATCTAGTAAAATGAACCAAGAAACTAAAATATCTCTCAAAAGAAAATATGTAGTTTCTCTAATCAACAGGAAATTCAAATCAAGTCAAAAAGACAAGTCTCATCTGAAATAAACTGGCTATTATCAAAAATACAAAAATAGCAAATGCTGAGGAGAATGCAGAAGAAAGACAAATTGTAAGCTGCTGAAGCAAATGTTACGAACACAGCCATTGCAGAAAACAGTATGATTCTTCAGCAACTCAAGACAGAACTGTCATATGGCCCAGCATTTCTACCCCTGGATGAACATCCACGGTGAAATTATTATGCCAAAAGAGACCTACACTCCTATTCTGTGTATTGCAGTACCATTTGAAGTAGATAAAACATTATTTCAACTGAGATTCCCTTCAGTGGATGAAGAAAATATATGTTGTAGATGCACAATCACACATTATTTAGCTGTAAGAGTAGAGGAATTATGCTAGTTGTCATTTCAGTAGTGTGGATGAAACTGGAAGCCATTATACTAAGTGAAATAAGCTAGGCACATAAAGACAAATATCACTTTTCTGTTTATTTGTGGGAAAAGATGATTTGGTCTTATAAAACTATGAGATGGAGTGGTGGAGATTGGAAAGGGTGCAGGTGTGGGGAGTGCGAGGAGGAGACACAGTTGAATTAGTAACACAAAAATACAGGGTGGAGGATTTCCATCTGGTTCTCTTTAGGATAGTATGGTAACGATGGGTTAAGACAATAAAGGATGTATTTTAAATGATGAGAAAAATACATATCCCTAATCCATAAAAAATGATCACTATTTGAAAAAGTAGAAATGCTAATACCCTGATTAGATTATAACATGTTTGTGTAGATGTACTGACCTAAGAAAGTAGAGCCCATGAACATGAACACATATTATGTCCCTATTTATAAAATCACGATTTGTTGTCTGAAAAGAGTTATGAAAAGCAGGACAGTTGCGAGAGTAGACCTGCACATTCAATATGTCCTTGATACACTTACTTTTTAAAGTTATAGCTAGTTTATAAAGTTTATAGCTAGTTGAAAGTAAATTCAAGTTTCGATTCCTTAATTATGCTCACCTCATACCAAGCACTTGGCAACCACATTTGAGTAATAGCTGTGCATTTGGCAGCAAAGTTTATTCATGATTGGGAACAGGCAGATCTCACCATCTTTCTCTCGACCACATGGACAGAAGACGTGGAAAGCTTATCCTTGGGAGGCTGCAGTGTGCTGGGAGGCTGCGGTGTGCTGGTCACTGTCTCCTACGGCTTGAGTTCTAAATATAGAAAAATAATTTCTACTTGTTAAAAAAATTATTTGATCTCTTTGTTTCTGCAGCTGTGATAGTACACTTCTATCAACGTTGCCAACAAATGACAAAAGATGAGTAAGAAAGACAGAATTGTTTCTCACACACCGTGAAACAAAATTCTTACTGATAGGGGGTAAACAAGATGCTGTCAATGTTTGAGAAAATACAAAATTAGAGAATAGTCTACTTTTCCATGGTGAATTTTCTTAAAATATTTACAAATCTTCAAAATTTTTAAGTTAATAGGCATTTTGACATCTATTAAGCTGATTTTCTTTTCTTAAACAGTTAATCCAGGTAATTATCCCAAGAGTTTTGCTATTTCCTTTTAATCTTTTCACATTATTCCATTAATTAATTTAATGTGCTAACATTTTTCAGTACTTTTACGTTTGTTTGTAGTATTATCTTTCTATGCCTTCCCTGCTTAGCTTTGGCATCAGAATTATGCTAAGGTTTTAATATTCAATTTCTAAATTTAGTTAGTGTTTTTATTATTCACTGCTGTCTAAAACATTTGATTTAATGTTTCTCTTTGACCAAGAGAAAATAGATGGGTGTCAGGTTGGGCCAGGCATTGATTGGACAACCCCTCAATCTCGGCTCTATATTTCTTACAGAGAAAATATATGTGGATATAATCAGAGTCTTAATTCTTAATATTTTTTAAAGTATTAATCACCTTAAGCTAAAACACCCAGGAATCTCCCATTTATGTTTGGGGCGGGGGTTGACAATTTTTACCTTTTCAAAATTTGGGGGGTAGAGTTGTTCATTTGTTTGTTTTGTTTTGACATAGCCCTTGCTGTCCTGAAACTCACTATATAGTGAGTTGGCATTGAACTCACAGAAATCTGCCTGCCTCTGCCTCCTGAGAGATGGGATTAAGGGTGTTCTACACCATATTTGGCCCTAACAGTTTTTTTCTTTTATTCTGTAGTTTTAATCTTCTTATACAATCTTACTTTCCTTCTACAGTGCATACTGATATCTTTGCATGTTGTGATTTGGAGTTACATTTTTCTTCTAGTTGAAACCAATATATTTACAATTTCTTGTTAAAATTTGCCCAGTTCCTCTTTTCCACTCTTTTCTTTCTTGCTTTTGTTTTAGCTATAGCACTCACAAATAGCTATGAATTTTTTGTTGTTTCCAATTTTACTCAATTTTTTTGTTTTGAATGTAATGATTTATTTTATTTTATTTTATTTCACAATTTATTCATTATATATCCTGATTGAAGCCTCTTCCTTCAACTGCTCCCAGTCCCACCCTCCCTCTTCCCTTTTCCTCCCTATTTAACCTATATTTCTAGAAGGAAATCCAACTTACTTATATTTAATAATTACTGATGTATTTTAACTTTTCTGTCAAATTTCTTTATATTTCATTTCTTATTGTTTCCTAATTTTATTAAATGACAAGGCCTTTTTATTATTCACTTTACATTTCGACCATAAGCCCCTCTCTCCTCTTCTCTTGATCCCACCCACCCTCCCTCTATTCCCTATTCTCCTTCCCTACTCCTTAGAAAAAGGGACACCCCTCCCCCACCAACCCACCCCAGCACATCAAATCTCATCAAGACTGAATACACCCTCTTCCACTGAGGCCTGGCAAGGAAGCCCAGCCAGGGTGAAGTGATCTAAAATCAGGCAACAGAGTCCATGTCAGAGACAGCCCCTGTTCCTCTTACTGAAGACTAAGCTGCCCATTGTCTACATATGTGTAGGGGACCTACGTCCATGCATGGTCCTTGGTTGGTGCTTCAGTTTCCATAAGCCTTCCTGGGCCAGGTGAGTTGACTCTGTTTGTCTTCTGCTGGAGCTCTTGTCCCTACAGGTCTATCTATCCTTTCCTCAACTATTCCACAAGGCTCCTCTTGCTCAATTCAGTGTCTGTCTCTGAGTCTCAGCATCTGTTTAGATCCGTTCTTGGGTAGAGCCTCTCAGAGGACAGCTAGGCTAGGCTCCTGTTTGTAAACATAGCAGAGTACCATTAATAATGACAGGGGTTGGCTCTCTCTCGTGGGGTAGGTCTTAGGTTGGGCCAAGCATTGGGTGGACATTCCCTCATCTCTGCTCTACATTTCTGCATATCTTGTAGGCAGGGTAAATTGTGGGTCAAAGTTTTTGTGAGTTGGTGTTCCCTTTCTTCCACTAGAAATCTTGTCTGGCTACAAGGTGGCCTCTTCAGTCTCCATGACACCCACTACTAGGAGTTTTAGCTAGAGTCACCCCTATATCCTCCCAGGAGCCTACCCTGTAGCAGGCCTCAGCTTGTCTCTGAGATGCACCCGCCATCTGTTTTTTCTCTCTCTCCAAACCCTCTGTCGTTCCCCATACCTCCTTCCTACATTTGATCCCTGTCCTCATGTCCCTTCACACTCCTTCTCCTACCCTGTTTCCTCCCTCCACCTACTTCAGATGTCTATTTTATTTCTTCTTCTGAGTGAGATTCAAGCATTCTCCCTTGGGCCCTCTTTGACTTCTTTGGATCTGTGAATTGTAGTGTAGTTATCCTGTATTGTACAGCTAATATCCACTTACAAGTGAATACATACCATGTGTGTCTTTCTGGGTCTGGGTTACCTCACTCAGGATGATATTTTCTAGTTCATCCATTTGCCTGCAGATTTCATGATTTTCTTGTTTTTAATAGCTGAGTTGTATTCCATTGTGTAAATGTACTACATTTTCTTTATCCATTCTTTGGTTGAGGGACATCTAAGTTGTTTCCAGTTTCTGTCTATTACGAATAAAGCTGCTATGAACACAGTTGAGCAAATGTCGAAAAAGCCTTTACCTTCTTAAATTCCCACATTTGCTCAGTCAACCTACTAGTGCTTGAATCATCCAGTGATTAAACACTATGCTGGTGTTAAAGTTTAAATACAAATTTTCTGTAAGTCTTGCTCTCTCATCAGATCTTCATCTTCTCACAAAATGAAAATATTTGCATGCTTTCTTCTTTTTATTTTTACTTTCTCCTGACTTCATCTTCCATAACCACTGTCTTTTTCACAGCCATGACTGAAACTATCTAAACTTTTAATACCAAGTTGTTACTAAACAGTTTCAGTTTTGAAACCATTTTAGTAACTATTCATTTGTGATTATGTAAAGCAATCTAAAGCATCAATAATTACCAAGTATTACTATAAATTTTATCAATTATGTTCTCATTACTTATCTCTTGTGTTTTTTTTTAAGGTGTCCTAGAGAACATTTTTCAAAATGGAAGATTATTTGTATATCCAAACTGAGGCCCCTTTACACTTTTGACTTTTCAGATTCAAAGTGAGCTAGTTTGTTAATCTGGAGTTAGGTCCCAAGTGTCAATACTTCTTAGTATGTTTCTCCTGGAGAAACTATTATTTATCCAGGCTGAGCAAGAGACGTGTCCTTGGAATGCTTTCCTGGGACAAAGGCCATGGTCAGCTGTTGTAATTGGAGCCAGATGGGGTTAAGTGTGTAAACTAGATGAATCTTGATGCTTTTCCCTTACACTGATGACCTGCTTCATCATTCCTTTGATTCTGAACTAGGGCTACCTCTGGGCCTTCATCAGGCATCTTTCACCTGTTCTTGTACACTATTGATTCTGTAGTCTCTTCCTTCAATCTACACTTTTCAGTTCATTAGTCATTTGGTTCGATTTGGTGTTGTTTTTGTTTTCATTTTTTCTTGTCTGGTTTTTATTAATCTTATCCATATCTTTTTGTAGAGTAATGTATGAAATGTCTGATTTGCTATTGCTAATTGTTTTAAGAAAGTGTGTAGTTATCATTTTATACCTTCTTAAAAAACTTTGGAGAGGGTAGACCTGATCAATGACTAATCCTATAGGGCACATGAGAGTGTGCTTACTCACCAGCACATGGTTGATTTATATTTCCACTTTGTTATATCTTACGCTAATTTCTTCTGAAGCAATCAAAAGTCACGTCATTTTCCTCCTACGTACATCTTCCTAATCTTCTCATTTCTGTGGGTCTGCACCTATAGAATGCTCCTCTAACGCCTGACCTGACATCAATTGTTCCTGTTTACTAATGTGTTTATCCTTTATCCATCTTTTCCTTATACTTATCCAAGCTGGTGTCTGTTCTTTCTTCCTATTTCTCTCCAATGACTCCTTTAATGTTTTTCTACTAAGGACACCCCTGACTCACAGAGCATTTGCTTGCCATTCCATTTGCACACAGTTGGCTCTGTTTAGTGCCAATACTTTGAGGGCAAATCTCAGTCTCTGTTTATAAAACAAACACCCGGCAGTAACCATGTCCAAATAGTTTATCACACTTGAGACATTGTCAGTCAGTCAGTTCAAACCAGAAGCTCGCGAGATCAGAATCTCCAGTCGCCTACTACTTCCAAAAACCCACATGAGTCCCTTTGCTTCTGTGGCATGCTTTCTTCTCCTAGCAAAATCTAATCATCTAATTTCTTGGGAGTGTGCCCCCTGCCAATGTTAGAGGGTCAAGGTCTGCTCTTTTTCGGTCCCTGTTTGTAGTGGAACTTGCACGAGTGTCACACTTCCACATTTGTGCTTACAAAGGTTTTTGTCGAAGTAACTATATCTGGGTGTGTCTAATATGCCAGGACCATCATCATTCTGAAGGCATTGGCTCATCTGGGTATGGTCAAGAAGGCAGAAGCTATCCCATGCAACGTCACCCACAAAATCACAGCTTGCTTGGAACAGGGCCTCACAGGTCTCTGAGCTAACCGCTGCACCACACAAGCAATCTCAACAGTATTTGAGCACTACTTACCACCCAAGAGAGGCTTTTTCAGAGAGTACTTGTGGCAAATTCATGGAATTTATGAGAATTTGTACAATGATAATAAATTTGATTTGTGTCTATTTTAAAGTCTTAAAAATAAATACATAAAAATTAAAAAAGAAAAATATGAGGGACTTTATCATTTAATAAAAAGGTAGATTGAGGCGGGGTGGGGCAAGATGGTGGCGCTGGGAGGACTCTCATTCTGAGGAGCAGCACAGCAGGATTGGCACAGTGACCAGCAAACAGAACTCGCGGCCATAAAACACAAGGGATTGTGTTTCACAGGTGAGAGAATACCCCACAGTGGGAGATTCACTCAGCTTTAACTCACCCGGCTAAACCGCAGTAGAGATCCTAGTTCCGCCAGGCGCTTGGTCGCCAGCTCAGATCTACATGCCAGCGCGATCTGGTCACGGTCCCAGACTGAACTGTGGGCCCAGAACATCATAGACTGGATTTCCCCAGTCGAGAGATAACCCCACGGAGCAGGAAACAATTGGGACCGACCTCAGGTTACCCAGACATCCCCTGGAAAAGACTCGGGTTCCGCGGGTGCCCCAAGAGCCAGCCCGGACCCAGAGCCGGGACACAGGCGCCTGCCTGCGCGCCTGATTCTCCGCCTCAGATAGAACTGTGGGCACCAGGGCACCAGGGCACCAGACTGCGTGTCTCTGGCAGGAGGAAACCCCCAGCAGAGGGGGTCAGCAGCTCTAACGCTTAGGACACCCAGCACCAAAACACTTCCTGGACTCACGCAGACTCTAGTGCAGGCAGGAGCGCTGTGCTCTGCCGCCATTATTGAGTTCCCCTAGGGCACTGGGACACACAGCTGCATCCTCAAACCTACAAAAGCCAGAGAGCCATTACAGCAGCCCTCAGATACTGTCCCAAGGATCAACCAATTATCCCTAGCTAGACTGTCAAAACTGTGGGAATCCCTGGTCCTTCAAGAGGGCTACACCCACAGCATCTGGACCAGAGCAGTGCCTACAGCCGCCATCCCAGACAGGGACACACAGCTTCTGGTCCAGAGTGAGGCACCCAGCCTCCAGACCAGAGCAGTGCCCCCAGGCGCCAACTCAATCTAGGTGCACATTCTCCAGGTCCAGAGCAGAGCAATCAGCCTCTGGCCCAGAGACTTGCTGAGTATACCTCCCACTTTCCCGGACAGAACTGTGCGCCCCAGGATAACAGACTCAGTTTCCCTGTTGGGAGAAAACCCCACAGCAGGGGAATCAGCAGGTTCTTCAAGAGGACTGTACCTGGAAATTTAGTGAGCAGCAGCACACTAAATTTATAACAAGAAACCCAGCAGTGGGGCAGCTGTCTTGAGAAATTCTATGGGTAAGAGGAGATCCCACCCTGCCTAACATAGACCACAGCTACTACTCAGGGCTATAAACCTGAGGTGAGCAGTGGCAACTCCTGAGAAACACTGGCCATACAGTGACCATAACCAAAAAGCAGAGAAGGACTCCTTCAGGAAAAATCATCTTCCGGCCAAGGGGATACTCCCTATCTCAGGACTCCAGGAAGCACAGTAACTAACAGCCAACACCTAAATCAGCCCAATGGGTAGAGGTCAGCGTAAAAGCTCAACCAACAAAAGACAGAGCAATATGGCATCTCCAGAACCCAGCCGTCCAGGGGCGAACAGCCCTGAACAATGCAGCATAATAGAATATCAAGAAGATGACCTTACATCTCTGTTGATGAAGAGGATAATAGAGGAAACAAATAAAATACATAAAGAATTAGAGGAAGATAAAACCAAACAGATCATGGCTATCCGTAAAGAAATGGAGGAAGATAAAGACAAGCAGATTAGGACCATCCGTGAAGAAATATGGGAAGATGCAGCCAAACAGCTTGTGGCCTTCAGAGAAGAAATAATTAAATCACTGAAAGAAATAAAAGAGACAGAGTTGAAGGAACTAAAAGAAAAAGAGGAAAATACAAGCAGACAGGTGAAGGAAGTAAACAAAACAACTCAAGACCTGAAGATAGAACTAGAAAAATTAAAGAAAACACAAATGGAGGAAATAATGGAGAGGAAGAATTTAGGGAAGAAAACAGGAACTACACAGGTAAGCATAACCAACAGAATACAAGAAATGGAAGAATCTCAGATGTAGAAGGTACAATGGAAGAAATCGATGTATCTGTCAAAGAAAATGTTAAATCCAAAAAATTCCTGACACAGACCGTCCAAGAAATACAAGACAATATGAAAAGACAAAACCTAAGAATAATAAGAATAGAGGAAAAAAAAGACTCCCTTCTCCAAGGCCCAGAAAATATTTTCAACAAAATCATTGAAGAAAATTTCCCCAAGTTAAAGGAAAAGCCAATAAGGATACATGAGGCCTACAGAACACCCACCAAATTGCCCAGAAAAGAAAATCCTCCCGCCACATAATAATCAAAACAGTAAGTATACAGAACAAAGAAAAAATACTAAAAGCTGCAAGGGAAAAAGGCCAAGTAACATATAACGGCAAACCCATTAGAATCACACCTGACTTTTCAACAGAAACTATGAAAGCCAGAAGGGCCTGGACAGATATCATGCAGACCCTAAGAGAACACAGATGTCAACCCAGGCTACTATACCCTGCAAAACTCTGAGTCCTAATAGACAAAGAAAACAAGATATTCAATGACAAAAACAAATTTCAACAATACCTACACACAAATCCAGCATTACAGAAGACACTGGAAGGGAAAATACAACCCAAGAAAATTAGCTTCTGTCAAGAAAACACAGGAAATAATTAACCTTACTATAGCAAAACAAAAAGCATCCAAGCACACAACCTTATGAACACAGCCAACTTCAAAATCAAAGGATCTAACAGCCACTGGTTATTAATCTCTCTCTACATCAATGGACTAACCTCTCCAGTAAAAAGACACAGATTAACAGAATGGATACATAAACAAAATCCAGCAATCTGTTGCATACAAGAAACACACCTAAGACACAAAGATAAACATTACCTGAGGGTAAAAGGTTGGAAGACAACTTTCCAAGCAAATGGACCCAAGAAACAAGCAGGAGTAGCCATTCTAATATCTGATAAAGTAGACCTTCAACCAAAATTATTAAAAAGAGATGAGGAAGGACACTTCATACTCATCAAGGGAAAATTCCACCAGGAAGACATCACAATCCTGAACATCTATGCCCCAAATACAAGAGCACCCACATTTGTAAAAGAAACATTGATAAAATTTAAACCACATATAGATCCCCACACATGAATAGTGGGAGACTTCAACACCCCACTCTCAACAAAGGACAGGTCAACAAAACAGAAATTAAACAAAGAAACAATATCTCTGACAAAATGTCTGGACCTCACAGACATTTACAGAACTTTACACCCAAACACAAAAGAATTTACCTTCTTCTCAACACCTCATGGAACCTTCTCCAAAATAGACCATATAGTTGGTCACAAAGTGAACCTCAACAGATACAAGAAGATTGAAATAATCCCTTGTGTCCTGTCTGATCACCATGGAATAAAGCTGGTCTTCAACAACAACAGAAATAGCAAAAAGCCTACACACACATGGAAACTGAACAACTTGTTACTAAATGACAGCTGGGTCAGGGAAGAAATAAAGAAAGAAATTAAAGCCTTTCTATAACTCAATGAAAATGAAGACACACATACCTAAACCTGTGGGACACTATGAAAGCAGTGCTAAGAGGAAAGTTCATAGCACTAAGTGCCTTCAAGAAGAAATTCGAGACAGCTCATTCAAGCAACTTAATGGCCCACTTAAAAACCCTAGAAAAGGAAGAAGCAGACACACCAAAAAGGAGTAGATGGCTGGAAATAATCAAACTCAGGGCTGAAATCAATCAATTAGAAACAAATAAAACATTTCAAAGAATCAATGAAACCAAGAGCTGGTTCTTTGAGAAAATCAACAAGATCGACAAACCCTTAGCCAAGCTAACTAAAAGGCAGAGAAACACCACCCAAATCAACAAAATCAGAAATGAAAAGGGGGACATAACTACAGACACTGAGGAAATCCAAACAATCATTAAGACTTACTTCAAAAGTCTATACTCAACAAAATTTGAAAATCTAAATGAAATGGACAATTTTCTTGATCGATT
>NW_026585987.1:11671169-11681228 GCF_907164565.1 Psammomys obesus | reverse complement strand
AATCGATCAAGAAAATTGTCCATTTCATTTAGATTTTCAAATTTTGTAGCATATAGACTTTTGAAGTAAGTCCTAATGATTGTTTGGATTTCCTCAGTGTCTTATGTAGTTATGTCCCCCTTTTCATTTCTGATTTTGTTGATTTGGGTAGTGTCTCTCTGCCTTTTAGTTAGCTTGGCTAAGGGTTTGTCGATCTTGTTGATTTTCTCAAAGAACCAGCTCTTGGTTTCATTGATTCTTTGAAATGTTTTATTTGTTTCTAATTGATTGATTTCAGCCCTGAGTTTGATTATTTCCAGCTGTCTGCTCCTTTTTGGTGTGTCTGCTTCTTCCTTTTCTAGGGTTTTTAAGTGGGCCATTAAGTTGCTTGAATGAGCTGTCTCGAATTTCTTCTTGAAGGCACTTAGTGCTATGAACTTTCCTCTTAGCACTGCTTTCATAGTGTCCCACAGGTTTAGGTATGTGTGTCTTCATTTTCATTGAGTTCTAGGAAGACTTTAATTTCTTTCTTTATTTCTTCCTTGATCCAGCTGTCATTTAGTAACAAGTTGTTCAGTTTCCATGTGTGTGTAAGCTTTTTGCTATTTCTGTTGTTGTTGAGGTCCAGCTTTATTCCATGGTGATCAGACAAGATACAAGGGACTATTTCAATCTTCTTGTATCTGTTGAGGCTTGCTTTGTGACCAACTATATGGTCTATTTTGGAGAAGGTTCCATGAGGTGCTGAGAAGAAGGTAAATTCTTTTGTGTTTGGGTGTAAAGTTCTGTACATGTCTGTTAGGTCCATTTGATTCATGACCTCTGTCAGAGATATTGTTTCTTTGTTTAATTTCTGTTTTGTTGACCTGTCCTTGGTTGAGAGTGGGGTGTTGAAGTCTCCCACTATTCATGTGTGGGGATCTATATGTGGTTTAAATTTTATCAATGTTTCTTTTACAAATGTGGATGCTCTTGTATTTGGGGCATATATGTTCAGGATTGTGATGTCTTCTTGTTGGAATTTTCCCTTGATGAGTATCAAGTGTCCTTCCCCATCTCTTTTTATTAATTTTGGTTGAAAGTTTATTTTATCAGATATTAGAATGGCTACTCCTGCTTGTTTCTTGGGTCCATTTGCTTGGAAAGTCGTCTTCCAACATTTTACCCTCAGGTAACGTCTATCTTTGTGTCTTAGGTGTGTTTCTTGTATGCAACAGATTGCTGGATTTTGTTTACGTATCCATTCTGTTAATCTGTGTCTTTTTACTGGAGAGTTAAGTCCATTGATGTTGAGAGAGATTAATGACCGGTGGCTGTTAGATCCTTTGATTTTGATGTTGGCTGTGGTCATAAGGTTGTGTGCTTGGTTGCTTTTTGTTTTACTGTAGTGAGGTTAATTATTTCCTGTGTTTTCTTGAAAGTAGCTAGTTTTCTTGGGTTGTATTTTTTCTTCTAGTGTCTTCTGTAACGTTGGATTCAAAATGAGTTTTAACAAATCAGATATGTAAAATTAAGTTTCCAGTATTGATAATTTCTCTAAATGTTTAGTCAAATTTACATCTATAAATTGTGGCAGATGTTGCAGGGGTCTCTTGGCTATTTTCTTAGATGAATGAATTTAGTTAGTCAACAGACAACTATTCCATGAAAAAAAAAAAAAGCCAAGCATTACAAAGCCAGTACTCCAAAGAAAGTTTGCAGTGGACATCCCAAAGTACAGAATAGCATAGTGTGGTCTCTGTCCCTGATTTTGAGGAAGTGATTATGAATAATTATGATATTGGTGGCATATTCATGTATAAAGTAGTCCATTTTCCATGTCAAATCATGATGGGCTGTATCTTTCAGGGAACTTCTTCCCCTGTTTTCTGCTGAAGGATTGGGGTACCTAAAGCACAAAGCAAATATTACCATGACAATAGATCTTTTAAAGGTTCCTTCTTATTTTAGTGCTCATTTGTGGATAAATTTTCCTGTTCCTTAATTTCTGATACAGTAGAAAAAAATTGAGTGAAGATTTAATTGTGTATAAGCAATTATATACAATTATATGGGCATTCTGTCAAAAGACTTTACCACAGGAAGAGGCTACAATTTTCTGTGGCTACCTGTTATTTTATTCCTTTTCTATGGGGTTATCTGAGGTGATCTCATATTCTAGAATCACTGGTGGTTGTTTTATAAACTGTGTTTACCATATTTTTTTTCTTTATTAATTGCACTTTATTCACTTTCTATCCCCCTTGTGGTTCTTTCCCTCCTCCAGTCCCAATCCCTCCCTTCCTCTACCCTCTGCATGCATGCCCTTCCCCAAAGTCCACTGATGGAGGAGGACTTCTTTTCCTTCCTTCTGATCCTAGTCAATTATGTCTCATCAGGAGTGGCTGCACTGTCTTCCTCTGTGGCCTGGTAATGCTGCTTCCCCCTCAGGGGGAGGTAATTAAAGAGCAGGCCAATCAGTTCATGTCAGAGACAGTCCCTGTTCCTATTACAATGGAACCCACTTAGACACTGAAGGCTACATCTGTGCAGGGGTCTTAGGTTATCTCCATGCATAGTCCTTGGTTGGAGTATCAGTCTCAGGAAAGACCCTTGTGCTCAGATTTTTTGGTTCTGTTGCTCTCCTTGTGGAGTTCCTGTCCTCTCCAGATCTTACTGTTTCCCACTTCTTTCCTAAGATTCCCTGCACTCTGCCCAAAGGTTGCCCATAAGTCTGAGCATCTGCATTGATAATATGCAGAGCACAGCTTTTCAGAGGTTCGTGTCAGGCTCCTGACTTGTTCCCTCTTTTCTCCTTCTTCTGATGTCCAGCCTCTTTGCCTTTCTGGATAGAAATTGAGCATTTTAAGAAGAGTCCTCCCTCTTGATTTCCCTCTTAGTTTCTTTAGGTGTACAGATTTTAGTAGATTTGTCTTATATTACATGTCTATATGAGTGAGTAAATATCACATGCATCTTTCTGCTTCTGGCACAGCTCACTCAGGATGATCTTTTCCAGATCCTACCATTTACCTGCCAATTTCATGATTTCCTTGTTTTTTATTGCTGTTCTTATTTATTTATTTATTTATTTGAGATCTATTTATTTACTTTTTAAATTCTTTATTAATTACACTTTATCACTTTGTTTCCCCCCTGTGGTTCCCTCCCTCCTCCAGTCCCAATCCCTCCCTTCCTCTACCCTCTGCATGCATGCCCCTCCCCAAGTCCACTGATAGGGGAGAACTTCTTTTCCTTCCTTCTGATCCTAGTCAATTAGGTTTCATCAGGAGTGGATGCATTGTCTTCCTCTGTAGCCTGGTAATGCTGCTTCTCCCTCAGGGGGAGGTAATTTAAGAGCAGGCCAATTAGTTCATGTCAGAGACAGTCCCTGTTCCTATTACAATGGAACCCACTTAGACACTGAACTGCCATGGGCTACATCTGTGCAGGGGTCTTAGGTTATCTCCATGCATAGTCCTTGGTTGGAGTATCAGTCTCAGGAAAGACCCCTGTGCTCAGATATTTTAGTTCTGTTGTTCTCCTTGTGAAGTTCCTGTCCTCTCCAGATCTTACTGTTTCCCACTTCTTTCCTAAGATTCCCTGCACTCTGCCCAAAGGTTGCCCATAAGTCTCAGCATCTGCATTGACATTCTGCAGGGCAGAGCTTTTCAGAGGTCCTCTGTGTCAGGTCCTGACTTGTTCCCTCTTTTCTCCTTCTTCTGATGTCCAGCCTCTTTGCTTTTCTGGATGGGAAGTGAGCATTAGCAAGAGTTCTCCCTCTTGATTAGTTTCTTTAGGTGTACAGATTTTAGTAGGCTTATCCTGTATTATATGTCTATATGAGTGAGTACATACCGTGTGCATCTTTCTGCTTCTGGGACAGCTCACTCAGGATGATCTTTTCCAGATCCTACCATTTACCTGCAAATTTCATGATTTCCTTGTTTTTTTAATGCTGAGTAATATTCCATTGTGTAGATATACCACAATTTGTGCATCCATTCCTCCACTGAGGGGCATCTGGGCTGTATCCAGCTTCTGGCTATTACAAATAAGGCTGCTACAAACATGGTTGAGCAAATGTCCTTATTGTGTACTTGAGAATCTTTTGGATAATGGGCACCATTTAAGGTTGTTCGTGTGTAATGATTTGTTTAGCTTAGAAAGTACAGAATGTAGGAGCTTCCATTACATCATTTTTTTTTATTTTATGGAAACTAAAAATCGCAGCTTGAAGCCACATACAGCCGATCTTGACATAGGGATCTTGACCTTGGACATACTGCCTCAGCCTTCACAGTGTCCTCAGTGTTGCTATGACGAATAGTCAACCGAGCATCCCTACCCACCTTTTCTTCTCTTTCAGAAGGTCTACAAGCCCTGGAGCTTATCTGCATTTCAACTCACCTAAGACAGCACTTAATAAAAGATTCCACTTTCCATACCCACTGAAGTAGCATGAATTTCTCAGAGTAAGCCTCTATCAGGCCTTGGTATCTAATGATATAACTTTTTAATAACAGATATCTCTCAGTACATACATACATTCACATACACACTCAGATGATTTCTCTGGGGAAATCTACAGAGGCAGGTCCTGGAGTTGAGCTTAGACTACCTGTTTCCTTAACCATTGTGAGGAATTTCTATTAGGGTCCCTTGAGGTGTATCTTTGACAGTCCTCTTGCTTAGAATGCTCTAAATTCATCTGAGGTTCTAATAATATTGAACCTCAAAAAAAGAAAAAGCAATCTATTACCTTTCTCTCTTCCTTTGAAAGCCCACTAGATCCACATAAGTATGTTCTTCCCCTACAAAACCTATTAAACCATTTAAGAATGAGATGTGTTTTTTATAATAAAGTGTCTAATTGTTTCACATTCACACAAAGGAATCAAATTTCCCAAAGCAAGACTATCAGTCGATATGTGACAGAAACATGAGCAAATTTGAGTTGGTAATTTCTTTAATCCATGGGTCATTCTTTAAATCTTCTCTTGCTTTGCAGACCTTACATTTAGGAAGGAAAAATTAAGTAAAACCATCCCAACACACCAGAAATTCTGACCAAAACCTAAATCAAGGGCCAGGGATCTAGGTTGGTAGTAGAATACTTGTCTCACACACAAGAAGCCCTGGGTTCAACCTCTAGTACCACAAAAAATATCTACCTAAATCATTGAATATTGCAGTTTCTTACCTAAGCCAGGCAACAAGTACTTGGAGTATGAAAATGAAGATGCAATTCAACTTAGTAAGAAACATTTAGTTACAACAATTAGAGTCATGTTAGAGAAGGGGGAGGGGATGGAAAAGAAGGTAGAGAGGGAAGGGGGAAATGAAAGGCAATAAATTGGAGAAGGAAGAGAAGAGAAGATGAAAAAAGATTAGGAGAAGAGGAAAAGAGAAGAAAGGGGAAGAGGAGGAGAGAGGAGAGGATATGAGGAAGAGGAGAAAGGAGGGAGGGAGAGAAAAGAAGAGGAAAGGGGAGAGAAAGAGGGAAAGGTAGGAGAGGGGAGGAGAGGAAACAAGAGAAGGGGCAGGGAGGAGATATTAGGGGAGGGGAGGGAAAGGGAGGGGAGGAGAGGAGAGGACAGGAGAGAAGAGGAGAGAAGAAGAGAGGAGAAGGGAGGAGAAGAGAAGAGAAGAGAAGAGAAGAGAAGAGAAGAGAAGAGAAGAGAAGAGAAGAGAAGAGAAGAGAAGAAGAAGAAGAACACTTTTTTTTTCTTTTTTTTTAATTTAATTTTATTTTTTTCTTATCAGTTACATTTTATTAACTCTGTATCCCAGCCGTGTCCCGATCCCTCATTCCCTCCCAGTCCCTCCCTCCCTCATCTCCACCGTGCCCCTTGCCAAGTCCACTGATAGGGGGAACCTCCTCCCCATTCATCCGATCCTGTTTTATCAGGTATCATCAGGACTGGCTGCAAAGCTCTCCTCTGTGGCCTAACAGGACTGCTCCTCCCTTGGGGGGTGGGGAGGCCAAAGAGCCAGTCATTGAGTTCCTGTTAGAAATAGTCCTTGTTCCCCTCACTATGGGAAACCAATTGGTTACTGAGTTACCACAGGCTACATCTGAGCAGAGGTTCTAGGTTACATTCCATACATGGTCCTTGGTTGCATGTCAGTCTCAGAAAAGACCCTGTGCCCAGATATGTTTGGTCCTTGTGGAGCTCCTATCCTTTCCTCATCAGACTAACTCCCCTTCTTTCTTATGATTCCCTGTACTCTGCCAAAGGTTTGGTCATGAGTCTTTGCTTTGAAAACACTGCTAGTTAGAGTTTTTCAAATGTGCTCAGTAGACTCCTGTCAATGTTTAGTGTGCATCCCATCTGTCTTTCAAAACGAGGATTGATAATCTTACCCCATGTCCGCTCTCTTGATTATCTTTTTTAGGTGTATAGATTTCATTATGTTTATTATATCTTATAGGTCTATATAAGTGAGTATATACCGTGTTTGTCTTTCTCCTTCTGGGATATTTCACTCAGGATGATCTTTTCTAGGTCCCACCATTTGCCTGCAAATTTCATGATTTCCTCCTTTTTGATTGCTGAGTAGTATTCCATTGTGTAAAAATACCACAATTTCTGTACCCATTCCTCCGTTGATGGACATCTGGGTTGTTTCCAGGTTCTGGCTATTATATTGCTGGTAGAGGTACATAATGGTACATCAGTTGTCAAAAGTGGTCCCATGGAATCCCTGCAGAAGAGGAGGCCAGAAGATGGTAAGAGCCAGTGGGAATAAAAGAAACCAAATAAACAAGCAAGGCCTTCTGGTCACAACAATCCTGATCATATGAACTCACAGAGCCTGTGGCAGCATGCACAGGGCCTGCACGGGTCTGTGCCAGATTTGGTCTGTGCCAGATAAGGCCTGACACTGATAGATGTGGACTCAAGGCCTCATCCCTAACCCAAAAGCTACCTCCAATTAACAACTGCTCACAAAGGAAAAATTACTTTTCTCCAAAGGGATCCCACTGTGCTTATAAGCCACACTTAAGGACAGGGCCAATGACAAGCAGTAGCTGGCTAACACAAAGCACACACAATGATATTTTTGGAGGAGTTTTGTCTCATAATACTTTGCCTGAGTAGGTTACACGTCTTTTTTTTAATATGTGTTATGGGCTCCAACTTCGTGGTTTTATGGGATTCTGTATGTGCCTGCATCTATATGTGTTTCCTGTGCTTTTATGGGGCGGAGGGGTTGTTATTTTCTATTTGTTTTAGTTTTATTTCTTATTTTTGATGCTAATGAGATAGAGAAGGAACAAGAGTGTTTTTGGATTGGTGGGGAGGATCTGGAAAAAGATGAAGGAGAAGAAATGGTGATAAGAATATATTATATTTTTTTAAATCTATTTTAAAAAATAAATCTATTTTTAAAAAGTGGCCCTGTGGATCCTCCAAAACCTAATCACAGAATTACTATATGATTCAAAATTTATTCCTATGAGTCTATATTCAAAAGAATTAAGAGTGGGGCCTCTCAGATGTTTATGTTCATAGAAATGCTATTCCCAAACACTCTGAGTAGAAGCAGCCCAGCAACGGGTAGATACACAAACTATGATCTATATATACCATACTATATAATTCAACCTCAAAAACAGAAATGTGTCAAAACTTTGGACTCAAGCTACAACATGGATAAAACTTCAATATATTATGCCAAATGAAAAAAGATTGGAAGAAAAACAGAAAACATTTAGAAGATTCAGGTTGCCTTTGCAATTGTGTTTGTCTCTGTTTAGTGTAAACTGTACAATTCCCTGAAGCTCTGCCTCAGTTTCCCTCCCCACTGATGGCAGACACCATCAGTTATTCATTTGAAACTCGGCAGGAACTAAGCCAGGACCCATGTTGGTGTAAGAAGTAAGGGGAAAGAAAGGCCCATGGTGAATGCTGCAAGTCATTCCCACATGTTACAGTAGAAACAGATGCTAGAGTTAAAAAGGAATGTTAGCATTAAATCAGGAAGGCAAGAACACAAGCAAGGTGCTTGCCATTGGGTATGAGATAACCAAGAGGACTTGATAAGAGACAGATGAGCTCTGAGAAGCAAGGAAGGCCAGTGTCATCAGGCTGGCTCCCTAACCCCACCCCCTACTTCCAGGGAATATATACTGGATGCTAATGCTCATTTCTATAATTCTTGCTGCTAACACAGCTTATTGTAATAGACTAAGTAAGGCTGGCTTCTAAGAAAGCCTCCACAAATTTCAGGAAGGAGACCCCAGACCATCCCAGAGACAAGGTATTAAGATTGAGAACCACTATGGCTACTTGTTGGTACTGTTGGGAACAAAGAGACCTTAGTATAATTAATAGTGCGTGAAACACCTGCAAGGTCAGAGGCTGACAATGCCGACCAAGTAACTAACAGCTAGCAGCAGTCAAGGTCAATAACTAACAAAACAAGAGTCAGAGATGGACATTGGGTTGAGGTGAGGAGTGGGGGAAGACAGTCCTTCAGCCACCCCTAACTGAGTAGGCAGCGTAACCCATGAACAGCACGTAATCATGGAGTGGGTGAGCATGACATTGGCAAACAGTTGACCCACCTCAGTGGAGAGTACCCCAGTCTTTGTTCAGTTTCTGCCATTCTGTTAAAAACAACAACAAAAAAATACAAATACAAAAAAAAAAAAAAAAAAAAACCTAGACCAGTGGTTCTCGACCTTCCTAATACTATGTGAACCTTTAATACTGTTACAGTTCCTCTTGTGGTGACCCCAATCATAAAATTATTTTGTTGCTACTTCATATCAATAATTTGCTACTATTATTTGAATCATAATGTAAATATTTGAAATGCAGGATATCTGATATATGACCCCTGTGAAAGAGTTGTTGGACCCAAAGGGGTCATGACCCACAGCTTGAGATCCACTGCCCTAGAGAGAGGTGTTGAAAGCTGTTCCTCTCCTCAGAACCCCTCCCACTCTTCAGCAGTTTCTCTGAGCTCTCAGTTTTTCAGTTTTCCTTGATTTGCCACTTTTCTTTAATGCATTCCATTTTGTTTACCCCCTGCCTTTAATTTTCATTGGTATGAGACAATGAACTTGGGAGCTGCTGCCCCAGGTTGATCTTTGGTGACTAGGTACTTGGATCAAGCACAGTTAGACCAAGAAAGGTACTGCAATGCTCAAAATCCTACATCCAAATGATATCTATATACTTTCAATTTGCTAACCACCTCCTCATCGTCCCTGAATAAAACAAACTTTCCTTCAATGGCTTGAGATCCTCAAATCTCCTTAGAGGAGCATTACCAGCAACTGTAGTAGTGCGAGAAGGAAAGAAATCCCTGCCAGGCCTAGGACATTGAACAGAACCAACTCAGGCTTTCTTATCTACCTAGAATGCAACTAGAACACAGATGAGCTTTGGTTCTGCAGCAAATACAACATAATTAGATATTTGCACTGGCTAAACTACCAAGTATGAGATATTAACAATGTGAGCAGAGATTTTTTTCATATGCAATTCAAACATGTAGTATAATAATAATAATAATAATAATAATAAACATGTGTTAAATACTCTCTGGCCATGGACTAAAAAAATTCTGCACCACCTCCCACAGCTAAGCCATTCGAATAGGACTCTACAGATTCTACATAGAGGATTTAGATGCTAAATCACAGAGCACAGAGGACATAGTCATAATCAAGACCATAGAAGGGTGAAAAAAAATCAAGATAAACCACTAGTGCCCAGAGATCTAGAAAGGATCTCAGCTCTGACTGCAATGCAAATCAAAACAGATATCTCAAAACATGTTGACCAGTCGACTGAAATTGATTCTTAGGAACTGTGGTCACAGACTTGCCTCTTCTGGCATTGGGGCAGGTCTTGAGGGGGCTTACAAAACAAAATCAGGCTGTTCTATTTAACTCTCTGGGAACTTCAAAATAAGGACCGAGCCACGCAGCCTTCTTGATGGGGATATGTTAGTGTTCGGCTTTTTCCAGAGAGAGAGAGAGAGAGAGAGAGAGAGAGAGAGAGAGAGAGAGGGAGAGAGAAAGAAAGAAAGAAAGAAAGAAAGAAAGAAAGAAAGAAAGAAAGAAAGAAAGAAAGAAAGAAA